>NW_026991331.1:3377682-3684744 GCF_036370855.1 Dromaius novaehollandiae
CCCCTCAGAGACTGCAAATGGCCTTGGAAGCCGAATGGTGGTGCAACACTGGAGCAGGGTGCCAGGGCCGTGCGGGAATCCATCGCCAGAGACAGTCAGAGCTCGACCCTGACAGGCCCTGCGAAACCTCCTCTGCTTGCCTCCACTTGCAGCAGGAGGTTGCAGCAGACACCTCCGGAAGACCCTTCCCACCCCAGCTGCTCTCTCACTCTGCGACTGCTTGTAGGGCTTTCTCTGCAGCCCTGACTGCCTTCCTTGGCAGCGCCTGCACTAGTCTTTCTCCTGACAGTTCCCTGACACCAAGTAACACAGCGGGAACAGCTGCCGAGGGTTTATTTGGAGCAGCACATGGGCTGTGGGACACGACGCAGTAGCATTGCTGTAGCAGCCAGGAGAGAGCCTCCGTCGCTCTGCCTCTTTGCTCTGCGCCATCTCCCATCTCGGGCCACCTGTCTGGCAGCTGCATCCTCGCGCTGTTCCTCTCACTGCCCTGAGTCACAGCGGCAGCTAAAAGCTCTGCGCAGAGCCCGAAGCGCTGCCCTGAGCCGCAATGGCCATCGCCTGGAAGGCGCAGCATGCGGGAGGGCGGTGATGCCTGTGGAGGAAGGAGAGCCGTGGGCGAGGGGCTGGGCAAGTGCAGGGCAAGCCTGAGGGTCTCTGGCTGCGGGGGAGGCCTCCGCCTTTGCTCCTGTGCTGGCTGATGGGGCCAGAGGCACACTGTCCCCCGCATCCTGGCAGCCTCCCGCCAGAGCAGATGCCGCTGCCTCGGCTCCTCGGGGCACTGCTGGGGCCAGAGGCGTGCTCTGCAGGTCACCAGCTGCCTCCCTGGCAGCATCTCTGCCCTTCACAACGGGTGAGCAGGGCACCTCCTCAGGACACGGCTGTGGGTCTGCCAAGAGGCTCCTGAGGCTCGGTCTGACCCAGCTCATGACCAAGGCCATGTTTTCCTCCAGCTCCTCCCATTCCAAAGGCTCTTCATCAACATCCTCTTCCTCATCGCTCCACTCCACGCCAGCATCCTCTGGCACTTCCCAGACTCTCTTCCCAGCTCCCAGCTCCCGCGCCCTCCCGCAGGGCCGGAGGGAAGACGATGACTTGTGCTCCTCTTTGGGCTCACAGGCAACCTGCATGGGGAGAGCAGGAACACAGCCCTGTGTGATATCAGCTGGCCATGCTCAGCATCCTGGTGCCCTGGGATATAGGAGGGGGCAAAGGGTTTGGGGTGGGGGGATGCTGTGAGTGGCCGCGAGCCCCAAGGGGAGGCACATGCAGCTGGCTGGGCAATGGCACAAGGCTTGTCTTGGGGCTGTAGCAGCAGGGCTGGGCCGGGGGCCACGACGGGCAGCGGGGGATGGAGGTGGCCGGGTACGTGGCACAAGGGGGCTGGCTCGCTGGCTGTGGGAGGCGGCTGCTGCTGGGGCTGCCCCTGCCCTCCTTGCTCAGCATCCATGCCCCAGGGCTGGATGCTGTGCAGGCCGGGGAGGGCACGTCAGCCCTGGGCCTCTGGCACTTGGAAACACAGAGCACCAGGCATCTTCCCCAGGACAGAGAGTGCAGAGCGCAAAGGGCTGGGGGGACAGCTTCTCACCACGGCCGCGGGGGACCCATGCAATGGGGCAGCTCTTCTCACCCACCCTGCACACCCCAGACGCTGCTCACACCGCACCTCCCTTTGGTGGTGGGTGCCGACGCCATGCTCCTTGCTCACCTGGTGAGGAAGGCCTGCGGCCAGGGCAGAGCCTTCTGCTGCGCTTTCTTCGGGCAATGGTGGTTGGAGAGGCAGGCTGTTGCTCTCCCCACAAGGGCCTCCGCACAACTGGGAGGCCTTTGGCGCAGCCTCTGCGGGAAGCGATGGAGGCAGAGGAGCATTTTCCCCTGCATCCTCAGGGCCTCTGGCTGCAGGGGAGGCCTCTGCCTTTGCTCCTGTGCTGGCCAGTGGAGCCAGAGGCACACTGTCCCCCGCGTCCTGGCAGCCTCCTGCCAAAGGAGATGCCGCTGCCACGGCTCCTCGGGGCACTGCTGGAGCCAGAGGCGTGCTCTGCAGGTCACCAGCTGCCTCCCTGGCAGCATCTCTGCCCTTCACAACGGGTGAGCAGGGCACCTCCTCAGGACACGGCTGTGGGTCTGCCAAGAGGCTCCTGAGGCTCGGTCTGACCCAGCTCATGACCAAGGCTGTGTTTTTCTCCAGCTCCTCCCATTCCAAAGGTTCTTCTTCAACGTCCTCTTCCTCATCGCTCCACTCCACGCCAGCATCCTCTGGTGCTCCCCGGACTCTCTTCCCAGCTCCCATCTTGCGCTCCCTCCTGGGCGCATGGGCGTACAGCCGCTCCAGCACCTCCCACTTGGACCTCGCATCCTTCAGGAGCTCCACTCGCGTCACCTCCGGTTGCCACAGGTTATAGAAGGAGTTTCTGGCACAGAGCTGAAGCCAGAGAGGGAGATTTGTGAAGGCAGCTGCTTTTCCCACCAGCAATGCCCCCCGTGGCCCTGCCAGCACTGCCACCATCACACTGTTGCAGCAGGGCGCAGCGGCTGGCCCCAGCACACGGAGGGTCACCATCTGCCCTGGCCCACCCTTTGCACTCACCTCCTTGGGGCGAACATTGAGGCATCCCGATGCTGTCAGGGAGAAACGTTTCCCCTTGCCCTCCTCTTCCTCGACCTCCCTCTCCTTTGGCCTCGGCTCCTTCCTCTCCAGAAAGGCTTCTCGCAGCTGAGCCAAGCTCTGCCCGGTGCGCGCCACGCAGCTCCTGTCGAGCTCCTCCAGCGTCTCTGTTTTGATTGAGAGCACGGCGAGATACTGCGAGGGGTTGTCGGGGTGTATGCGCAGTGGCGTGCCTTGAAGGCGACAGATGATGCCCAGAGGCTGCTGTTTGGGCCTCTGCACTGCAAGTTGCCATCCTAGTGTGACCAGTCCATGGCCCCTGCCCGGGGAAGCTGGTGCACCGGCCCCCATGACCTTCCTTTTGCCCCCACGCCTGTTGCAATCTGGCCCTTGCAGAACTGTGGCAGCTGTGTTTTTGCCACGCTCCCTGCTCTCCTTCTGCAATGCGCTTGCCAGGCCTGCTAGAGCAATGGTGTATGCCAAGGTCCTTTGTGGCCCGGCTGCCCTGAGCTCCCGGCCATGTCCCGCACTCGCATCATCAGGACGGCTCAAGGCTGCAGACGCGAGCGCCAGCAGTGCGTGCATCAGAGGTGCGGCAGGCAGTGCGGGGCTGTGTGCAGCAGGTCTCTGGTCCTCAGCCCTCATTTCCATGCACACATCTGCAAGGATGTTCTCAACAGCTTGCAGCATCCTTGCTTTTCCCAGCGCGGAAGACCCAGGCCTGGCCTCAGGCAAATAGGAGACAGGAGCTTGAATTGCTCGGGGGAGAGCGCCAGCTTCCTGCTTAGCTTTTGGAGAGGCAGGCACTCTCCTTGCCACATCCTCCAGAGCCTCAGCAGTGGCCGTGCATCTCAAAGAAGATCTGCAGGATTTTTCTGGAGGTCGACGTGCGGATGCCGCTCTTTGACCTGTAGAGGCCTCCAGGCCTCCACGTGCCTGCCTAGCTGCCTTGGTTGCGTGAGGCGCTAAGCCGGGCCGATGCGGTGTCTCTGCTCTTGCACAAGGCCTGCTGTGCAGTGTCTCCCGGCGCCCCGGAGGAGCCTTCTTCACAAGGCTGCTGGAGGCATGAAGAGCTTGCACTGAGTCGAGAACCTCCCTCACAGTGTCCTCCGCCATCTGCAATCAAAGCCCATGAGGAAGGCCAAGTTACTGCTGCCCTTTACCCCTCCCCCCCAGCCTTCCCACATGCACACTCCCTGTGGCCCCTGAAACCCTCCACAACAGCAGCACTCTCCCACGCAGCTGGCTCCCAAAGGCTGCGTGGGGAGAAGGCTGGTCACCACTGGGCAAGAGATGGGCAAAGGCAGCTCCCTCGGAAACCTCGAGCCATGTCCTTGCCGACTGCCATGCAGAGCAGGCGCTCCTCCTGCTCCCTCCCACCACTTCCCGCCTGCTGCTTGGCAGCTATGCACAGTCAGGCAGAGGCTTTGCCACCATCGCTGCTCAGCTCGCTACCTTCGCGATGACGTCTTCAGGGTCTTGCCAGCTCTGTGGGCCGGGCAGCAACGGCCGCCTGTCCCTTTGCTGCGATGAAGTCGGGGTCGGGATGCGTTGCGTCACTGCATGCGGCTCCCGCTGGCCCCCCTGCAGGGAGAAGGAAGCACATGATGGAGGCGGTTGCGTTCGTACAAGCGGCCCCTCAGGCACAGGAAAGCCCGGCCCCATGGCAAAGGGAAGCTCATGGCCTAGCACGACCCAGCTGTGCTAAGCCTGGAGATGCTCTCTGACCCTCAGCACAGCTCACAGGCTCCATTTGGGCCTTGCAGCACCCCAGTCGGTGTGCTTTGTGCACCAGAAAATCCCCAGCACCAGCAAGAAATACCCCCTGGCCAGAGAAGATCAGGCCTGGCTCGCTTGCCCCACCTCCTCTTCCCCACCGTCCTCATGCTTTCCGTGCGGCTCCCAGCCCTGCTGCCTGCCTCTCCCTCCAGCCCCACCGCTCACCTTGCTTCTGCGCTTCGGCCTCACAGAAAGCCCATCCACGGGCTGGGAGCCGGCATTCGCCTGCCGCCCCTTGTCCATCAGCAGGAGCTTCTCCTGCGCACCTGCCACTCTGGCACTCAAGAGAGCTGCTCCCTCCTCAGCGAGCTGCTCTCCTCAGAGGGCACAGCCAGGGGCTCTGCTCCCAGCATGGACTCGGTCACCACGGGCACTGCCCCATCACAATGGCCTTGGGGGCATGATGCTACCCCCATCACAAAGCCCTGCACGTTGCCATGGGGACCCCCGTGACCACCTCCTGCTGGCCACCAGGGGCACCCGCATCACAAGGCCTTGCTGGTGACCGTGCTAGCACCGACATCACAAGGCCTTGCTGCTCACCGGGGGCACCTCCAGCACCAGGGCTTTGCCTCCCAGCCTCTGGTGCCAGCTTCTGAGCCCAGCTCCGAGCTGCCATCTGTGCCGCAGCAGGAATTTGCCTCTCCCCACCTCTCTGCCTCCTACACCGTGCAGATGCTGCCCTTCTTCAGGCCCTCTAGAGCACACAGCCAGCCACTGCAAGACCACTCCTCTTGCTCGGGCCACTAAGCCTCACCCATATGCCTCACCGTCCAGCCCTAGGCAGAGCGTCCTGCATTCCCGCTGCTTTCTCACAGAAAGGCCAACTGCCCCTCCGCACCTTCCCAGACGGGCCTTCCCAAAGAGGCTGCAGCCATCCACCGCAGCGCTCCAGGCATGCCACGCTGCAGGCCCGCAGCTGCACACAGACTGCAAAGTGCTCCTGTCTGGTCCCCAGGCTGCAGGCATTAGCGGACGGACCCCTGAGACAGGTGCCCGCCTCTGCAGATTTCCCACAAAAGCTGTCAGAGATTCATTTCTCCAGACTGTTGCTCTCTAAGCACTTCCCTATTGGCGTGCACGCACTGCGCTGGGCCCCTCCAGGCTTTCTTTGCTCCACATCACCCTGCACCTTTGCCTTGCCCTCCCACACCATCGCTTCCTCACTCTTCCATGCATCCTCCTCTCCCCTCAGGGGCACCGACTTTTGGGCTCTCCTCACCACCTTGGCCACCGGCTTGAGCCTCATGGCAGCACACGGGCACACTCTCCTCCTGATGAAGCGTGACACCCCCCAGCCTTGGTGCCTCGCTGCTGGCTCGCCTTCGGGACGTCCAGCTGCTGGACCGCCAGGCCACCTGGGCAAGCAGGCCCTGCCCTCACCTGTGCACCTCTTCCTACTCACGGGGCTTGTGCTTTTCTTGCTTTTGCCCCCAGGGGGCACGTGGGGACCATCTCTCCACGCCAGCCTTCATGCACAAAGAGGGGCCCACGCTCATGAAAACAAAGCCCTGCTGCCAGCACCAGCTGCACACCCAGGGGCTGACCTGCTGGATCCAAGCACTGCTGCTCAAGCCCATTCCCCTCACTGGCAGCATGCAGGAAAAACCCCACCTGCCCTGCCAGGCCTACAGCCATGTCATCACACTTGGTACTTTCCAGGCAGGATCCTTGTGTTAAGGAAGAGCAAACTGAAACTGCCTACAGGCAGCCGCTTAGCACAACTTCTCTAAAACTTGCCTGGCATGAGGAGCTAAATTTGCTGAAGCCTTAGGCCGCACTTATCGAAAATAATGAACTTTTACTTAGTCCAGTAAGAAAAGGGCCTCAGAGCTGGTTCCAGCTGGGAAGATAAGGCAGTTACAAGCAGTCTGCATTCCTTGCAATTACTGTTTTTATAGATCAAGCAGCCCCTGATACACAAAAGTATTTTAAAGAGCATATGCCAGGCTGGCAAGGGGAGGGGCGCGGAAGAACCAGGGGAGATAGATGGAGTCAAAGTGAAGGTGGTGTACAATTAAGAGTTAATGATGTTTGTCATTCTTGGGGGGAACAAGGACACTGGAAGCAGGAATGCCCAGTGAGGCCCTGTGCACTTGGGAATAGAGGGGCCAGCATGAGGCAATCAAATCAGTCCACAATGACAGGAGATAGGAGACTCAGAAAATACTGTGGAAATGGGGGTAAATTCATGGGATGTAGATTTGGATTTGAAGGGCAGGTAATGGCAAATATAGAAGGCTTAGAAGTTCCCTTTCTAGTGGATACTGGAGCCACCCTTTCCCTTTTAAAGTTTGAGCCTAAAGGATGCAAGTCACCAGATAAAATAATGATGCAAGGAGTAGCGGGAAAAGGCAAACGAATGTTATCTAAGCCCTTATTGCTTACTATTGGAGGTAAAACAGTGTGGGGATGTATTATAATTTCCACAGACGCGCCCATGTGCCTTTTAGGGAGAGATCTCCTGCAAGCCTTGGATACTCAGATCTGCTTACAGCCAGAAGAGGTGGAATTAATAATTATGGGCTCATGTGTTCTGGCTAAGACACCAGAACCAGAGTCAACTAATCTGCAAATTCCAACAGGTTTAGAACCAGTTTCTAAAAAGTTATGGAGCTCTTCAGGAATGGATGTGGGACTACTGAAATCAGCTAGTCCAGTCTGGATAAAAACAAAGGGGGGATTGCCTCCTGCAGTTAAGCAATACCCTATCCCAAAGGAAGCAGAGAAGAGCATCCAAAAACAAATCAATCATTATTTGAAACTGGGTATCCTTAGAGTCTGTGAATCCCCGTACAACACCCCAATTCTGCCAGTTAAAAAGAACAGACAAGACTCTGATGGTGATCCAGAGTATCAGTTTGTACAAGACTTAAGGGCTATAAACCAACAGGTAGTTGCTCCACATCCAGTAGTCCCCGACCTATCAACCATTTTACTACAGATACCCCTTTGGGCAACTTATTTTACTGTGATCGACCTAACGGCAGCCTTTTTTAGTATACCGATAGCTGAAGATAGCCAAGATCTCTTGGCTTTCACTTGGAAGGGACAACAATTAACTTGGACGAGGCTGCCACAGGGATTTACTGGGTCTCCGACTATTTTTTCGCGTATACTCAAAAATGACCTCTCAGATATCGAACTTCCAGGACATTCTGTATTAATACAATATGTAGATGATTTGTTATTAGCAAGTAAAGATTAACACTCTTGCAGAAAAAGGGCATCGAGCATCTCTGTCTAAACTCCAGCTGTGTCAAAGAGAGGTAAAATATTTGGGTTTTATCTTAAAAGAAGGACACAGGTTAGTTGATCCAGAACGAGTAAAGACAACTCTTGATATGCCTCGTCCTGTAACAAAAAAACAACACGGGATTTTTAGGAGCTGTAGGATTTTGCCAACCGTGGATTCCTGGGTTAGCAGAACTTACTAAGCCTTTAGTGCAGGCAACAAAAAAGGAGGAGATGGAGCCTGTGGCCTGGGGCCCAGAAAGGGAGAAAGCTTTTACATCTGTGAAAAAAGCGTTGGTTTCAGCCCCTGCTCTAGGGTGACCAGATTATAGCAAACCATTCGAATTGTTTGTCCATGAGTGACAGGGAGTAGCAAGTGGGGTACTCACCCAAAAACTAGGCCCTCACCACAGACCAGTGGCCTATTACTCCACGCAGCTAGATGAGGTAGCTAAAGGCACTCCAGGATGCATCAGAGCAATAGCAGCTACGGCAGCTCTTACTGAAAAAAACATGACCTGTAGTTTTGGGTCACTCATTGACTGTGTATGTGCCACATGAAGTAGAACTGTTAATGAAACAATACGCGACTCAAGCACTATCCCCACAGAGAGCTCACCGCTATGAACTGATAATATTAAGGTCACATTATCTGCATGTAAAGAGATGCAACATCTTAAATCCAGCAACACTATTGCCTCTACCTGAGGATGGAGAACCACATCATTCCTGTGAGCAGGTGATCGTCAGCTCGAGCAAGCCCCGGGAGGACCTTAAAGACAAACCTTTGGAAAACCCAGACTTAGTTCCGTTTACAGATGGATCATCCTAGTATTTGGACGGAAGGCACCACTCCGGCTATGCTGTCACTAACCTCTTTGAGGTACTTGAGGCCAATCCTTTGTCTCCGTCTGTAAGTGCTCAAGGAGCAGAATTAATAGCATTGACCCAAGCAGTAAAAATTGGTAAGAACCTGCAGGTAAATATCTATACCGATTCTAAATATGCATTTGGAGTAGGTCATGTAACAGGGATGTTATGGAAAGAGCGAGGATTCTTTTCGTCATCAGGAAAGAAATTAGCTAATGGAGAAGAAATACGTAATTTGCTGGAAGCAGTCCAACTGCCCAAAGAAATTGCTGTAATACACTGCCCAGCCCATACTAAAGACACTACAGAAATTAGCAGAGGAAATGCTTTAGCCGACGCTGCTGCGAAGGCTGCAGCTCGACAACCTCTGAGAGAATGTATGGGGGCAGTTCCAAGGATGGACCAGAGTGAATGGCCAATTTTAATAGACCCCAAAACCACGTATGAAAAAGACTGCTCAGTGGAAGAGAAAAAACAATGGGAGCAGTGGGAAGCAAAACAAAGTGATGATGGAATATGGACACTTGGAAGAAAACCAATTCTACCAAAAAAAAAAATTTAATTACTATAGCTAGGTGGTTTCACGATAAAGCTCATGGGGGAGCGGAGGCGGTGGCTAACCAGGTACAGAAAGTATGGGCTGCTCCAGGAATCTACGCGGCTGCAAAAAGAATAACAAATAGCTGCCCGACCTGCCAGAAGTTTTCAAATAACAAGCCAAGCTCAGAGTTAGGGGGACGGTCATGGGCCTACTTCCCTTTCCAAAAGCTACAAATAGATTATGCGGATATGCCATCTGCCAATGGCTACAAACACTTGTTAGTGATAGTAGATCAGTTATCAGGCTGGGTAGAAGCTTTCCCAACAAGAAAGGCCGACACACGGGGAGTGGTAAAAGCCTTACTGAAGGAAATCATATCCAGGTATGGGGTCCCAGAAGCCACTGATTCAGACAGGGGTGCCCATTTTACGGCAAGCATAATCACTCAGTTATAGAAATCATTAGGCATAAAAAGAAACCTACAACCCCTTATCACCCACAATCTTCAGGACAAGTAGAAAGAATGAATAGAACACTAAAAGGAAAAATAGCAAGAATATGCGCACATGCTAGCCTAAAATGGCTGGGTAGGACTTTTCCCAACAAGAACGGCTGACACAGGGCGGGTAGTAAAAGCCTTACTGAAAGAAATCATACCCAGGTACAGAGTCCCAGAAGCCACTGATTCAGACAGGGGTGTCCATTTTATGGCAAGCATAATCAGTCAGTTTTATAAATCATGAGGAATAATGAACTTTTACCTAGTTCAGTAAGAAAAGGGACTGAGAGCTGGTTCAAGCTGGAATGATAAGGGAGTTGCAAGCAGTTCGCATTCCTGTGCTTCACGCTCTGGGAGGGAGGATGTCAAGGCTTTGAAATAAGGCCTACTTGGGCACCAGGACCCTGGGAAACAAAGCCTCCTCTCATTGCTGAAACAGTGTTAATTAGGGGGTCTGGACTATCTCGGGGTCTGGATTATATCCCTTCATCAGGACCTTGGCAGATAACACCTATTGTCACTGCTGGGGCAGTGCTAATTGCTGGAACAACACCTCTTTGTCAGAGCCTGGAGAGACAAGGGCGGGACCCGAGGAACCAAGACACATCTGTCAACAAAAACCATAACAGTAAAGATAAACAGCCTGCCCAGGCACAGGGATGAGACCCAATAAGGAGCAGGAGACTCCAGGCCCAAATATTACTATTGGTCCAAACTACTGCCTGAGGGGTGGAGAGCTTACATTGGAAGGTATAATTGCCCAGGCATTTCTTTGTTTGGGGTCCCTCTTCGGAGACACCCAGCTCGAGCTGTAATTACCGCACGCGTGTCATTAAAATTTCATTATTTCATTTGCTTTGATTTGGCGCCAAACTTTTCTGCGGGAACCTAGGGTCGGGCCCTGTTATGGTGGCTGACAAGCCTCATTTCCATAACACCGAGCCCGGGGCCCGTCCCCGTGTCCGGGGGGTCCCGCCTCGCCCTCACCTCTCCTCTCCAGCACAGCCCTCCTGTACTCCATGTATCTCCACTGCCACTCCATGCAGCTCTTCTCCAGGTAGTGCTTCAGCCTCTCAGGCTCATTCTCTGCCTCCCACTTCCTCTTGGTGATTAGCGCAGCAGCATACGCCATGACGAATGTCAGCGTGTCCTTGTCAAAGGCGATGAAATCCTTCCCGTCGTAGGCATCCCGCAGAAACCCCCAGATCCCACCGTCCTCCAGGAGGTCACAGCCGTACGTGCGCTGCACTGTGTGATACCCTGAGACACAAGCAGGGAGACGGGGGCTCAGGGGCAGCCCCGGCCCCGCACAGGGGCTTGGACACGGCACCCAGCGCAGGGCCGGGGGCACCCCAGACCCGCAGCCCCCAGCGCTGACAGCGAGCAGCTGCCGCTGGGAGCCCCGGCCCGCGCTCACCCCCGCTCTGGTTGTAGCGCTTCTGCAGTGTGTCCAGCTCCACTCAGTAAGACTAGTGATTGCCATATGCGTTCTGGGGCTGCCTGTCCCAGTGGTCCTGACCCTCCTGCTCCATCCAGGCCGCACCCGGCACCGCCCTCTGCGTCTCGCTGTCGTAGCCATCGATGAGCTCTCCGTCCACGTAGCCCACGGAGACGAAGGCGGGCAGCCCCGGGCTGGGCTCCGTCACGGTGGTGTGGAAGTAGCGCAGGGAGTGGGGGCCTGCGGGGACACGGGGGGTGGTGAGGGGCCGGGGGGGGCACGTTGGGGGGCATCCGGGGGATCAAGATGTCCCGGGGGGAGAAGTCGGGGGGGTCGGGGGGGGCAGCACGTCCCGGGGGGCAGGTCAGGGGGGCAGCACGACACAGGGGGGGCACGTCAGGGGGGCAGCACATTCCGGGAGGGCAGGTCGGGGGGCTCCGGGGGGGCAGCACGTCCCGGGGGGAAGATCGGGGGGGCAGCACCTCCCGGGGGCGGTTGCAGGCCGGTCCGTGGGGCCGCTGACGGGGAGCCCGGCGCCGGGGGAGGGGCAGAGGGGGGCCCGGGGGCCCCGCCCGCACTCACCGCTCGCCACCGCCGCCGCCGCCGCCCAGCAGCAGCAGCCCCGGCCCCAGCGCCCGCCCCGCTACCGCCTCCTCGCTGCCAGCGCCCTCGCCCTCACCCGGCGCCGAAGCCCACGGCGGCCACGCCCCCGCGCCACCATTGGCTCCGCTGCGGCGCACCGCCATTGGCTGCCCCGCCCGCCAATAGCGGCTCTTGTCGGCTGAGGCGTCCCCAGGCGCTGGGCTGATCCCGGCGCGGCGGGTTGGGAGAAGCGACAGCGAGGGCGCTTGCGGAGGGCGCTGCGCAGCGCCGAGCCGCGGCTCCCGCTCCGCCTTGTCGCACGGCCATTGGCCCCGCCGGCGGCCGCCCGCCAATGGCGAGGCGCGGCAGCGGTGACGCCCCCGGGCGCCGGGCGGATCTCCGCGGAGCGCGTGGTGGGCGGGAGCGCGGAGGCGATGTGGGAGGCCGAGGCCGATGTGGGGACGGAGACGACGTGGGGATGGGGCCACTGGGGGGATGGGACGCCGTGGGGCTGGAGACGATGTGGGGATGGGGACACCGTGGGGCTGGAGATGGAGTTGGCTCTGTCACAGGGACAGGGGGACACTGTGGGGATGGGGATGATGGGGGGATGGGGACGATGTGGGGACGGGGACGCCATGGAGATGGGGACGATGTGGGGACGGGGACACCATTGGGATGGGGATGGAGTTGGCTCTGTCACAGGGGGGGACGCGGAGCCAGCAGTGGGAGCTCAGGGAGTGGCGCCCATCGAAGGCCGAGTGCTGGTAGGTGGTCCCCGGCCCACCCCGGCACCCATAGGTCTACTGGAAGATGTGGAAACCTGCCCAAGGTGGCACCCATGGGTGAGGAGCTGCCCAGGGCCCCAGGCGTCTAGCCCCGTTGCACCCCTGGAGCCAGGCATCCAATCCCATCAGCACCCACACCCATCCATGTGTTGTCCGAAAAGCGGATTCGTTGCCCGGTGTGCAATAAGCCAATAATTACACACTCAGGAGAGACATTTGTTTATTTATTTCAGAGTTGCGCAAGCCTGGGTGCTCGGTGGTTTCCCACAAATCGAGCACACACACCCCAACTTTTCAAGTAGCATTTATACAAACAAATTGCCAGATTTGCGACTTTCCCTTTTACACTGATTGGTTAGTGATTTCTTCATTCCCTGGGTCCCACCCCTGCTTCTCAAGGTCCTGATCAATTAACACTGCCCCAGCTAGGTCAGTAGATGTTATCTCCCAAGGTCCTGAGGAAGAGGACATAATCCAGACCCCTTAATTAACACAGTTTCAACAGTGAGAGGAGGCTTTGCTTCCCAAGGTCCTGGCGCCCAAACAGGCCTTATTTCACAGCCTTGACATCCTCCCTTTCGGAGAGTGGGGCACAGGAATGCAGACTGCTTGTAACTCCCTTATCTTTCCAGCCTGCACCAGCTCTGGGGCCCTTTCTTACCGAACTAGGAGCGTGGCCTAAGGCTTCAGCAAATTTAGCTACTCATGCTAAGCAAGTGTGTGGCTACTCATGCTAAGCAAATTCTGTCTAAGATAGAAGTTATCCAAATCTACCTACTTCAAACATTCTTTCTGAGCTTCTCAGGGTTGTCTTGTAACAATTGCACCCATGTTATCACCCATGGGCCCAGGTGGCCACCCATCAGCACCTGTGACCACCCATGGACCCAGGTGTCCAGCCCCATTGCACCCGTGTTATCACACATGGGCCCAGGTGGCGGCCCCATCAGCACCCACCACCACCCATGGACCCAGGTGTCGACCCCCTTTGCACCCATGGACTCAGGCGTGAGGTCACATCACCACCCCTGAACCCAGGCCCCCCACCCCATTGCACCCATGGTCCCAGCCCCCTGGCCCATTGCACCTGTGTCCCCAGCCCCCCACCCCATTGCACCCACGTCCCCAGGCCCCTGCCCCTGCCCCATTACGCCCATATCCGGAGCTTCCCCGACTCATTGCACCCATATCCCCAGCCCCCTGCCCCTTTGCGCCCATGTCCCCAGGCCCCTGCCAATTGCAACCACCTCCCCAGGCCCCCTGCCCCATTGCACCCACATCCCCAGGCCCCCGCCCTATTGCACCCATATCCCAGGCCCCCACCCCATTGCACCCATATCCCCAGCCCCCTGGCCCACGCAGATGGGGCCACACTGCAGCAAGCCCAGCGCAGGCCCCCAAGCTGCCTGGCAGCTGCAGCACAGCACACAGGAGCAGAGACCAAGGGTGCTGGCTTGGTGCAGCCGGCAGAAGAGAAGGCGTAGGGGGATCTCACTGCTGCCTGCAAGTGCCTAACGGGAGCGTGCAGAGAGCATGGAGCCAGAGACGTCCTGAGGGGCCTGGGGACAGGTTGAGGGCAACGGCACGGCTTGTGGCAGGGAAAAGTCCCCTCAGAGACTGCAAATGGCCTTGGAAGCCGAATGGTGGTGCAACACTGGAGCAGGGTGCCAGGGCCGTGCGGGAATCCATCGCCAGAGACAGTCAGAGCTCGACCCTGACAGGCCCTGCGAAACCTCCTCTGCTTGCCTCCACTTGCAGCAGGAGGTTGCAGCAGACACCTCCGGAAGACCCTTCCCACCCCAGCTGCTCTCTCACTCTGCGACTGCTTGTAGGGCTTTCTCTGCAGCCCTGACTGCCTTCCTTGGCAGCGCCTGCACTAGTCTTTCTCCTGACAGTTCCCTGACACCAAGTAACACAGCGGGAACAGCTGCCGAGGGTTTATTTGGAGCAGCACATGGGCTGTGGGACACGACGCAGTAGCATTGCTGTAGCAGCCAGGAGAGAGCCTCCGTCGCTCTGCCTCTTTGCTCTGCGCCATCTCCCATCTCGGGCCACCTGTCTGGCAGCTGCATCCTCGCGCTGTTCCTCTCACTGCCCTGAGTCACAGCGGCAGCTAAAAGCTCTGCGCAGAGCCCGAAGCGCTGCCCTGAGCCGCAATGGCCATCGCCTGGAAGGCGCAGCATGCGGGAGGGCGGTGATGCCTGTGGAGGAAGGAGAGCCGTGGGCGAGGGGCTGGGCAAGTGCAGGGCAAGCCTGAGGGTCTCTGGCTGCGGGGGAGGCCTCCGCCTTTGCTCCTGTGCTGGCTGATGGGGCCAGAGGCACACTGTCCCCCGCATCCTGGCAGCCTCCCGCCAGAGCAGATGCCGCTGCCTCGGCTCCTCGGGGCACTGCTGGGGCCAGAGGCGTGCTCTGCAGGTCACCAGCTGCCTCCCTGGCAGCATCTCTGCCCTTCACAACGGGTGAGCAGGGCACCTCCTCAGGACACGGCTGTGGGTCTGCCAAGAGGCTCCTGAGGCTCGGTCTGACCCAGCTCATGACCAAGGCCATGTTTTCCTCCAGCTCCTCCCATTCCAAAGGCTCTTCATCAACATCCTCTTCCTCATCGCTCCACTCCACGCCAGCATCCTCTGGCACTTCCCAGACTCTCTTCCCAGCTCCCAGCTCCCGCGCCCTCCCGCAGGGCCGGAGGGAAGACGATGACTTGTGCTCCTCTTTGGGCTCACAGGCAACCTGCATGGGGAGAGCAGGAACACAGCCCTGTGTGATATCAGCTGGCCATGCTCAGCATCCTGGTGCCCTGGGATATAGGAGGGGGCAAAGGGTTTGGGGTGGGGGGATGCTGTGAGTGGCCGCGAGCCCCAAGGGGAGGCACATGCAGCTGGCTGGGCAATGGCACAAGGCTTGTCTTGGGGCCGTAGCAGCAGGGCTGGGCCGGGGGCCACGACGGGCAGCGGGGGATGGAGGTGGCCGGGTACGTGGCACAAGGGGGCTGGCTCGCTGGCTGTGGGAGGCGGCTGCTGCTGGGGCTGCCCCTGCCCTCCTTGCTCAGCATCCATGCCCCAGGGCTGGATGCTGTGCAGGCCGGGGAGGGCACGTCAGCCCTGGGCCTCTGGCACTTGGAAACACAGAGCACCAGGCATCTTCCCCAGGACAGAGAGTGCAGAGCGCAAACGGCTGGGGGGACAGCTTCTCACCACGGCCGCGGGGGACCCATGCAATGGGGCAGCTCTTCTCACCCACCCTGCACACCCCAGACGCTGCTCACACCGCACCTCCCTTTGGTGGTGGGTGCCGACGCCATGCTCCTTGCTCACCTGGTGAGGAAGGCCTGCGGCCAGGGCAGAGCCTTCTGCTGCGCTTTCTTCGGGCAATGGTGGTTGGAGAGGCAGGCTGTTGCTCTCCCCACAAGGGCCTCCGCACAACTGGGAGGCCTTTGGCGCAGCCTCTGCGGGAAGCGATGGAGGCAGAGGAGCATTTTCCCCTGCATCCTCAGGGCCTCTGGCTGCAGGGGAGGCCTCTGCCTTTGCTCCTGTGCTGGCCAGTGGAGCCAGAGGCACACTGTCCCCCGCGTCCTGGCAGCCTCCTGCCAAAGGAGATGCCGCTGCCACGGCTCCTCGGGGCACTGCTGGGGCCAGAGGCGTGCTCTGCAGGTCACCAGCTGCCTCCCTGGCAGCATCTCTGCCCTTCACAACGGGTGAGCAGGGCACCTCCTCAGGACACGGCTGTGGGTCTGCCAAGAGGCTCCTGAGGCTCGGTCTGACCCAGCTCATGACCAAGGCTGTGTTTTTCTCCAGCTCCTCCCATTCCAAAGGTTCTTCTTCAACGTCCTCTTCCTCATCGCTCCACTCCACGCCAGCATCCTCTGGTGCTCCCCGGACTCTCTTCCCAGCTCCCATCTTGCGCTCCCTCCTGGGCGCATGGGCGTACAGCCGCTCCAGCACCTCCCACTTGGACCTCGCATCCTTCAGGAGCTCCACTCGCGTCACCTCCGGTTGCCACAGGTTATAGAAGGAGTTTCTGGCACAGAGCTGAAGCCAGAGAGGGAGATTTGTGAAGGCAGCTGCTTTTCCCACCAGCAATGCCCCCCGTGGCCCTGCCAGCACTGCCACCATCACACTGTTGCAGCAGGGCGCAGCGGCTGGCCCCAGCACACGGAGGGTCACCATCTGCCCTGGCCCACCCTTTGCACTCACCTCCTTGGGGCGAACATTGAGGCATCCCGATGCTGTCAGGGAGAAACGTTTCCCCTTGCCCTCCTCTTCCTCGACCTCCCTCTCCTTTGGCCTCGGCTCCTTCCTCTCCAGAAAGGCTTCTCGCAGCTGAGCCAAGCTCTGCCCGGTGCGCGCCACGCAGCTCCTGTCGAGCTCCTCCAGCGTCTCTGTTTTGATTGAGAGCACGGCGAGATACTGCGAGGGGTTGTCGGGGTGTATGCGCAGTGGCGTGCCTTGAAGGCGACAGATGATGCCCAGAGGCTGCTGTTTGGGCCTCTGCACTGCAAGTTGCCATCCTAGTGTGACCAGTCCATGGCCCCTGCCCGGGGAAGCTGGTGCACCGGCCCCCATGACCTTCCTTTTGCCCCCACGCCTGTTGCAATCTGGCCCTTGCAGAACTGTGGCAGCTGTGTTTTTGCCACGCTCCCTGCTCTCCTTCTGCAATGCGCTTGCCAGGCCTGCTAGAGCAATGGTGTATGCCAAGGTCCTTTGTGGCCCGGCTGCCCTGAGCTCCCGGCCATGTCCCGCACTCGCATCATCAGGACGGCTCAAGGCTGCAGACGCGAGCGCCAGCAGTGCGTGCATCAGAGGTGCGGCAGGCAGTGCGGGGCTGTGTGCAGCAGGTCTCTGGTCCTCAGCCCTCATTTCCATGCACACATCTGCAAGGATGTTCTCAACAGCTTGCAGCATCCTTGCTTTTCCCAGCGCGGAAGACCCAGGCCTGGCCTCAGGCAAATAGGAGACAGGAGCTTGAATTGCTCGGGGGAGAGCGCCAGCTTCCTGCTTAGCTTTTGGAGAGGCAGGCACTCTCCTTGCCACATCCTCCAGAGCCTCAGCAGTGGCCGTACATCTCAAAGAAGATCTGCAGGATTTTTCTGGAGGTCGACGTGCGGATGCCGCTCTTTGACCTGTAGAGGCCTCCAGGCCTCCACGTGCCTGCCTAGCTGCCTTGGTTGCGTGAGGCGCTAAGCCGGGCCGATGCGGTGTCTCTGCTCTTGCACAAGGCCTGCTGTGCAGTGTCTCCCGGCGCCCCGGAGGAGCCTTCTTCACAAGGCTGCTGGAGGCATGAAGAGCTTGCACCGAGTCGAGAACCTCCCTCACAGTGTCCTCCGCCATCTGCAATCAAAGCCCATGAGGAAGGCCAAGTTACTGCTGCCCTTTACCCCTCCCCCCCAGCCTTCCCACATGCACACTCCCTGTGGCCCCTGAAACCCTCCACAACAGCAGCACTCTCCCACGCAGCTGGCTCCCAAAGGCTGCGTGGGGAGAAGGCTGGTCACCACTGGGCAAGAGATGGGCAAAGGCAGCTCCCTCGGAAACCTCGAGCCATGTCCTTGCCGACTGCCATGCAGAGCAGGCGCTCCTCCTGCTCCCTCCCACCACTTCCCGCCTGCTGCTTGGCAGCTATGCACAGTCAGGCAGAGGCTTTGCCACCATCGCTGCTCAGCTCGCTACCTTCGCGATGACGTCTTCAGGGTCTTGCCAGCTCTGTGGGCCGGGCAGCAACGGCCGCCTGTCCCTTTGCTGCGATGAAGTCGGGGTCGGGATGCGTTGCGTCACTGCATGCGGCTCCCGCTGGCCCCCCTGCAGGGAGAAGGAAGCACATGATGGAGGCGGTTGCGTTCGTACAAGCGGCCCCTCAGGCACAGGAAAGCCCGGCCCCATGGCAAAGGGAAGCTCATGGCCTAGCACGACCCAGCTGTGCTAAGCCTGGAGATGCTCTCTGACCCTCAGCACAGCTCACAGGCTCCATTTGGGCCTTGCAGCACCCCAGTCGGTGTGCTTTGTGCACCAGAAAATCCCCAGCACCAGCAAGAAATACCCCCTGGCCAGAGAAGATCAGGCCTGGCTCGCTTGCCCCACCTCCTCTTCCCCACCGTCCTCATGCTTTCCGTGCGGCTCCCAGCCCTGCTGCCTGCCTCTCCCTCCAGCCCCACCGCTCACCTTGCTTCTGCGCTTCGGCCTCACAGAAAGCCCATCCACGGGCTGGGAGCCGGCATTCGCCTGCCGCCCCTTGTCCATCAGCAGGAGCTTCTCCTGCGCACCTGCCACTCTGGCACTCAAGAGAGCTGCTCCCTCCTCAGCGAGCTGCTCTCCTCAGAGGGCACAGCCAGGGGCTCTGCTCCCAGCATGGACTCGGTCACCACGGGCACTGCCCCATCACAATGGCCTTGGGGGCATGATGCCACCCCCATCACAAAGCCCTGCACGTTGCCATGGGGACCCCCGTGACCACCTCCTGCTGGCCACCAGGGGCACCCGCATCACAAGGCCTTGCTGGTGACCGTGCTAGCACCGACATCACAAGGCCTTGCTGCTCACCGGGGGCACCTCCAGCACCAGGGCTTTGCCTCCCAGCCTCTGGTGCCAGCTTCTGAGCCCAGCTCCGAGCTGCCATCTGTGCCGCAGCAGGAATTTTCCTCTCCCCACCTCTCTGCCTCCTACACCGTGCAGATGCTGCCCTTCTTCAGGCCCTCTAGAGCACACAGCCAGCCACTGCAAGACCACTCCTCTTGCTCGGGCCACTAAGCCTCACCCATATGCCTCACCGTCCAGCCCTAGGCAGAGCGTCCTGCATTCCCGCTGCTTTCTCACAGAAAGGCCAACTGCCCCTCCGCACCTTCCCAGACGGGCCTTCCCAAAGAGGCTGCAGCCATCCACCGCAGCGCTCCAGGCATGCCACGCTGCAGGCCCGCAGCTGCACACAGACTGCAAAGTGCTCCTGTCTGGTCCCCAGGCTGCAGGCATTAGCGGACGGACCCCTGAGACAGGTGCCCGCCTCTGCAGATTTCCCACAAAAGCTGTCAGAGATTCATTTCTCCAGACTGTTGCTCTCTAAGCACTTCCCTATTGGCGTGCACGCACTGCGCTGGGCCCCTCCAGGCTTTCTTTGCTCCACATCACCCTGCACCTTTGCCTTGCCCTCCCACACCATCGCTTCCTCACTCTTCCATGCATCCTCCTCTCCCCTCAGGGGCACCGACTTTTGGGCTCTCCTCACCACCTTGGCCACCGGCTTGAGCCTCACGGCAGCACACGGGCACACTCTCCTCCTGATGAAGCGTGACACCCCCCAGCCTTGGTGCCTCGCTGCTGGCTCGCCTTCGGGACGTCCAGCTGCTGGACCGCCAGGCCACCTGGGCAAGCAGGCCCTGCCCTCACCTGTGCACCTCTTCCTACTCACGGGGCTTGTGCTTTTCTTGCTTTTGCCCCCAGGGGGCACGTGGGGACCATCTCTCCACGCCAGCCTTCATGCACAAAGAGGGGCCCACGCTCATGAAAACAAAGCCCTGCTGCCAGCACCAGCTGCACACCCAGGGGCTGACCTGCTGGATCCAAGCACTGCTGCTCAAGCCCATTCCCCTCACTGGCAGCATGCAGGAAAAACCCCACCTGCCCTGCCAGGCCTACAGCCATGTCATCACACTTGGTACTTTCCAGGCAGGATCGTTGTGTTAAGGAAGAGCAAACTGAAACTGCCTACAGGCAGCCGCTTAGCACAACTTCTCTAAAACTTGCCTGGCATGAGGAGCTAAATTTGCTGAAGCCTTAGGCCGCACTTATCGAAAATAATGAACTTTTACTTAGTCCAGTAAGAAAAGGGCCTCAGAGCTGGTTCCAGCTGGGAAGATAAGGCAGTTACAAGCAGTCTGCATTCCTTGCAATTACTGTTTTTATAGATCAAGCAGCCCCTGATACACAAAAGTATTTTAAAGAGCATATGCCAGGCTGGCAAGGGGAGGGGGCGCGGAAGAACCAGGGGAGATAGATGGAGTCAAAGTGAAGGTGGTGTACAATTAAGAGTTAATGATGTTTGTCATTCTTGGGGGGAACAAGGACACTGGAAGCAGGAATGCCCAGTGAGGCCCTGTGCACTTGGGAATAGAGGGGCCAGCATGAGGCAATCAAATCAGTCCACAATGACAGGAGATAGGAGACTCAGAAAATACTGTGGAAATGGGGGTAAATTCATGGGATGTAGATTTGGATTTGAAGGGCAGGTAATGGCAAATATAGAAGGCTTAGAAGTTCCCTTTCTAGTGGATACTGGAGCCACCCTTTCCCTTTTAAAGTTTGAGCCTAAAGGATGCAAGTCACCAGATAAAATAATGATGCAAGGAGTAGCGGGAAAAGGCAAACGAATGTTATCTAAGCCCTTAGTACTCACTATTGGGGGTAAAACAGTGTGGGGATGTATTATAATTTCCACAGACGCGCCCATGTGCCTTTTAGGGAGAGATCTCCTGCAAGCCTTGGATACTCAGATCTGCTTACAGCCAGAAGAGGTGGAATTAATAATTATGGGCTCATGTGTTCTGGCTAAGACACCAGAACCAGAGTCAACTAATCTGCAAATTCCAACAGGTTTAGAACCAGTTTCTAAAAAGTTATGGAGCTCTTCAGGAATGGATGTGGGACTACTGAAATCAGCTAGTCCAGTCTGGATAAAAACAAAGGGGGGATTGCCTCCTGCAGTTAAGCAATACCCTATCCCAAAGGAAGCAGAGAAGAGCATCCAAAAACAAATCAATCATTATTTGAAACTGGGTATCCTTAGAGTCTGTGAATCCCCGTACAACACCCCAATTCTGCCAGTTAAAAAGAACAGACAAGACTCTGATGGTGATCCAGAGTATCAGTTTGTACAAGACTTAAGGGCTATAAACCAACAGGTAGTTGCTCCACATCCAGTAGTCCCCGACCTATCAACCATTTTACTACAGATACCCCTTTGGGCAACTTATTTTACTGTGATCGACCTAACGGCAGCCTTTTTTAGTATACCGATAGCTGAAGATAGCCAAGATCTCCTGGCTTTCACTTGGAAGGGACAACAATTAACTTGGACGAGGCTGCCACAGGGATTTACTGGGTCTCCGACTATTTTTTCGCGTATACTCAAAAATGACCTCTCAGATATCGAACTTCCAGGACATTCTGTATTAATACAATATGTAGATGATTTGTTATTAGCAAGTAAAGATTAACACTCTTGCAGAAAAAGGGCATCGAGCATCTCTGTCTAAACTCCAGCTGTGTCAAAGAGAGGTAAAATATTTGGGTTTTATCTTAAAAGAAGGACACAGGTTAGTTGATCCAGAACGAGTAAAGACAACTCTTGATATGCCTCGTCCTGTAACAAAAAAACAACACGGGATTTTTAGGAGCTGTAGGATTTTGCCAACCGTGGATTCCTGGGTTAGCAGAACTTACTAAGCCTTTAGTGCAGGCAACAAAAAAGGAGGAGATAGAGCCTGTGGCCTGGGGCCCAGAAAGGGAGAAAGCTTTTACATCTGTGAAAAAAGCGTTGGTTTCAGCCCCTGCTCTAGGGTTACCAGATTATAGCAAACCATTCGAATTGTTTGTCCATGAGTGACAGGGAGTAGCAAGTGGGGTACTCACCCAAAAACTAGGCCCTCACCACAGACCAGTGGCCTATTACTCCACGCAGCTAGATGAGGTAGCTAAAGGCACTCCAGGATGCATCAGAGCAATAGCAGCTACGGCAGCTCTTACTGAAAAAAACATGACCTGTAGTTTTGGGTCACTCATTGACTGTGTATGTGCCACATGAAGTAGAACTGTTAATGAAACAATACGCGACTCAAGCACTATCCCCACAGAGAGCTCACCGCTATGAACTGATAATATTAAGGTCACATTATCTGCATGTAAAGAGATGCAACATCTTAAATCCAGCAACACTATTGCCTCTACCTGAGGATGGAGAACCACATCATTCCTGTGAGCAGGTGATCGTCAGCTCGAGCAAGCCCCGGGAGGACCTTAAAGACAAACCTTTGGAAAACCCAGACTTAGTTCCGTTTACAGATGGATCATCCTATTATTTGGACGGAAGGCACCACTCCGGCTATGCTGTCACTAACCTCTTTGAGGTACTTGAGGCCAATCCTTTGTCTCTGTCTGTAAGTGCTCAAGCAGCAGAATTAATAGCATTGACCCAAGCAGCAAAAATCGGTAAGAACCTGCAGGTAAATATCTATACCGATTCTAAATATGCATTTGGAGTATGTCATGTAACAGGGATGTTATGGAAAGAGCGAGGATTCTTTTCGTCATCAGGAAAGAAATTAGCTAATGGAGAAGAAATACGTAATTTGCTGGAAGCAGTCCAACTGCCCAAAGAAATTGCTGTAATACACTGCCCAGCCCATACTAAAGACACTACAGAAATTAGCAGAGGAAATGCTTTAGCCGACGCTGCTGCAAAAGCTGCAGCTCGACAACCTCTGAAAGAATGTATGGGGGCGGTTCCAAGGATGGACCAGAGTGAGTGGCCAAATTTAATAGACCCCAAAACTCTGTATGAAAAAGACTGGTCAGTGGAAGAGAAAAAACAATGGGAGCAGTGGGAAGCAAAACAAAGTGATGATGGAATATGGACAATTGGAGGAAAACCAATTCTACCAAAAAAAATAGTTAATTACTATAGCTAGGTGGTTTCATGATAAAGCTCTTGGGGGAGCGGAGGCAATAGCTAAGCAGGTACAGAAAGTATGGGCTGCTCCAGGAATTTATGCAGCTGCTAAAAGAATAACAAACAGCTGCCTGACCTGCCAGAAGTTTTCAAATAACAAGCCAAGCTCAGAGTTCGGGTTGGGGGGCACAACCATGGGCCTACTTCCCTTTCCAAAAGCTACAAATAGATTATGCGGATATGCCATCTGCCAATGGCTACAAACACTTGTTAGTGATAGTAGATCAGTTATCAGGCTGGGTAGAAGCTTTCCCAACAAGAAAGGCCGACACACGGGGAGTGGTAAAAGCCTTACTGAAGGAAATCATACCCAGGTATGGGGTCCCAGAAGCCACTGATTCAGATAGGGGTGCCCATTTTACGGCAAGCATAATCACTCAGTTATATAAATCATGAGGAATAAAAAGAAACCTATTACCCCTTATCACCCACAATCTTCAGGACAAGTAGAAAGAATGAATAGAACACTAAAAGAAAAAACAGCAAGAATATGCACATGTCCTGGCCTAAAACGGCCAGAAACATTTAACTTAGCTCTATGGGATGTTTGAAATGTCCCATGGCAACCCATAGGACTAACACCAGCAGAAATTCTCTTTGGGAAACATTTAGCTGTACTAGGGACTTATTATTCCAGCTAAGACCAGCCTGTTAGACAGAGATGGACGACTAACCCAGTATGTTCTAAGTATGCAAAAAAGGTTTGAAAATCTTAAAAAATATATATATATGCGCTCAGTGATATCAATCCACACCACCTGAAATACAAGTGCTTGGTATACAGCCTGGGGATGAAGTTTTAGTTAAAGTATTTTCACAAAAATCCAAGTTAAAACCTAACTGCAACAGGCCATATACTGTCATACTATGTTCTTATTTTGCTGTTCAAGTTGAACTGTACTTGTATATGTTGCAAAAGAATGTGTATGTGTAAGAACACTTTGTAATCTTATATTCATAGATAACATTGGTGTAGATACAAGTAATCACTCAAATATTTGTATTTGTAACTTTACCAAAGATTATGGGATGTGACTTTAATTATTCAGCTCCTATTAGATCTTATCAATTGTTACAATCTAATTATACATTAATTCAAAATTTACTACCTAACCCCATTGGGATGAATCTCACCCTGGTATGGAAACTACTACAACATGATGATTTGAGTCGACTGCTAGAACGCATCCGAAACAATGGACAGAAAACTCTTAATCACCATTCATCATGAAGCGGGAGAGATGCACCACGTCTCAGAAAGGATAAAAAGGGATGGAGAACATCATGGCTGGGAAACTCTTCTAGGGTGGTCACCAACTACAACAGCGATTTATAATCACGTGTTGCACCCACTAGTAGTTGTGTTAACTTTAACTGTGTTATGCCTATTGCTTACGATCATATTATGCATAAGATTATGGAACGTGATAGCACGCCTTGAAAGGCTTCGAGAACTCTGTTTCAAGTATTAGCAGGGATGCTTCATAAAAACAAAGCGGGGAACTGTTAAAGAATAGCGAACTGAAACTGTCTAGAGGTAGCCGCTTAGCACAACTTCTCTAAAACTTGCTTAGCATGAGGAGCTAAATTTGCTGAAGCCTTAGGCCGCACTTAGCGAAAACAATGAACTTTTACTTAGTCCAGTAAGAAAAGGGCCTCAGAGCTGGTTCCAGCTGGGAAGATAAGGAAGTTACAAGCAGTCTGCATTCCTGCGTCTCACACTCCCAAAGGGAGGGTGTCAAGGCTTTGAAGTAAGACCAGTGCAGGGCATTAGGACCTTGAGGGGCAAAGCCTTAGCTCACTGCTGGGGCAGTGTTCATTGTTATGATTTAGAATCACCTCCTCCTCAGGACCTTGAGACACAACAGTAAGACCCCACAAAAACAGAGGTACAACCGTCAGCAGAGACTGCAAAAAACAAAAATAAGGAGAAAAACAGCTTACCTCAGAATGACAATGAGACACAATGAGGACCAAAAAATTACTATTGGTCTAACTACCGCGTGAAGGGTGGGAAATGTACGTTGAAAAAACTATAATTGCCCAGGATTTGTTTATGTTAGGGTCCCTCTTCGGAGGCACCCAGCTCGAGCTGTAATTACTGCACGCGCGTCATTAATATTTAATTCTTTAATTTGTTTTGATTTGGCTCTGAATTTTTCTGCGGAAACCTAGCGTCGAGCCCTCTTATGGTGGCCAACAAGCCTAATTTCCATATAATTTCCATAACAATAACTGGGCATGGGCGCGGGAGCATTTGAGCCAGGAGGGAGGGAGGAAAGAAACCTGCCGAACGTAACACTTGTGCTAGCAGATACTAGTACCCCGGACTGTGCTCCAAAAGTTTCTGCTCCACCTGATATACCTGATGATCTCTCTGTCATTACTTCTCCTTCTCCTCCTCCTTCTCCCTCTACTCCATTGGCTGCCGGACTCTATCCTATGATCCCCAACGTGCTGACTAACCCTGCCGCTTTACAGCCGGGGGGAAAGGGAGGGGCCAGTCCCCCTCCTCCTGTGCTGCGGGTATTTACTAATCAGCCCTGGCACCCTGGCCATCTCGCCTTATGGGGGGGTAAAATGCAGAGATTAAGAAAAGATGCAGGGCGATGTGTCCAATTATTTTCTAATATCTGCACTGGGCACAACCCAAACTGGAGTGATACCCAAATTCTTTTGAGGGAATTATTTCAACCAAATGAAGGGGATAAGATAATTAAAGATGCAGAAGAAGCGCAGCAAGCCGGGGGAAATAGAAACCTCTGGCTAGCAAATGATCCAAATTGGGATTATAATAATGCAGGAGATAGAGCTGTGTGTCCAACAGGACTTTGAAATTTAGTAGAAGTAATTAGAGCATGCAGAGAGTTAGGAGTAAATTGGACTAGAGTGCAAGAATGCAGACAGTGATTAGATGAACACCCCCATGACTTCTGGGGACTTTTGCGGTAAGCCCCGCTAAAATAGGGAGGAATGACCCCACAAAACTTCAATGATGCTCTCGCAATTAGTGTTTTTATAGATCAAGCAGCCCCTGATACACAAAAGTATTTTAAAGAGCATATGGCAGGCTGGCAAGGGGAGGGGCGCGGAAGAACCAGGGGAGATAGATGGAATCAAAGTGAAGGGGGTGTACAATTAAGAGTTAATGATGTTTGTCATTCTTGGGGGGAACAAGGACACTGGAAGCAGGAATGCCCAGTGAGGCCCTGTGCACTTGGGAATAGAGGGGCCAGCATGAGGCAATCAAATATTGAGAAGGAGACCAGGCAATTCCCAGGCAGTCCACAATGACAGGAGATAGGAGACTCAGAAAATACTGTGGAAATGGGGGTAAATTCATGGGATGTAGATTTGGATTTGAAGGGCAGGTAATGGCAAATATAGAAGGCTTAGAAGTTCCCTTTCTAGTGGATACTGGAGCCACCCTTTCCCTTTTAAAGTTTGAGCCTAAAGGATGCAAGTCACCAGATAAAATAATGATGCAAGGAATAGCGGGAAAAGGCGAACGAATGTTATCTAAGCCCTTATTGCTTACTATTGGAGGTAAAAGAGCGTGGGGATGTATTATAATTTCCACAGACGCGCCCATGTGCCTTTTAGGGAGAGATCTCCTGCAAGCCTTGGATACTCAGATCTGCTTACAGCCAGAAGAGGTGGAATTAATAATTATGGGCTCATGTGTTCTGGCTAAGACACCAGAACCAGAGTCGACTAATCTGCAAATTCCAACAAGGTTAGAATCAGTTCCTAAACGGTTATGGAGCTCTTCAGGAATGGATGTGGGACTACTGAAATCAGCTAGTCCAGTCTCGATAAAAACAAAGGGGGGATTGCCTCCTGCAGTTAAGCAATACCCTATCCCAAAGGAAGCAGAGAAGAGCATCCAAAAACAAATCAATCATTATTTGAAACTGGGTATCCTTAGAGTCTGTGAATCCCCGTACAACACCCCAATTCTGCCAGTTAAAAAGAACAGGCAAGATTCTGATGGTGATCCAGAGTATCAGTTTATACAAGACTTAAGGGCTATAAACCAACAGGTAGTTGCTCCACATCCAGTAGTCCCTAACCCATCAACCATTTTACTACAGATACCCCTTTGGGCAACTTATTTTACTGTGATTGACCTAACGGCAGCTTTTTTTAGTATACCGATAGCTGAAGATAGCCAAGATCTCTTGGCTTTCACTTGGAAGGGACAACAATTAACTTGGACAAGGCTGCCACAGGGATTTACTGGGTCTCTGACTATTCTTTTGCGTATACTCAAAAATGACCTCTCAGATATCGAACTTCCAGGACATTCTGTAGTAATACAATATGTAGATGATATGTTATTAGCAAGTAAAGATTATGAGACATTTTTAAAAGACACTGTTTCTCCATGTAACGCTCTTGCAGAAAAAGGGCATCAGGCATCTCTGTCTAAACTCCAGCTGTGTCAAAGAGAGGTAAAATATTTGGGTTTTATCTTAAAAGAAGGACACAGGTTAGTTGATCCAGAACGAGTAAAGACAATTCTTGATATGCCTCGTCCTGTAACAAAAAAACAACACGGGATTTTTAGGAGCTGTAGGATTTTGCCAACCGTGGATTCCTGGGTTAGCAGAACTTACTAAGCCTTTAGTGCAGGCAACAAAAAAGGAGGAGATAGAGCCTGTGGCCTGGGGCCCAGAAAGGGAGAAAGCTTTTACATCTGTGAAAAAAGCGTTGGTTTCAGCCCCTGCTCTAGGGTTACCAGATTATAGCAAACCATTGGAATTATTTGTCCATGAACGACAGGGAGTAGCAAGTGGGGTACTCACCCAAAAACTAGGCCCTCACCATAGACCAGTGGCCTATTATTCCACGCAACTAGATGAGGTAGCTAAAGGCACTCCAGGATGCATCAGAGCAATAGCAGCTACGGCAGCTCTTACTGAAAAAAACATGACCTGTAGTTTTGGGTCACTCATTAACTGTGTATGTGCCACAGGGGTAAAAGCCTTACTGAAGGAAATCATACCCAGGTATAGAGTCCCAGAAGCCATGGATTCAGATAGGGGTGCCCATTTTATGGCAAGCATAATCACTCAATTATATAAATCATTAGGAATAAAAAGAAACCTATGTACCCCTTATCACCCACAATCTTCAGGACAAGTAGAAAGAACGAATAGCACATTAAAAGAAAAAATAGCAAGAATATGCAAACGTGCTAGCCTAAAATGGCCAGAAGCATTTAACTTGGCTCTATGGGATGTTTGAAATGTCCCACGGCAACCCATAGGACTAACACCAGCAGAAATTCTCTTTGGGAAACATTTAGCTGTACTAGGGACTTGTTATGCCAGCTAAGACTAGCCTGTTAGAGATGGACAAGTAACCCAGTATGTTCTAACTATGCAAAAAGGTTTGAAAATCTTTGAAATAAATAAATATATGCTCAATGATATCAATCCACACCACCTGAAATACAAGTGCCTGGTATACAGCCTGGGGATGAAGTTTTAGTTAAGGTATTTTCACAAAAATCCAAGTTAAAACCTAAATGGAACGGGCCATATACTGTCATACTGTGTTCTTATTTTGCTGTTCAAGTTGAACTGTACTTGTACATGTTAAAAAAAGAATGTGTATGTGTAAGAACACTTTGTAATCTTACATTCATAGATGGCATTGTTGTAGATACAAGTAATTAATTACTCAAATATTTGTATTTGTAACATTACCCAAAATTATGGGATGCGACTTTAATCATTCAGCTCCTATTAGATCTTATCAATTGTTACAATCTAATTATACATTAATTCAAAATTTACTACCTAACCCCATTGGAAAGAATCTCACACTAGTGAAGAAACTACTACAACATGACAGCCTGCGTCGACTGCTAGAACGTACCCGAAACAATGGACAAAAAACCCTCTAATCACCATTCATCATGAAGCGGAAGAGATGCACCACGTCTCGGAAAGGATAAAAAGGGATGGAGAACATCATGGCTGGGAAATTCTTCTAGGGTGGTCACCAACTACAACAGCGATTTATAATCACGTGTTGCACCCACTAGTAGTTGTGTTAACTTTAACTGTGTTATGCCTATTGCTTACGATCATATTATGCATAAGATTATGGAACGTGATAGCACGCCTTGAAAGGCTTCGAGAACTCTGTTTCAAGTATTAGCAGGGATGCTTCATAAAAACAAAGCGGGGAACTGTTAAAGAATAGCGAACTGAAACTGTCTAGAGGTAGCCGCTTAGCACAACTTCTCTAAAACTTGCTTAGCATGAGGAGCTAAATTTGCTGAAGCCTTAGGCCGCACTTAGCGAAAACAATGAACTTTTACTTAGTCCAGTAAGAAAAGGGCCTCAGAGCTGGTTCCAGCTGGGAAGATAAGGAAGTTACAAGCAGTCTGCATTCCTGCGTCTCACACTCCCAAAGGGAGGGTGTCAAGGCTTTGAAGTAAGACCAGTGCAGGGCATTAGGACCTTGAGGGGCAAAGCCTTAGCTCACTGCTGGGGCAGTGTTCATTGTTATGATTTAGAATCACCTCCTCCTCAGGACCTTGAGACACAACAGTAAGACCCCACAAAAACAGAGGTACAACCGTCAGCAGAGACTGCAAAAAACAAAAATAAGGAGAAAAACAGCTTACCTCAGAATGACAATGAGACACAATGAGGACCAAAAAATTACTATTGGTCTAACTACCGCGTGAAGGGTGGGAAATGTACGTTGAAAAAACTATAATTGCCCAGGATTTGTTTATGTTAGGGTCCCTCTTCGGAGGCACCCAGCTCGAGCTGTAATTACTGCACGCGCGTCATTAATATTTAATTCTTTAATTTGTTTTGATTTGGCTCTGAATTTTTCTGCGGAAACCTAGCGTCGAGCCCTCTTATGGTGGCCAACAAGCCTAATTTCCATATAATTTCCATAACAATAACTGGGCATGGGCGCGGGAGCATTTGAGCCAGGAGGGAGGGAGGAAAGAAACCTGCCGAACGTAACACTTGTGCTAGCAGATACTAGTACCCCGGACTGTGCTCCAAAAGTTTCTGCTCCACCTGATATACCTGATGATCTCTCTGTCATTACTTCTCCTTCTCCTCCTCCTTCTCCCTCTACTCCATTGGCTGCCGGACTCTATCCTATGATCCCCAACGTGCTGACTAACCCTGCCGCTTTACAGCCGGGGGGAAAGGGAGGGGCCAGTCCCCCTCCTCCTGTGCTGCGGGTATTTACTAATCAGCCCTGGCACCCTGGCCATCTCGCCTTATGGGGGGGTAAAATGCAGAGATTAAGAAAAGATGCAGGGCGATGTGTCCAATTATTTTCTAATATCTGCACTGGGCACAACCCAAACTGGAGTGATACCCAAATTCTTTTGAGGGAATTATTTCAACCAAATGAAGGGGATAAGATAATTAAAGATGCAGAAGAAGCGCAGCAAGCCGGGGGAAATAGAAACCTCTGGCTAGCAAATGATCCAAATTGGGATTATAATAATGCAGGAGATAGAGCTGTGTGTCCAACAGGACTTTGAAATTTAGTAGAAGTAATTAGAGCATGCAGAGAGTTAGGAGTAAATTGGACTAGAGTGCAAGAATGCAGACAGTGATTAGATGAACACCCCCATGACTTCTGGGGACTTTTGCGGTAAGCCCCGCTAAAATAGGGAGGAATGACCCCACAAAACTTCAATGATGCTCTCGCAATTAGTGTTTTTATAGATCAAGCAGCCCCTGATACACAAAAGTATTTTAAAGAGCATATGGCAGGCTGGCAAGGGGAGGGGCGCGGAAGAACCAGGGGAGATAGATGGAATCAAAGTGAAGGGGGTGTACAATTAAGAGTTAATGATGTTTGTCATTCTTGGGGGGAACAAGGACACTGGAAGCAGGAATGCCCAGTGAGGCCCTGTGCACTTGGGAATAGAGGGGCCAGCATGAGGCAATCAAATATTGAGAAGGAGACCAGGCAATTCCCAGGCAGTCCACAATGACAGGAGATAGGAGACTCAGAAAATACTGTGGAAATGGGGGTAAATTCATGGGATGTAGATTTGGATTTGAAGGGCAGGTAATGGCAAATATAGAAGGCTTAGAAGTTCCCTTTCTAGTGGATACTGGAGCCACCCTTTCCCTTTTAAAGTTTGAGCCTAAAGGATGCAAGTCACCAGATAAAATAATGATGCAAGGAATAGCGGGAAAAGGCGAACGAATGTTATCTAAGCCCTTATTGCTTACTATTGGAGGTAAAAGAGCGTGGGGATGTATTATAATTTCCACAGACGCGCCCATGTGCCTTTTAGGGAGAGATCTCCTGCAAGCCTTGGATACTCAGATCTGCTTACAGCCAGAAGAGGTGGAATTAATAATTATGGGCTCATGTGTTCTGGCTAAGACACCAGAACCAGAGTCGACTAATCTGCAAATTCCAACAAGGTTAGAATCAGTTCCTAAACGGTTATGGAGCTCTTCAGGAATGGATGTGGGACTACTGAAATCAGCTAGTCCAGTCTCGATAAAAACAAAGGGGGGATTGCCTCCTGCAGTTAAGCAATACCCTATCCCAAAGGAAGCAGAGAAGAGCATCCAAAAACAAATCAATCATTATTTGAAACTGGGTATCCTTAGAGTCTGTGAATCCCCGTACAACACCCCAATTCTGCCAGTTAAAAAGAACAGGCAAGATTCTGATGGTGATCCAGAGTATCAGTTTATACAAGACTTAAGGGCTATAAACCAACAGGTAGTTGCTCCACATCCAGTAGTCCCTAACCCATCAACCATTTTACTACAGATACCCCTTTGGGCAACTTATTTTACTGTGATTGACCTAACGGCAGCTTTTTTTAGTATACCGATAGCTGAAGATAGCCAAGATCTCTTGGCTTTCACTTGGAAGGGACAACAATTAACTTGGACAAGGCTGCCACAGGGATTTACTGGGTCTCTGACTATTCTTTTGCGTATACTCAAAAATGACCTCTCAGATATCGAACTTCCAGGACATTCTGTAGTAATACAATATGTAGATGATATGTTATTAGCAAGTAAAGATTATGAGACATTTTTAAAAGACACTGTTTCTCCATGTAACGCTCTTGCAGAAAAAGGGCATCAGGCATCTCTGTCTAAACTCCAGCTGTGTCAAAGAGAGGTAAAATATTTGGGTTTTATCTTAAAAGAAGGACACAGGTTAGTTGATCCAGAACGAGTAAAGACAATTCTTGATATGCCTCGTCCTGTAACAAAAAAACAACACGGGATTTTTAGGAGCTGTAGGATTTTGCCAACCGTGGATTCCTGGGTTAGCAGAACTTACTAAGCCTTTAGTGCAGGCAACAAAAAAGGAGGAGATAGAGCCTGTGGCCTGGGGCCCAGAAAGGGAGAAAGCTTTTACATCTGTGAAAAAAGCGTTGGTTTCAGCCCCTGCTCTAGGGTTACCAGATTATAGCAAACCATTGGAATTATTTGTCCATGAACGACAGGGAGTAGCAAGTGGGGTACTCACCCAAAAACTAGGCCCTCACCATAGACCAGTGGCCTATTATTCCACGCAACTAGATGAGGTAGCTAAAGGCACTCCAGGATGCATCAGAGCAATAGCAGCTACGGCAGCTCTTACTGAAAAAAACATGACCTGTAGTTTTGGGTCACTCATTAACTGTGTATGTGCCACAGGGGTAAAAGCCTTACTGAAGGAAATCATACCCAGGTATAGAGTCCCAGAAGCCATGGATTCAGATAGGGGTGCCCATTTTATGGCAAGCATAATCACTCAATTATATAAATCATTAGGAATAAAAAGAAACCTATGTACCCCTTATCACCCACAATCTTCAGGACAAGTAGAAAGAACGAATAGCACATTAAAAGAAAAAATAGCAAGAATATGCAAACGTGCTAGCCTAAAATGGCCAGAAGCATTTAACTTGGCTCTATGGGATGTTTGAAATGTCCCACGGCAACCCATAGGACTAACACCAGCAGAAATTCTCTTTGGGAAACATTTAGCTGTACTAGGGACTTGTTATGCCAGCTAAGACTAGCCTGTTAGAGATGGACAAGTAACCCAGTATGTTCTAACTATGCAAAAAGGTTTGAAAATCTTTGAAATAAATAAATATATGCTCAATGATATCAATCCACACCACCTGAAATACAAGTGCCTGGTATACAGCCTGGGGATGAAGTTTTAGTTAAGGTATTTTCACAAAAATCCAAGTTAAAACCTAAATGGAACGGGCCATATACTGTCATACTGTGTTCTTATTTTGCTGTTCAAGTTGAACTGTACTTGTACATGTTAAAAAAAGAATGTGTATGTGTAAGAACACTTTGTAATCTTACATTCATAGATGGCATTGTTGTAGATACAAGTAATTAATTACTCAAATATTTGTATTTGTAACATTACCCAAAATTATGGGATGCGACTTTAATCATTCAGCTCCTATTAGATCTTATCAATTGTTACAATCTAATTATACATTAATTCAAAATTTACTACCTAACCCCATTGGAAAGAATCTCACACTAGTGAAGAAACTACTACAACATGACAGCCTGCGTCGACTGCTAGAACGTACCCGAAACAATGGACAAAAAACCCTCTAATCACCATTCATCATGAAGCGGAAGAGATGCACCACGTCTCGGAAAGGATAAAAAGGGATGGAGAACATCATGGCTGGGAAATTCTTCTAGGGTGGTCACCAACTACAACAGCGATTTATAATCACGTGTTGCACCCACTAGTAGTTGTGTTAACTTTAACTGTGTTATGCCTATTGCTTACGATCATATTATGCATAAGATTATGGAACGTGATAGCACGCCTTGAAAGGCTTCGAGAACTCTGTTTCAAGTATTAGCAGGGATGCTTCATAAAAACAAAGCGGGGAACTGTTAAAGAATAGCGAACTGAAACTGTCTAGAGGTAGCCGCTTAGCACAACTTCTCTAAAACTTGCTTAGCATGAGGAGCTAAATTTGCTGAAGCCTTAGGCCGCACTTAGCGAAAACAATGAACTTTTACTTAGTCCAGTAAGAAAAGGGCCTCAGAGCTGGTTCCAGCTGGGAAGATAAGGAAGTTACAAGCAGTCTGCATTCCTGCGTCTCACACTCCCAAAGGGAGGGTGTCTGCAGGAATGCGTCTCACACTCCCAAAGGGAGGGTGTCAAGGCTTTGAAGTAAGACCAGTGCAGGGCATTAGGACCTTGAGGGGCAAAGCCTTAGCTCACTGCTGGGGCAGTGTTCATTGTTATGATTTAGAATCACCTCCTCCTCAGGACCTTGAGACACAACAGTAAGACCCCACAAAAACAGAGGTACAACCGTCAGCAGAGACTGCAAAAAACAAAAATAAGGAGAAAAACAGCTTACCTCAGAATGACAATGAGACCCAATGAGGACCAAAAAATTACTATTGGTCTAACTACCACGTGAAGGGTGGGAAATGTACGTTGAAAAAACTATAATTGCCCAGGATTTGTTTATGTTAGGGTCCCTCTTCGGAGGCACCCAGCTCGAGCTGTAATTACTGCACGCGCGTCATTAATATTTAATTCTTTAATTTGTTTTGATTTGGCTCTGAATTTTTCTGCGGAAACCTAGCGTCAAGCCCTCTTATGGTGGCCAACAAGCCTAATTTCCATATAATTTCCATAACAATAACTGGGCATGGGCGCGGGAGCATTTGAGCCAGGAGGGAGGGAGGAAAGAAACCTGCCGAACGTAACACTTGTGCTAGCAGATACTAGTACCCCGGACTGTGCTCCAAAAGTTTCTGCTCCACCTGATATACCTGATGATCTCTGTCATTACTTCTCCTTCTCCTCCTCCTTCTCCCTCTACTCCATTGGCTGCCGGACTCTATCCTATGATCCCCAACGTGCTGACTAACCCTGCCGCTTTACAGCCGGGGGGAAAGGGAGGGGCCAGTCCCCCTCCTCCTGTGCTGCGGGTATTTACTAATCAGCCCTGGCACCCTGGCCATCTCGCCTTATGGGGGGGTAAAATGCAGAGATTAAGAAAAGATGCAGGGCGATGTGTCCAGTTATTTTCTAATATCTGCACTGGGCACAACCCAAACTGGAGTGATACCCAAATTCTTTTGAGGGAATTATTTCAACCAAATGAAGGGGATAAGATAATTAAAGATGCGGAAGAAGCGCAGCAAGCCGGGGGAAATAGAAACCTCTGGCTAGCAAATGATCCAAATTGGGATTATAATAATGCAGGAGATAGAGCTGTGTGTCCAACAGGACTTTGAAATTTAGTAGAAGTAATTAGAGCATGCAGAGAGTTAGGAGTAAATTGGACTAGAGTGCAAGAATGCAGACAGTGATTAGATGAACACCCCCATGACTTCTGGGGACTTTTGCGGTAAGCCCCGCTAAAATAGGGAGGAATGACCCCACAAAACTTCAATGATGCTCTCGCAATTAGTGTTTTTATAGATCAAGCAGCCCCTGATACACAAAAGTATTTTAAAGAGCATATGGCAGGCTGGCAAGGGGAGGGGCGCGGAAGAACCAGGGGAGATAGATGGAATCAAAGTGAAGGGGGTGTACAATTAAGAGTTAATGATGTTTGTCATTCTTGGGGGGAACAAGGACACTGGAAGCAGGAATGCCCAGTGAGGCCCTGTGCACTTGGGAATAGAGGGGCCAGCATGAGGCAATCAAATATTGAGAAGGAGACCAGGCAATTCCCAGGCAGTCCACAATGACAGGAGATAGGAGACTCAGAAAATACTGTGGAAATGGGGGTAAATTCATGGGATGTAGATTTGGATTTGAAGGGCAGGTAATGGCAAATATAGAAGGCTTAGAAGTTCCCTTTCTAGTGGATACTGGAGCCACCCTTTCCCTTTTAAAGTTTGAGCCTAAAGGATGCAAGTCACCAGATAAAATAATGATGCAAGGAGTAGCGGGAAAAGGCAAACGAATGTTATCTAAGCCCTTAGTACTCACTATTGGGGGTAAAACAGTGTGGGGATGTATTATAATTTCCACAGACGCGCCCATGTGCCTTTTAGGGAGAGATCTCCTGCAAGCCTTGGATACTCAGATCTGCTTACAGCCAGAAGAGGTGGAATTAATAATTATGGGCTCATGTGTTCTGGCTAAGACACCAGAACCAGAGTCGACTAATCTGCAAATTCCAACAAGGTTAGAATCAGTTCCTAAACGGTTATGGAGCTCTTCAGGAATGGATGTGGGACTACTGAAATCAGCTAGTCCAGTCTGGATAAAAACAAAGGGGGGATTGCCTCCTGCAGTTAAGCAATACCCTATCCCAAAGGAAGCAGAGAAGAGCATCCAAAAACAAACCGATCATTACCTGAAACTGGGTATCCTTAGAGTCTGTGAATCCCCATATAACACCCCAATTCTGCCAGTTAAAAAGAACAGACAAGACTCTGATGGTGATCCAGAGTATCGCTTTGTACAAGACTTGAGGGCTATAAACCAACAGGTAGTTGCTCCACATCCAGTAGTCCCCGACCCATCAACCATTTTACTACAGATACCCCTTTGGGCAACTTATTTTACTGTGATCGACCTAACAGCAGCCTTTTTTAGTATACCGATAGCTGAAGATAGCCAAGATCTCCTGGCTTTCACTTGGAAGGGACAACAATTAACTTGGACGAGGCTGCCACAGGGATTTACTGGGTCTCTGACTATTCTTTCGCACAAACTCAAAAATGACCTCTCAGATATCGAACTTCCAGGACATTCTGTAGTAATACAATATGTAGATGATTTGTTATTAGCAAGTAAAGATTAACACTCTTGCAGAAAAAGGGCATCGAGCATCTCTGTCTAAACTCCAGCTGTGTCAAAGAGAGGTAAAATATTTGGGTTTTATCTTAAAAGAAGGACACAGGTTAGTTGATCCAGAACGAGTAAAGACAACTCTTGATATGCCTCGTCCTGTAACAAAAAAACAACACGGGATTTTTAGGAGCTGTAGGATTTTGCCAACCGTGGATTCCTGGGTTAGCAGAACTTACTAAGCCTCTAGTGCAGGCAACAAAAAAGGAGGAGATAGAGCCTGTGGCCTGGGGCCCAGAAAGGGAGAAAGCTTTTACATCTGTGAAAAAAGCGTTGGTTTTAGCCCCTGCTCTAGGGTTACCAGATTATAGCAAACCATTGGAATTATTTGTCCATGAACGACAGGGAGTAGCAAGTGGGGTACTCACCCAAAAACTAGGTCCTCACCATAGACCAGTGGCCTATTACTCCACGCAGCTAGATGAGGTAGCTAAAGGCACTCCAGGATGCATCAGAGCAATAGCAGCTACGGCAGCTCTTACTGAAAAAAACATGACCTGTAGTTTTGGGTCACTCATTGACTGTGTATGTGCCACATGAAGTAGAACTGTCAATGAAACAATACGTGACTCAAGCACTATCCCCACAGAGAGCTCACCGCTATGAACTGATAATACTGCATGCAGATAATGGGACCTTAAAGAGATGCAACATCTTAAATCCAGCAACACTACTGCCTCTACCTGAGGATGGAGAGCCACATCATTCCTGTGAGCAGGTGATCATCAGCTCGAGCAAGCCCCGGGAGGACCTTAAAGACAAACCTTTGGAAAACCCAGACTTAGTTCCGTTTACAGATGGATCATCCTATTATTTGGACGGAAGGCACCACTCCGGCTATGCTGTCACTAACCTCTTTGAGGTACTTGAGGCCAATCCTTTGTCTCCGTCTGTAAGTGCTCAAGGAGCAGAATTAATAGCATTGACCCAAGCAGCAAAAATTGGTAAGAACCTGCAGGTAAATATCTATACCGAGTCTAAATATGCATTTGGAGTAGGTCATGTAACAGGGATGTTATGGAAAGAGCGAGGATTCTTTTCGTCATCAGGAAAGAAATTAGCTAATGGAGAAGAAATACGTAATTTGCTGGAAGCAGTCCAACTGCCCAAAGAAATTGCTGTAATACACTGCCCAGCCCATACTAAAGACACTACAGAAATTAGCAGAGGAAATGCTTTAGCCGACGCTGCTGCGAAGGCTGCAGCTCGACAACCTCTGAGAGAATGTATGGGTGTAGTTCCAAGGATGGACCAGAGTGAACGGCCAATTTTAATAGACCCCAAAACCATGTATGAAAAAGACTGCTCAGTGGAAGAGAAAAAACAATGGGAGCAGTGGGAAGCAAAACAAAGTGATGATGGAATATGGACACTTGGAAGAAAACCAATTCTACCAAAAAAAAAAATATTTAATTACTATAGCTAGGTGGTTTCACGATAAAGCTCTTGGGGGAGCGGAGGCAATAGCTAAGCAGGTACAGAAAGTATGGGCCGCTCCAGGAATCTACGCGGCTGCTAAAAGAATAACAAATAGCTGCCCGACCTGCCAGAAGTTTTCAAATAACAAGCCAAGCTCAGAGTTAGGGGGACGGTCATGGGCCTACTTCCCTTTCCAGAAGCTACAAATAGATTATGCGGATATGCCATCTGCCAATGGCTACAAACACTTGTTAGTGATAGTAGATCAGTTATCAGGCTGGGTAGAAGCTTTCCCAACAAGAAAGGCCGACACACGGGGAGTGGTAAAAGCCTTACTGAAAGAAATCATACCCAGGTATGGGGTCCCAGAAGCCACTGATTCAGACAGGGGTGCCCATTTTACAGCAAGCATAATCACTCAGTTATAGAAATCATTAGGCATAAAAAGAAACCTACAACCCCTTATCACCCACAATCTTCAGGACAAGTAGAAAGAATGAATAGAACACTAAAAGGAAAAATAGCAAGAATATGCGCACATGCTAGCCTAAAATGGCTGGGTAGGACCTTTCCCAACAAGAACGGCTGACGCAGGGCGGGTAGTAAAAGCCTTACTGAAAGAAATCATACCCAGGTATAGAGTCCCAGAAGCCATGGATTCAGACAGGGGTGCCCATTTTATGGCAAGCATAATCAGTCAGTTCTATAAATCATGAGGAATAAAAGGAAATCTATGTACCCCTTATCACCCACAATCTTCAGGACAAGTAGAAAGAATGAACAGCACATTAAAAGAAAAAATAGCAAGAAATGCACACATGCTAGCCTCAAATGGCCAGAAGCATTAAACTTAGCTCTATGGGATGTTTGAAATGTCCCATGGCAACCCATAGGACTAACACCAGCAGAAATTCTCTTTGGGAAACATTTAGCTGTACTAGGGACTTGTTATGCCAGCTAAGACTAGCCTGTTAGACGGGGATGAATGACTAACCCAGTATGTTCTAAGTATGCAAAAAAGGTTTGAAAATCTTTGAAATAAATAAATATATGCTCAATGATATCAATCCACACCACCTGAAATACAAGTGCCTGGTATACAGCCTGGGGATGAAGTTTTAGTTAAAGTATTTTCACAAAAAATCCAGGTTAAAACCTAAATGGAACGGGCCATATACTATCATGCTGTGTTCTTATTTTGCTGTTCAAGTTGAACTGTACTTGTACATGTTAAAAAAAGAATGTGTATGTGTAAGAACACTTTGTAATCTTACATTCATAGATGGCATTGTTGTAGATACAAGTAATTAATTACTCAAATATTTGTATTTGTAACATTACCCAAAATTATGGGATGCGACTTTAATCATTCAGCTCCTATTAGATCTTATCAATTGTTACAATCTAATTATACACTAATTCAAAATTTACTACCTAACCCCATTGGAAAGAATCTCACACTAGTGAAGAAACTACTACAACATGACAACCTGCGTCGACTGCTAGAACGTACCCGAAACAATGGACAAAAAACCCTCTAATCACCATTCATCATGAAGCGGAAGAGATGCACCACGTCTTGGAAAGGATAAAAAGGGATGGAGAACATCATGGCTGGGAAACTCTTCTAGGGTGGTCACCAACTACAACAGCGATTTATAATCACGTGTTGCACCCACTAGTAGTTGTGTTAACTTTAACTGTGTTATGCCTATTGCTTACGATCATATTATGCATAAGATTATGGAACGTGATAGCACGCCTTGAAAGGCTTCGAGAACTCTGTTTCAAGTATTAGCAGGGATGCTTCATAAAAACAAAGCGGGGAACTGTTAAAGAATAGCGAACTGAAACTGTCTAGAGGTAGCCACTTAGCACAACTTCTCTAAAACTTGCTTAGCATGAGGAGCTAAATTTGCTGAAGCCTTAGGCCGCACTTAGCGAAAACAATGAACTTTTACTTAGTCCAGTAAGAAAAGGGCCTCAGAGCTGGTTCCAGCTGGGAAGATAAGGAAGTTACAAGCAGTCTGCATTCCTGCATCTCACACTCCCAAAGGGAGGGTGTCTGCAGGAATGCGTCTCACACTCCCAAAGGGAGGGTGTCAAGGCTTTGAAGTAAGACCAGTGCAGGGCATTAGGACCTTGAGGGGCAAAGCCTTAGCTCACTGCTGGGGCAGTGTTCATTGTTATGATTTAGAATCACCTCCTCCTCAGGACCTTGAGACACAACAGTAAGACCCCACAAAAACAGAGGTACAACCGTCAGCAGAGACTGCAAAAAACAAAAATAAGGAGAAAAACAGCTTACCTCAGAATGACAATGAGACACAATGAGGAGCAGGAGACCCCAGACCAAAGAATTACTATTGGTCTAACTACCACGTGAAGGGTGGGAAATGTACGTTGAAAAAACTATAATTGCCCAGGATTTGTTTATGTTAGGGTCCCTCTTCGGAGGCACCCAGCTCGAGCTGTAATTACTGCACGCACGTCATTAATATTTAATTCTTTAATTTGTTTTGATTTGGCTCTGAATTTTTCTGCGGAAACCTAGCGTCGAGCCCTCTTATGGTGGCCAACAAGCCTAATTTCCATATAATTTCCATAACAATAACTGGGCATGGGCGCGGGAGCATTTGAGCCAGGAGGGAGGGAGGAAAGAAACCTGCCGAACGTAACACTTGTGCTAGCAGATACTAGTACCCCGGACTGTGCTCCAAAAGTTTCTGCTCCACCTGATATACCTGATGATCTCTCTGTCATTACTTCTCCTTCTCCTCCTCCTTCTCCCTCTACTCCATTGGCTGCCGGACTCTATCCTATGATCCCCAACGTGCTGACTAACCCTGCCGCTTTACAGCCGGGGGGAAAGGGAGGGGCCAGTCCCCCTCCTCCTGTGCTGCGGGTATTTACTAATCAGCCCTGGCACCCCGGCCATCTCGCCTTATGGGGGGGTAAAATGCAGAGATTAAGAAAAGATGCAGGGCGATGTGTCCAATTATTTTCTAATATCTGCACTGGGCACAACCCAAACTGGAGTGATACCTAAATTCTTTTGAGGGAATTATTTCAACCAAATGAAGGGGATAAGATAATTAAAGATGCAGAAGAAGCGCAGCAAGCCGGGGGAAATAGAAACCTCTGGCTAGCAAATGGTCCAAATTGGGATTGTAATAATGCAGGAGATAGAGCTGTGTGTCCAACAGGACTTTGAAATTTAGTAGAAGTAATTAGAGCATGCAGAGAGTTAGGAGTAAATTGGACTAGAGTGCAAGAATGCAGACAGTGATTAGATGAACACCCCCAAGACTTCTGGGGACTTTTGCGGTAAGCCCCGCTAAAATAGGGAGGAATGACCCCACAAAACTTCAATGATGCTCTCGCAATTAGTGTTTTTATAGATCAAGCAGCCCCTGATACACAAAAGTATTTTAAAGAGCATATGGCAGGCTGGCAAGGGGAGGGGCGCGGAAGAACCAGGGGAGATAGATGGAATCAAAGTGAAGGGGGTGTACAATTAAGAGTTAATGATGTTTGTCATTCTTGGGGGGAACAAGGACACTGGAAGCAGGAATGCCCAGTGAGGCCCTGTGCACTTGGGAATAGAGGGGCCAGCATGAGGCAATCAAATATTGAGAAGGAGACCAGGCAATTCCCAGGCAGTCCACAATGACAGGAGATAGGAGACTCAGAAAATACTGTGGAAATGGGGGTAAATTTATGGGATGTAGATTTGGATTTGAAGGGCAGGTAATGGCAAATATAGAAGGCTTAGAAGTTCCCTTTCTAGTGGATACTGGAGCCACCCTTTCCCTTTTAAAGTTTGAGCCTAAAGGATGCAAGTCACCAGATAAAATAATGATGCAAGGAATAGCGGGAAAAGGCGAACGAATGTTATCTAAGCCCTTATTGCTTACTATTGGAGGTAAAAGAGCGTGGGGATGTATTATAATTTCCACAGACGCGCCCATGTGCCTTTTAGGGAGAGATCTCCTGCAAGCCTTGGATACTCAGATCTGCTTACAGCCAGAAGAGGTGGAATTAATAATTATGGGCTCATGTGTTCTGGCTAAGACACCAGAACCAGAGTCGACTAATCTGCAAATTCCAACAAGGTTAGAATCAGTTCCTAAACGGTTATGGAGCTCTTCAGGAATGGATGTGGGACTACTGAAATCAGCTAGTCCAGTCTCGATAAAAACAAAGGGGGGATTGCCTCCTGCAGTTAAGCAATACCCTATCCCAAAGGAAGCAGAGAAGAGCATCCAAAAACAAATCAATCATTATTTGAAACTGGGTATCCTTAGAGTCTGTGAATCCCCGTACAACACCCCAATTCTGCCAGTTAAAAAGAACAGGCAAGATTCTGATGGTGATCCAGAGTATCAGTTTATACAAGACTTAAGGGCTATAAACCAACAGGTAGTTGCTCCACATCCAGTAGTCCCTAACCCATCAACCATTTTACTACAGATACCCCTTTGGGCAACTTATTTTACTGTGATTGACCTAACGGCAGCTTTTTTTAGTATACCGATAGCTGAAGATAGCCAAGATCTCTTGGCTTTCACTTGGAAGGGACAACAATTAACTTGGACAAGGCTGCCACAGGGATTTACTGGATCTCTGACTATTCTTTCGCGTATACTCAAAAATGACCTCTCAGATATCGAACTTCCAGGACATTCTGTATTAATACAATATGTAGATGATATGTTATTAGCAAGTAAAGATTATGAGACATTTTTAAAAGACACTGTTTCTCCATGTAACGCTCTTGCAGAAAAAGGGCATCAGGCATCTCTGTCTAAACTCCAGCTGTGTCAAAGAGAGGTAAAATATTTGGGTTTTATCTTAAAAGAAGGACACAGGTTAGTTGATCCAGAACGAGTAAAGACAATTCTTGATATGCCTCGTCCTGTAACAAAAAAACAACACGGGATTTTTAGGAGCTGTAGGATTTTGCCAACCGTGGATTCCTGGGTTAGCAGAACTTACTAAGCCTCTAGTGCAGGCAACAAAAAAGGAGGAGATAGAGCCTGTGGCCTGGGGCCCAGAAAGGGAGAAAGCTTTTACATCTGTGAAAAAAGCGTTGGTTTTAGCCCCTGCTCTAGGGTTACCAGATTATAGCAAACCATTGGAATTATTTGTCCATGAACGACAGGGAGTAGCAAGTGGGGTACTCACCCAAAAACTAGGTCCTCACCATAGACCAGTGGCCTATTACTCCACGCAGCTAGATGAGGTAGCTAAAGGCACTCCAGGATGCATCAGAGCAATAGCAGCTACGGCAGCTCTTACTGAAAAAAACATGACCTGTAGTTTTGGGTCACTCATTGACTGTGTATGTGCCACATGAAGTAGAACTGTCAATGAAACAATACGTGACTCAAGCACTATCCCCACAGAGAGCTCACCGCTATGAACTGATAATACTGCATGCAGATAATGGGACCTTAAAGAGATGCAACATCTTAAATCCAGCAACACTACTGCCTCTACCTGAGGATGGAGAGCCACATCATTCCTGTGAGCAGGTGATCATCAGCTCGAGCAAGCCCCGGGAGGACCTTAAAGACAAACCTTTGGAAAACCCAGACTTAGTTCCGTTTACAGATGGATCATCCTATTATTTGGACGGAAGGCACCACTCCGGCTATGCTGTCACTAACCTCTTTGAGGTACTTGAGGCCAATCCTTTGTCTCCGTCTGTAAGTGCTCAAGCAGCAGAATTAATAGCATTGACCCAAGCAGCAAAAATTGGTAAGAACCTGCAGGTAAATATCTATACCGAGTCTAAATATGCATTTGGAGTAGGTCATGTAACAGGGATGTTATGGAAAGAGCGAGGATTCTTTTCGTCATCAGGAAAGAAATTAGCTAATGGAGAAGAAATACGTAATTTGCTGGAAGCAGTCCAACTGCCCAAAGAAATTGCTGTAATACACTGCCCAGCCCATACTAAAGACACTACAGAAATTAGCAGAGGAAATGCTTTAGCCGACGCTGCTGCGAAGGCTGCAGCTCGACAACCTCTGAGAGAATGTATGGGTGTAGTTCCAAGGATGGACCAGAGTGAACGGCCAATTTTAATAGACCCCAAAACCATGTATGAAAAAGACTGCTCAGTGGAAGAGAAAAAACAATGGGAGCAGTGGGAAGCAAAACAAAGTGATGATGGAATATGGACACTTGGAAGAAAACCAATTCTACCAAAAAAAAAAATATTTAATTACTATAGCTAGGTGGTTTCACGATAAAGCTCTTGGGGGAGCGGAGGCAATAGCTAAGCAGGTACAGAAAGTATGGGCCGCTCCAGGAATCTACGCGGCTGCTAAAAGAATAACAAATAGCTGCCCAACCTGCCAGAAGTTTTCAAATAACAAGCCAAGCTCAGAGTTAGGGGGACGGTCATGGGCCTACTTCCCTTTCCAGAAGCTACAAATAGATTATGCGGATATGCCATCTGCCAATGGCTACAAACACTTGTTAGTGATAGTAGATCAGTTATCAGGCTGGGTAGAAGCTTTCCCAACAAGAAAGGCCGACACACGGGGAGTGGTAAAAGCCTTACTGAAAGAAATCATACCCAGGTATGGGGTCCCAGAAGCCACTGATTCAGACAGGGGTGCCCATTTTACAGCAAGCATAATCACTCAGTTATAGAAATCATTAGGCATAAAAAGAAACCTACAACCCCTTATCACCCACAATCTTCAGGACAAGTAGAAAGAATGAATAGAACACTAAAAGGAAAAATAGCAAGAATATGCGCACATGCTAGCCTAAAATGGCTGGGTAGGACCTTTCCCAACAAGAACGGCTGACGCAGGGCGGGTAGTAAAAGCCTTACTGAAAGAAATCATACCCAGGTATAGAGTCCCAGAAGCCATGGATTCAGACAGGGGTGCCCATTTTATGGCAAGCATAATCAGTCAGTTCTATAAATCATGAGGAATAAAAGGAAATCTATGTACCCCTTATCACCCACAATCTTCAGGACAAGTAGAAAGAATGAACAGCACATTAAAAGAAAAAATAGCAAGAAATGCACACATGCTAGCCTCAAATGGCCAGAAGCATTAAACTTAGCTCTATGGGATGTTTGAAATGTCCCATGGCAACCCATAGGACTAACACCAGCAGAAATTCTCTTTGGGAAACATTTAGCTGTACTAGGGACTTGTTATGCCAGCTAAGACTAGCCTGTTAGACGGGGATGAATGACTAACCCAGTATGTTCTAAGTATGCAAAAAAGGTTTGAAAATCTTTGAAATAAATAAATATATGCTCAATGATATCAATCCACACCACCTGAAATACAAGTGCCTGGTATACAGCCTGGGGATGAAGTTTTAGTTAAAGTATTTTCACAAAAAATCCAGGTTAAAACCTAAATGGAACGGGCCATATACTATCATGCTGTGTTCTTATTTTGCTGTTCAAGTTGAACTGTACTTGTACATGTTAAAAAAAGAATGTGTATGTGTAAGAACACTTTGTAATCTTACATTCATAGATGGCATTGTTGTAGATACAAGTAATTAATTACTCAAATATTTGTATTTGTAACATTACCCAAAATTATGGGATGCGACTTTAATCATTCAGCTCCTATTAGATCTTATCAATTGTTACAATCTAATTATACACTAATTCAAAATTTACTACCTAACCCCATTGGAAAGAATCTCACACTAGTGAAGAAACTACTACAACATGACAACCTGCGTCGACTGCTAGAACGTACCCGAAACAATGGACAAAAAACCCTCTAATCACCATTCATCATGAAGCAGAAGAGATGCACCACGTCTTGGAAAGGATAAAAAGGGATGGAGAACATCATGGCTGGGAAACTCTTCTAGGGTGGTCACCAACTACAACAGCGATTTATAATCACGTGTTGCACCCACTAGTAGTTGTGTTAACTTTAACTGTGTTATGCCTATTGCTTACGATCATATTATGCATAAGATTATGGAACGTGATAGCACGCCTTGAAAGGCTTCGAGAACTCTGTTTCAAGTATTAGCAGGGATGCTTCATAAAAACAAAGCGGGGAACTGTTAAAGAATAGCGAACTGAAACTGTCTAGAGGTAGCCACTTAGCACAACTTCTCTAAAACTTGCTTAGCATGAGGAGCTAAATTTGCTGAAGCCTTAGGCCGCACTTAGCGAAAACAATTAACTTTTACTTAGTCCAGTAAGAAAAGGGCCTCAGAGCTGGTTCCAGCTGGGAAGATAAGGAAGTTACAAGCAGTCTGCATTCCTGCATCTCACACTCCCAAAGGGAGGGTGTCTGCAGGAATGCGTCTCACACTCCCAAAGGGAGGGTGTCAAGGCTTTGAAGTAAGACCAGTGCAGGGCATTAGGACCTTGAGGGGCAAAGCCTTAGCTCACTGCTGGGGCAGTGTTCATTGTTATGATTTAGAATCACCTCCTCCTCAGGACCTTGAGACACAACAGTAAGACCCCACAAAAACAGAGGTACAACCGTCAGCAGAGACTGCAAAAAACAAAAATAAGGAGAAAAACAGCTTACCTCAGAATGACAATGAGACACAATGAGGAGCAGGAGACCCCAGACCAAAGAATTACTATTGGTCTAACTACCACGTGAAGGGTGGGAAATGTACGTTGAAAAAACTATAATTGCCCAGGATTTGTTTATGTTAGGGTCCCTCTTCGGAGGCACCCAGCTCGAGCTGTAATTACTGCACGCACGTCATTAATATTTAATTCTTTAATTTGTTTTGATTTGGCTCTGAATTTTTCTGCGGAAACCTAGCGTCGAGCCCTCTTATGGTGGCCAACAAGCCTAATTTCCATATAATTTCCATAACAATAACTGGGCATGGGCGCGGGAGCATTTGAGCCAGGAGGGAGGGAGGAAAGAAACCTGCCGAACGTAACACTTGTGCTAGCAGATACTAGTACCCCGGACTGTGCTCCAAAAGTTTCTGCTCCACCTGATATACCTGATGATCTCTCTGTCATTACTTCTCCTTCTCCTCCTCCTTCTCCCTCTACTCCATTGGCTGCCGGACTCTATCCTATGATCCCCAACGTGCTGACTAACCCTGCCGCTTTACAGCCAGGGGGAAAGGGAGGGGCCAGTCCCCCTCCTCCTGTGCTGCGGGTATTTACTAATCAGCCCTGGCACCCCGGCCATCTCGCCTTATGGGGGGGTAAAATGCAGAGATTAAGAAAAGATGCAGGGCGATGTGTCCAATTATTTTCTAATATCTGCACTGGGCACAACCCAAACTGGAGTGATACCTAAATTCTTTTGAGGGAATTATTTCAACCAAATGAAGGGGATAAGATAATTAAAGATGCAGAAGAAGCGCAGCAAGCCGGGGGAAATAGAAACCTCTGGCTAGCAAATGGTCCAAATTGGGATTGTAATAATGCAGGAGATAGAGCTGTGTGTCCAACAGGACTTTGAAATTTAGTAGAAGTAATTAGAGCATGCAGAGAGTTAGGAGTAAATTGGACTAGAGTGCAAGAATGCAGACAGTGATTAGATGAACACCCCCAAGACTTCTGGGGACTTTTGCGGTAAGCCCCGCTAAAATAGGGAGGAATGACCCCACAAAACTTCAATGATGCTCTCGCAATTAGTGTTTTTATAGATCAAGCAGCCCCTGATACACAAAAGTATTTTAAAGAGCATATGGCAGGCTGGCAAGGGGAGGGGCGCGGAAGAACCAGGGGAGATAGATGGAATCAAAGTGAAGGGGGTGTACAATTAAGAGTTAATGATGTTTGTCATTCTTGGGGGGAACAAGGACACTGGAAGCAGGAATGCCCAGTGAGGCCCTGTGCACTTGGGAATAGAGGGGCCAGCATGAGGCAATCAAATATTGAGAAGGAGACCAGGCAATTCCCAGGCAGTCCACAATGACAGGAGATAGGAGACTCAGAAAATACTGTGGAAATGGGGGTAAATTTATGGGATGTAGATTTGGATTTGAAGGGCAGGTAATGGCAAATATAGAAGGCTTAGAAGTTCCCTTTCTAGTGGATACTGGAGCCACCCTTTCCCTTTTAAAGTTTGAGCCTAAAGGATGCAAGTCACCAGATAAAATAATGATGCAAGGAATAGCGGGAAAAGGCGAACGAATGTTATCTAAGCCCTTATTGCTTACTATTGGAGGTAAAAGAGCGTGGGGATGTATTATAATTTCCACAGACGCGCCCATGTGCCTTTTAGGGAGAGATCTCCTGCAAGCCTTGGATACTCAGATCTGCTTACAGCCAGAAGAGGTGGAATTAATAATTATGGGCTCATGTGTTCTGGCTAAGACACCAGAACCAGAGTCGACTAATCTGCAAATTCCAACAAGGTTAGAATCAGTTCCTAAACGGTTATGGAGCTCTTCAGGAATGGATGTGGGACTACTGAAATCAGCTAGTCCAGTCTCGATAAAAACAAAGGGGGGATTGCCTCCTGCAGTTAAGCAATACCCTATCCCAAAGGAAGCAGAGAAGAGCATCCAAAAACAAATCAATCATTATTTGAAACTGGGTATCCTTAGAGTCTGTGAATCCCCGTACAACACCCCAATTCTGCCAGTTAAAAAGAACAGGCAAGATTCTGATGGTGATCCAGAGTATCAGTTTATACAAGACTTAAGGGCTATAAACCAACAGGTAGTTGCTCCACATCCAGTAGTCCCTAACCCATCAACCATTTTACTACAGATACCCCTTTGGGCAACTTATTTTACTGTGATTGACCTAACGGCAGCTTTTTTTAGTATACCGATAGCTGAAGATAGCCAAGATCTCTTGGCTTTCACTTGGAAGGGACAACAATTAACTTGGACAAGGCTGCCACAGGGATTTACTGGATCTCTGACTATTCTTTCGCGTATACTCAAAAATGACCTCTCAGATATCGAACTTCCAGGACATTCTGTATTAATACAATATGTAGATGATATGTTATTAGCAAGTAAAGATTATGAGACATTTTTAAAAGACACTGTTTCTCCATGTAACGCTCTTGCAGAAAAAGGGCATCAGGCATCTCTGTCTAAACTCCAGCTGTGTCAAAGAGAGGTAAAATATTTGGGTTTTATCTTAAAAGAAGGACACAGGTTAGTTGATCCAGAACGAGTAAAGACAATTCTTGATATGCCTCGTCCTGTAACAAAAAAACAACACGGGATTTTTAGGAGCTGTAGGATTTTGCCAACCGTGGATTCCTGGGTTAGCAGAACTTACTAAGCCTCTAGTGCAGGCAACAAAAAAGGAGGAGATAGAGCCTGTGGCCTGGGGCCCAGAAAGGGAGAAAGCTTTTACATCTGTGAAAAAAGCGTTGGTTTTAGCCCCTGCTCTAGGGTTACCAGATTATAGCAAACCATTGGAATTATTTGTCCATGAACGACAGGGAGTAGCAAGTGGGGTACTCACCCAAAAACTAGGTCCTCACCATAGACCAGTGGCCTATTACTCCACGCAGCTAGATGAGGTAGCTAAAGGCACTCCAGGATGCATCAGAGCAATAGCAGCTACGGCAGCTCTTACTGAAAAAAACATGACCTGTAGTTTTGGGTCACTCATTGACTGTGTATGTGCCACATGAAGTAGAACTGTCAATGAAACAATACGTGACTCAAGCACTATCCCCACAGAGAGCTCACCGCTATGAACTGATAATACTGCATGCAGATAATGGGACCTTAAAGAGATGCAACATCTTAAATCCAGCAACACTACTGCCTCTACCTGAGGATGGAGAGCCACATCATTCCTGTGAGCAGGTGATCATCAGCTCGAGCAAGCCCCGGGAGGACCTTAAAGACAAACCTTTGGAAAACCCAGACTTAGTTCCGTTTACAGATGGATCATCCTATTATTTGGACGGAAGGCACCACTCCGGCTATGCTGTCACTAACCTCTTTGAGGTACTTGAGGCCAATCCTTTGTCTCCGTCTGTAAGTGCTCAAGGAGCAGAATTAATAGCATTGACCCAAGCAGCAAAAATTGGTAAGAACCTGCAGGTAAATATCTATACCGAGTCTAAATATGCATTTGGAGTAGGTCATGTAACAGGGATGTTATGGAAAGAGCGAGGATTCTTTTCGTCATCAGGAAAGAAATTAGCTAATGGAGAAGAAATACGTAATTTGCTGGAAGCAGTCCAACTGCCCAAAGAAATTGCTGTAATACACTGCCCAGCCCATACTAAAGACACTACAGAAATTAGCAGAGGAAATGCTTTAGCCGACGCTGCTGCGAAGGCTGCAGCTCGACAACCTCTGAGAGAATGTATGGGTGTAGTTCCAAGGATGGACCAGAGTGAACGGCCAATTTTAATAGACCCCAAAACCATGTATGAAAAAGACTGCTCAGTGGAAGAGAAAAAACAATGGGAGCAGTGGGAAGCAAAACAAAGTGATGATGGAATATGGACACTTGGAAGAAAACCAATTCTACCAAAAAAAAAAATATTTAATTACTATAGCTAGGTGGTTTCACGATAAAGCTCTTGGGGGAGCGGAGGCAATAGCTAAGCAGGTACAGAAAGTATGGGCCGCTCCAGGAATCTACGCGGCTGCTAAAAGAATAACAAATAGCTGCCCGACCTGCCAGAAGTTTTCAAATAACAAGCCAAGCTCAGAGTTAGGGGGACGGTCATGGGCCTACTTCCCTTTCCAGAAGCTACAAATAGATTATGCGGATATGCCATCTGCCAATGGCTACAAACACTTGTTAGTGATAGTAGATCAGTTATCAGGCTGGGTAGAAGCTTTCCCAACAAGAAAGGCCGACACACGGGGAGTGGTAAAAGCCTTACTGAAAGAAATCATACCCAGGTATGGGGTCCCAGAAGCCACTGATTCAGACAGGGGTGCCCATTTTACAGCAAGCATAATCACTCAGTTATAGAAATCATTAGGCATAAAAAGAAACCTACAACCCCTTATCACCCACAATCTTCAGGACAAGTAGAAAGAATGAATAGAACACTAAAAGGAAAAATAGCAAGAATATGCGCACATGCTAGCCTAAAATGGCTGGGTAGGACCTTTCCCAACAAGAACGGCTGACGCAGGGCGGGTAGTAAAAGCCTTACTGAAAGAAATCATACCCAGGTATAGAGTCCCAGAAGCCATGGATTCAGACAGGGGTGCCCATTTTATGGCAAGCATAATCAGTCAGTTCTATAAATCATGAGGAATAAAAGGAAATCTATGTACCCCTTATCACCCACAATCTTCAGGACAAGTAGAAAGAATGAACAGCACATTAAAAGAAAAAATAGCAAGAAATGCACACATGCTAGCCTCAAATGGCCAGAAGCATTAAACTTAGCTCTATGGGATGTTTGAAATGTCCCATGGCAACCCATAGGACTAACACCAGCAGAAATTCTCTTTGGGAAACATTTAGCTGTACTAGGGACTTGTTATGCCAGCTAAGACTAGCCTGTTAGACGGGGATGAATGACTAACCCAGTATGTTCTAAGTATGCAAAAAAGGTTTGAAAATCTTTGAAATAAATAAATATATGCTCAATGATATCAATCCACACCACCTGAAATACAAGTGCCTGGTATACAGCCTGGGGATGAAGTTTTAGTTAAAGTATTTTCACAAAAAATCCAGGTTAAAACCTAAATGGAACGGGCCATATACTATCATGCTGTGTTCTTATTTTGCTGTTCAAGTTGAACTGTACTTGTACATGTTAAAAAAAGAATGTGTATGTGTAAGAACACTTTGTAATCTTACATTCATAGATGGCATTGTTGTAGATACAAGTAATTAATTACTCAAATATTTGTATTTGTAACATTACCCAAAATTATGGGATGCGACTTTAATCATTCAGCTCCTATTAGATCTTATCAATTGTTACAATCTAATTATACACTAATTCAAAATTTACTACCTAACCCCATTGGAAAGAATCTCACACTAGTGAAGAAACTACTACAACATGACAACCTGCGTCGACTGCTAGAACGTACCCGAAACAATGGACAAAAAACCCTCTAATCACCATTCATCATGAAGCAGAAGAGATGCACCACGTCTTGGAAAGGATAAAAAGGGATGGAGAACATCATGGCTGGGAAACTCTTCTAGGGTGGTCACCAACTACAACAGCGATTTATAATCACGTGTTGCACCCACTAGTAGTTGTGTTAACTTTAACTGTGTTATGCCTATTGCTTACGATCATATTATGCATAAGATTATGGAACGTGATAGCACGCCTTGAAAGGCTTCGAGAACTCTGTTTCAAGTATTAGCAGGGATGCTTCATAAAAACAAAGCGGGGAACTGTTAAAGAATAGCGAACTGAAACTGTCTAGAGGTAGCCACTTAGCACAACTTCTCTAAAACTTGCTTAGCATGAGGAGCTAAATTTGCTGAAGCCTTAGGCCGCACTTAGCGAAAACAATGAACTTTTACTTAGTCCAGTAAGAAAAGGGCCTCAGAGCTGGTTCCAGCTGGGAAGATAAGGAAGTTACAAGCAGTCTGCATTCCTGCATCTCACACTCCCAAAGGGAGGGTGTCTGCAGGAATGCGTCTCACACTCCCAAAGGGAGGGTGTCAAGGCTTTGAAGTAAGACCAGTGCAGGGCATTAGGACCTTGAGGGGCAAAGCCTTAGCTCACTGCTGGGGCAGTGTTCATTGTTATGATTTAGAATCACCTCCTCCTCAGGACCTTGAGACACAACAGTAAGACCCCACAAAAACAGAGGTACAACCGTCAGCAGAGACTGCAAAAAACAAAAATAAGGAGAAAAACAGCTTACCTCAGAATGACGATGAGACACAATGAGGAGCAGGAGACCCCAGACCAAAAAATTACTATTGGTCTAACTACCACGTGAAGGGTGGGAAATGTACGTTGAAAAAACTATAATTGCCCAGGATTTGTTTATGTTAGGGTCCCTCTTCGGAGGCACCCAGCTCGAGCTGTAATTACTGCACGCACGTCATTAATATTTAATTCTTTAATTTGTTTTGATTTGGCTCTGAATTTTTCTGCGGAAACCTAGCGTCGAGCCCTCTTATGGTGGCCAACAAGCCTAATTTCCATATAATTTCCATAACAATAACTGGGCATGGGCGCGGGAGCATTTGAGCCAGGAGGGAGGGAGGAAAGAAACCTGCCGAACGTAACACTTGTGCTAGCAGATACTAGTACCCCGGACTGTGCTCCAAAAGTTTCTGCTCCACCTGATATACCTGATGATCTCTCTGTCATTACTTCTCCTTCTCCTCCTCCTTCTCCCTCTACTCCATTGGCTGCCGGACTCTATCCTATGATCCCCAACGTGCTGACTAACCCTGCCGCTTTACAGCCAGGGGGAAAGGGAGGGGCCAGTCCCCCTCCTCCTGTGCTGCGGGTATTTACTAATCAGCCCTGGCACCCCGGCCATCTCGCCTTATGGGGGGGTAAAATGCAGAGATTAAGAAAAGATGCAGGGCGATGTGTCCAATTATTTTCTAATATCTGCACTGGGCACAACCCAAACTGGAGTGATACCTAAATTCTTTTGAGGGAATTATTTCAACCAAATGAAGGGGATAAGATAATTAAAGATGCAGAAGAAGCGCAGCAAGCCGGGGGAAATAGAAACCTCTGGCTAGCAAATGGTCCAAATTGGGATTGTAATAATGCAGGAGATAGAGCTGTGTGTCCAACAGGACTTTGAAATTTAGTAGAAGTAATTAGAGCATGCAGAGAGTTAGGAGTAAATTGGACTAGAGTGCAAGAATGCAGACAGTGATTAGATGAACACCCCCAAGACTTCTGGGGACTTTTGCGGTAAGCCCCGCTAAAATAGGGAGGAATGACCCCACAAAACTTCAATGATGCTCTCGCAATTAGTGTTTTTATAGATCAAGCAGCCCCTGATACACAAAAGTATTTTAAAGAGCATATGGCAGGCTGGCAAGGGGAGGGGCGCGGAAGAACCAGGGGAGATAGATGGAATCAAAGTGAAGGGGGTGTACAATTAAGAGTTAATGATGTTTGTCATTCTTGGGGGGAACAAGGACACTGGAAGCAGGAATGCCCAGTGAGGCCCTGTGCACTTGGGAATAGAGGGGCCAGCATGAGGCAATCAAATATTGAGAAGGAGACCAGGCAATTCCCAGGCAGTCCACAATGACAGGAGATAGGAGACTCAGAAAATACTGTGGAAATGGGGGTAAATTTATGGGATGTAGATTTGGATTTGAAGGGCAGGTAATGGCAAATATAGAAGGCTTAGAAGTTCCCTTTCTAGTGGATACTGGAGCCACCCTTTCCCTTTTAAAGTTTGAGCCTAAAGGATGCAAGTCACCAGATAAAATAATGATGCAAGGAATAGCGGGAAAAGGCGAACGAATGTTATCTAAGCCCTTATTGCTTACTATTGGAGGTAAAAGAGCGTGGGGATGTATTATAATTTCCACAGACGCGCCCATGTGCCTTTTAGGGAGAGATCTCCTGCAAGCCTTGGATACTCAGATCTGCTTACAGCCAGAAGAGGTGGAATTAATAATTATGGGCTCATGTGTTCTGGCTAAGACACCAGAACCAGAGTCGACTAATCTGCAAATTCCAACAAGGTTAGAATCAGTTCCTAAACGGTTATGGAGCTCTTCAGGAATGGATGTGGGACTACTGAAATCAGCTAGTCCAGTCTCGATAAAAACAAAGGGGGGATTGCCTCCTGCAGTTAAGCAATACCCTATCCCAAAGGAAGCAGAGAAGAGCATCCAAAAACAAATCAATCATTATTTGAAACTGGGTATCCTTAGAGTCTGTGAATCCCCGTACAACACCCCAATTCTGCCAGTTAAAAAGAACAGGCAAGATTCTGATGGTGATCCAGAGTATCAGTTTATACAAGACTTAGGGGCTATAAACCAACAGGTAGTTGCTCCACATCCAGTAGTCCCTAACCCATCAACCATTTTACTACAGATACCCCTTTGGGCAACTTATTTTACTGTGATTGACCTAACGGCAGCTTTTTTTAGTATACCGATAGCTGAAGATAGCCAAGATCTCTTGGCTTTCACTTGGAAGGGACAACAATTAACTTGGACAAGGCTGCCACAGGGATTTACTGGATCTCTGACTATTCTTTCGCGTATACTCAAAAATGACCTCTCAGATATCGAACTTCCAGGACATTCTGTATTAATACAATATGTAGATGATATGTTATTAGCAAGTAAAGATTATGAGACATTTTTAAAAGACACTGTTTCTCCATGTAACGCTCTTGCAGAAAAAGGGCATCAGGCATCTCTGTCTAAACTCCAGCTGTGTCAAAGAGAGGTAAAATATTTGGGTTTTATCTTAAAAGAAGGACACAGGTTAGTTGATCCAGAACGAGTAAAGACAATTCTTGATATGCCTCGTCCTGTAACAAAAAAACAACACGGGATTTTTAGGAGCTGTAGGATTTTGCCAACCGTGGATTCCTGGGTTAGCAGAACTTACTAAGCCTCTAGTGCAGGCAACAAAAAAGGAGGAGATAGAGCCTGTGGCCTGGGGCCCAGAAAGGGAGAAAGCTTTTACATCTGTGAAAAAAGCGTTGGTTTTAGCCCCTGCTCTAGGGTTACCAGATTATAGCAAACCATTGGAATTATTTGTCCATGAACGACAGGGAGTAGCAAGTGGGGTACTCACCCAAAAACTAGGTCCTCACCATAGACCAGTGGCCTATTACTCCACGCAGCTAGATGAGGTAGCTAAAGGCACTCCAGGATGCATCAGAGCAATAGCAGCTACGGCAGCTCTTACTGAAAAAAACATGACCTGTAGTTTTGGGTCACTCATTGACTGTGTATGTGCCACATGAAGTAGAACTGTCAATGAAACAATACGTGACTCAAGCACTATCCCCACAGAGAGCTCACCGCTATGAACTGATAATACTGCATGCAGATAATGGGACCTTAAAGAGATGCAACATCTTAAATCCAGCAACACTACTGCCTCTACCTGAGGATGGAGAGCCACATCATTCCTGTGAGCAGGTGATCATCAGCTCGAGCAAGCCCCGGGAGGACCTTAAAGACAAACCTTTGGAAAACCCAGACTTAGTTCCGTTTACAGATGGATCATCCTATTATTTGGACGGAAGGCACCACTCCGGCTATGCTGTCACTAACCTCTTTGAGGTACTTGAGGCCAATCCTTTGTCTCCGTCTGTAAGTGCTCAAGGAGCAGAATTAATAGCATTGACCCAAGCAGCAAAAATTGGTAAGAACCTGCAGGTAAATATCTATACCGAGTCTAAATATGCATTTGGAGTAGGTCATGTAACAGGGATGTTATGGAAAGAGCGAGGATTCTTTTCGTCATCAGGAAAGAAATTAGCTAATGGAGAAGAAATACGTAATTTGCTGGAAGCAGTCCAACTGCCCAAAGAAATTGCTGTAATACACTGCCCAGCCCATACTAAAGACACTACAGAAATTAGCAGAGGAAATGCTTTAGCCGACGCTGCTGCGAAGGCTGCAGCTCGACAACCTCTGAGAGAATGTATGGGTGTAGTTCCAAGGATGGACCAGAGTGAACGGCCAATTTTAATAGACCCCAAAACCATGTATGAAAAAGACTGCTCAGTGGAAGAGAAAAAACAATGGGAGCAGTGGGAAGCAAAACAAAGTGATGATGGAATATGGACACTTGGAAGAAAACCAATTCTACCAAAAAAAAAAATATTTAATTACTATAGCTAGGTGGTTTCACGATAAAGCTCTTGGGGGAGCGGAGGCAATAGCTAAGCAGGTACAGAAAGTATGGGCCGCTCCAGGAATCTACGCGGCTGCTAAAAGAATAACAAATAGCTGCCCGACCTGCCAGAAGTTTTCAAATAACAAGCCAAGCTCAGAGTTAGGGGGACGGTCATGGGCCTACTTCCCTTTCCAGAAGCTACAAATAGATTATGCGGATATGCCATCTGCCAATGGCTACAAACACTTGTTAGTGATAGTAGATCAGTTATCAGGCTGGGTAGAAGCTTTCCCAACAAGAAAGGCCGACACACGGGGAGTGGTAAAAGCCTTACTGAAAGAAATCATACCCAGGTATGGGGTCCCAGAAGCCACTGATTCAGACAGGGGTGCCCATTTTACAGCAAGCATAATCACTCAGTTATAGAAATCATTAGGCATAAAAAGAAACCTACAACCCCTTATCACCCACAATCTTCAGGACAAGTAGAAAGAATGAATAGAACACTAAAAGGAAAAATAGCAAGAATATGCGCACATGCTAGCCTAAAATGGCTGGGTAGGACCTTTCCCAACAAGAACGGCTGACGCAGGGCGGGTAGTAAAAGCCTTACTGAAAGAAATCATACCCAGGTATAGAGTCCCAGAAGCCATGGATTCAGACAGGGGTGCCCATTTTATGGCAAGCATAATCAGTCAGTTCTATAAATCATGAGGAATAAAAGGAAATCTATGTACCCCTTATCACCCACAATCTTCAGGACAAGTAGAAAGAATGAACAGCACATTAAAAGAAAAAATAGCAAGAAATGCACACATGCTAGCCTCAAATGGCCAGAAGCATTAAACTTAGCTCTATGGGATGTTTGAAATGTCCCATGGCAACCCATAGGACTAACACCAGCAGAAATTCTCTTTGGGAAACATTTAGCTGTACTAGGGACTTGTTATGCCAGCTAAGACTAGCCTGTTAGACGGGGATGAATGACTAACCCAGTATGTTCTAAGTATGCAAAAAAGGTTTGAAAATCTTTGAAATAAATAAATATATGCTCAATGATATCAATCCACACCACCTGAAATACAAGTGCCTGGTATACAGCCTGGGGATGAAGTTTTAGTTAAAGTATTTTCACAAAAAATCCAGGTTAAAACCTAAATGGAACGGGCCATATACTATCATGCTGTGTTCTTATTTTGCTGTTCAAGTTGAACTGTACTTGTACATGTTAAAAAAAGAATGTGTATGTGTAAGAACACTTTGTAATCTTACATTCATAGATGGCATTGTTGTAGATACAAGTAATTAATTACTCAAATATTTGTATTTGTAACATTACCCAAAATTATGGGATGCGACTTTAATCATTCAGCTCCTATTAGATCTTATCAATTGTTACAATCTAATTATACACTAATTCAAAATTTACTACCTAACCCCATTGGAAAGAATCTCACACTAGTGAAGAAACTACTACAACATGACAACCTGCGTCGACTGCTAGAACGTACCCGAAACAATGGACAAAAAACCCTCTAATCACCATTCATCATGAAGCAGAAGAGATGCACCACGTCTTGGAAAGGATAAAAAGGGATGGAGAACATCATGGCTGGGAAACTCTTCTAGGGTGGTCACCAACTACAACAGCGATTTATAATCACGTGTTGCACCCACTAGTAGTTGTGTTAACTTTAACTGTGTTATGCCTATTGCTTACGATCATATTATGCATAAGATTATGGAACGTGATAGCACGCCTTGAAAGGCTTCGAGAACTCTGTTTCAAGTATTAGCAGGGATGCTTCATAAAAACAAAGCGGGGAACTGTTAAAGAATAGCGAACTGAAACTGTCTAGAGGTAGCCACTTAGCACAACTTCTCTAAAACTTGCTTAGCATGAGGAGCTAAATTTGCTGAAGCCTTAGGCCGCACTTAGCGAAAACAATGAACTTTTACTTAGTCCAGTAAGAAAAGGGCCTCAGAGCTGGTTCCAGCTGGGAAGATAAGGAAGTTACAAGCAGTCTGCATTCCTGCATCTCACACTCCCAAAGGGAGGGTGTCTGCAGGAATGCGTCTCACACTCCCAAAGGGAGGGTGTCAAGGCTTTGAAGTAAGACCAGTGCAGGGCATTAGGACCTTGAGGGGCAAAGCCTTAGCTCACTGCTGGGGCAGTGTTCATTGTTATGATTTAGAATCACCTCCTCCTCAGGACCTTGAGACACAACAGTAAGACCCCACAAAAACAGAGGTACAACCGTCAGCAGAGACTGCAAAAAACAAAAATAAGGAGAAAAACAGCTTACCTCAGAATGACAATGAGACACAATGAGGAGCAGGAGACCCCAGACCAAAAAATTACTATTGGTCTAACTACCACGTGAAGGGTGGGAAATGTACGTTGAAAAAACTATAATTGCCCAGGATTTGTTTATGTTAGGGTCCCTCTTCGGAGGCACCCAGCTCGAGCTGTAATTACTGCACGCACGTCATTAATATTTAATTCTTTAATTTGTTTTGATTTGGCTCTGAATTTTTCTGCGGAAACCTAGCGTCGAGCCCTCTTATGGTGGCCAACAAGCCTAATTTCCATATAATTTCCATAACAATAACTGGGCATGGGCGCGGGAGCATTTGAGCCAGGAGGGAGGGAGGAAAGAAACCTGCCGAACGTAACACTTGTGCTAGCAGATACTAGTACCCCGGACTGTGCTCCAAAAGTTTCTGCTCCACCTGATATACCTGATGATCTCTCTGTCATTACTTCTCCTTCTCCTCCTCCTTCTCCCTCTACTCCATTGGCTGCCGGACTCTATCCTATGATCCCCAACGTGCTGACTAACCCTGCCGCTTTACAGCCAGGGGGAAAGGGAGGGGCCAGTCCCCCTCCTCCTGTGCTGCGGGTATTTACTAATCAGCCCTGGCACCCCGGCCATCTCGCCTTATGGGGGGGTAAAATGCAGAGATTAAGAAAAGATGCAGGGCGATGTGTCCAATTATTTTCTAATATCTGCACTGGGCACAACCCAAACTGGAGTGATACCTAAATTCTTTTGAGGGAATTATTTCAACCAAATGAAGGGGATAAGATAATTAAAGATGCAGAAGAAGCGCAGCAAGCCGGGGGAAATAGAAACCTCTGGCTAGCAAATGGTCCAAATTGGGATTGTAATAATGCAGGAGATAGAGCTGTGTGTCCAACAGGACTTTGAAATTTAGTAGAAGTAATTAGAGCATGCAGAGAGTTAGGAGTAAATTGGACTAGAGTGCAAGAATGCAGACAGTGATTAGATGAACACCCCCAAGACTTCTGGGGACTTTTGCGGTAAGCCCCGCTAAAATAGGGAGGAATGACCCCACAAAACTTCAATGATGCTCTCGCAATTAGTGTTTTTATAGATCAAGCAGCCCCTGATACACAAAAGTATTTTAAAGAGCATATGGCAGGCTGGCAAGGGGAGGGGCGCGGAAGAACCAGGGGAGATAGATGGAATCAAAGTGAAGGGGGTGTACAATTAAGAGTTAATGATGTTTGTCATTCTTGGGGGGAACAAGGACACTGGAAGCAGGAATGCCCAGTGAGGCCCTGTGCACTTGGGAATAGAGGGGCCAGCATGAGGCAATCAAATATTGAGAAGGAGACCAGGCAATTCCCAGGCAGTCCACAATGACAGGAGATAGGAGACTCAGAAAATACTGTGGAAATGGGGGTAAATTTATGGGATGTAGATTTGGATTTGAAGGGCAGGTAATGGCAAATATAGAAGGCTTAGAAGTTCCCTTTCTAGTGGATACTGGAGCCACCCTTTCCCTTTTAAAGTTTGAGCCTAAAGGATGCAAGTCACCAGATAAAATAATGATGCAAGGAATAGCGGGAAAAGGCGAACGAATGTTATCTAAGCCCTTATTGCTTACTATTGGAGGTAAAAGAGCGTGGGGATGTATTATAATTTCCACAGACGCGCCCATGTGCCTTTTAGGGAGAGATCTCCTGCAAGCCTTGGATACTCAGATCTGCTTACAGCCAGAAGAGGTGGAATTAATAATTATGGGCTCATGTGTTCTGGCTAAGACACCAGAACCAGAGTCGACTAATCTGCAAATTCCAACAAGGTTAGAATCAGTTCCTAAACGGTTATGGAGCTCTTCAGGAATGGATGTGGGACTACTGAAATCAGCTAGTCCAGTCTGGATAAAAACAAAGGGGGGATTGCCTCCTGCAGTTAAGCAATACCCTATCCCAAAGGAAGCAGAGAAGAGCATCCAAAAACAAATCAATCATTATTTGAAACTGGGTATCCTTAGAGTCTGTGAATCCCCGTACAACACCCCAATTCTGCCAGTTAAAAAGAACAGGCAAGATTCTGATGGTGATCCAGAGTATCAGTTTATACAAGACTTAAGGGCTATAAACCAACATGTAGTTGCTCCACATCCAGTAGTCCCTAACCCATCAACCATTTTACTACAGATACCCCTTTGGGCAACTTATTTTACTGTGATTGACCTAACGGCAGCTTTTTTTAGTATACCGATAGCTGAAGATAGCCAAGATCTCTTGGCTTTCACTTGGAAGGGACAACAATTAACTTGGACAAGGCTGCCACAGGGATTTACTGGATCTCTGACTATTCTTTCGCGTATACTCAAAAATGACCTCTCAGATATCGAACTTCCAGGACATTCTGTATTAATACAATATGTAGATGATATGTTATTAGCAAGTAAAGATTATGAGACATTTTTAAAAGACACTGTTTCTCCATGTAACGCTCTTGCAGAAAAAGGGCATCAGGCATCTCTGTCTAAACTCCAGCTGTGTCAAAGAGAGGTAAAATATTTGGGTTTTATCTTAAAAGAAGGACACAGGTTAGTTGATCCAGAACGAGTAAAGACAATTCTTGATATGCCTCGTCCTGTAACAAAAAAACAACACGGGATTTTTAGGAGCTGTAGGATTTTGCCAACCGTGGATTCCTGGGTTAGCAGAACTTACTAAGCCTCTAGTGCAGGCAACAAAAAAGGAGGAGATAGAGCCTGTGGCCTGGGGCCCAGAAAGGGAGAAAGCTTTTACATCTGTGAAAAAAGCGTTGGTTTTAGCCCCTGCTCTAGGGTTACCAGATTATAGCAAACCATTGGAATTATTTGTCCATGAACGACAGGGAGTAGCAAGTGGGGTACTCACCCAAAAACTAGGTCCTCACCATAGACCAGTGGCCTATTACTCCACGCAGCTAGATGAGGTAGCTAAAGGCACTCCAGGATGCATCAGAGCAATAGCAGCTACGGCAGCTCTTACTGAAAAAAACATGACCTGTAGTTTTGGGTCACTCATTGACTGTGTATGTGCCACATGAAGTAGAACTGTCAATGAAACAATACGTGACTCAAGCACTATCCCCACAGAGAGCTCACCGCTATGAACTGATAATACTGCATGCAGATAATGGGACCTTAAAGAGATGCAACATCTTAAATCCAGCAACACTACTGCCTCTACCTGAGGATGGAGAGCCACATCATTCCTGTGAGCAGGTGATCATCAGCTCGAGCAAGCCCCGGGAGGACCTTAAAGACAAACCTTTGGAAAACCCAGACTTAGTTCCGTTTACAGATGGATCATCCTATTATTTGGACGGAAGGCACCACTCCGGCTATGCTGTCACTAACCTCTTTGAGGTACTTGAGGCCAATCCTTTGTCTCCGTCTGTAAGTGCTCAAGCAGCAGAATTAATAGCATTGACCCAAGCAGCAAAAATTGGTAAGAACCTGCAGGTAAATATCTATACCGAGTCTAAATATGCATTTGGAGTAGGTCATGTAACAGGGATGTTATGGAAAGAGCGAGGATTCTTTTCGTCATCAGGAAAGAAATTAGCTAATGGAGAAGAAATACGTAATTTGCTGGAAGCAGTCCAACTGCCCAAAGAAATTGCTGTAATACACTGCCCAGCCCATACTAAAGACACTACAGAAATTAGCAGAGGAAATGCTTTAGCCGACGCTGCTGCGAAGGCTGCAGCTCGACAACCTCTGAGAGAATGTATGGGTGTAGTTCCAAGGATGGACCAGAGTGAACGGCCAATTTTAATAGACCCCAAAACCATGTATGAAAAAGACTGCTCAGTGGAAGAGAAAAAACAATGGGAGCAGTGGGAAGCAAAACAAAGTGATGATGGAATATGGACACTTGGAAGAAAACCAATTCTACCAAAAAAAAAAATATTTAATTACTATAGCTAGGTGGTTTCACGATAAAGCTCTTGGGGGAGCGGAGGCAATAGCTAAGCAGGTACAGAAAGTATGGGCCGCTCCAGGAATCTACGCGGCTGCTAAAAGAATAACAAATAGCTGCCCGACCTGCCAGAAGTTTTCAAATAACAAGCCAAGCTCAGAGTTAGGGGGACGGTCATGGGCCTACTTCCCTTTCCAGAAGCTACAAATAGATTATGCGGATATGCCATCTGCCAATGGCTACAAACACTTGTTAGTGATAGTAGATCAGTTATCAGGCTGGGTAGAAGCTTTCCCAACAAGAAAGGCCGACACACGGGGAGTGGTAAAAGCCTTACTGAAAGAAATCATACCCAGGTATGGGGTCCCAGAAGCCACTGATTCAGACAGGGGTGCCCATTTTACAGCAAGCATAATCACTCAGTTATAGAAATCATTAGGCATAAAAAGAAACCTACAACCCCTTATCACCCACAATCTTCAGGACAAGTAGAAAGAATGAATAGAACACTAAAAGGAAAAATAGCAAGAATATGCGCACATGCTAGCCTAAAATGGCTGGGTAGGACCTTTCCCAACAAGAACGGCTGACGCAGGGCGGGTAGTAAAAGCCTTACTGAAAGAAATCATACCCAGGTATAGAGTCCCAGAAGCCATGGATTCAGACAGGGGTGCCCATTTTATGGCAAGCATAATCAGTCAGTTCTATAAATCATGAGGAATAAAAGGAAATCTATGTACCCCTTATCACCCACAATCTTCAGGACAAGTAGAAAGAATGAACAGCACATTAAAAGAAAAAATAGCAAGAAATGCACACATGCTAGCCTCAAATGGCCAGAAGCATTAAACTTAGCTCTATGGGATGTTTGAAATGTCCCATGGCAACCCATAGGACTAACACCAGCAGAAATTCTCTTTGGGAAACATTTAGCTGTACTAGGGACTTGTTATGCCAGCTAAGACTAGCCTGTTAGACGGGGATGAATGACTAACCCAGTATGTTCTAAGTATGCAAAAAAGGTTTGAAAATCTTTGAAATAAATAAATATATGCTCAATGATATCAATCCACACCACCTGAAATACAAGTGCCTGGTATACAGCCTGGGGATGAAGTTTTAGTTAAAGTATTTTCACAAAAAATCCAGGTTAAAACCTAAATGGAACGGGCCATATACTATCATGCTGTGTTCTTATTTTGCTGTTCAAGTTGAACTGTACTTGTACATGTTAAAAAAAGAATGTGTATGTGTAAGAACACTTTGTAATCTTACATTCATAGATGGCATTGTTGTAGATACAAGTAATTAATTACTCAAATATTTGTATTTGTAACATTACCCAAAATTATGGGATGCGACTTTAATCATTCAGCTCCTATTAGATCTTATCAATTGTTACAATCTAATTATACACTAATTCAAAATTTACTACCTAACCCCATTGGAAAGAATCTCACACTAGTGAAGAAACTACTACAACATGACAACCTGCGTCGACTGCTAGAACGTACCCGAAACAATGGACAAAAAACCCTCTAATCACCATTCATCATGAAGCAGAAGAGATGCACCACGTCTCGGAAAGGATAAAAAGGGATGGAGAACATCATGGCTGGGAAACTCTTCTAGGGTGGTCACCAACTACAACAGCGATTTATAATCACGTGTTGCACCCACTAGTAGTTGTGTTAACTTTAACTGTGTTATGCCTATTGCTTACGATCATATTATGCATAAGATTATGGAACGTGATAGCACGCCTTGAAAGGCTTCGAGAACTCTGTTTCAAGTATTAGCAGGGATGCTTCATAAAAACAAAGCGGGGAACTGTTAAAGAATAGCGAACTGAAACTGTCTAGAGGTAGCCACTTAGCACAACTTCTCTAAAACTTGCTTAGCATGAGGAGCTAAATTTGCTGAAGCCTTAGGCCGCACTTAGCGAAAACAATGAACTTTTACTTAGTCCAGTAAGAAAAGGGCCTCAGAGCTGGTTCCAGCTGGGAAGATAAGGAAGTTACAAGCAGTCTGCATTCCTGCATCTCACACTCCCAAAGGGAGGGTGTCTGCAGGAATGCGTCTCACACTCCCAAAGGGAGGGTGTCAAGGCTTTGAAGTAAGACCAGTGCAGGGCATTAGGACCTTGAGGGGCAAAGCCTTAGCTCACTGCTGGGGCAGTGTTCATTGTTATGATTTAGAATCACCTCCTCCTCAGGACCTTGAGACACAACAGTAAGACCCCACAAAAACAGAGGTACAACCGTCAGCAGAGACTGCAAAAAACAAAAATAAGGAGAAAAACAGCTTACCTCAGAATGACAATGAGACACAATGAGGAGCAGGAGACCCCAGACCAAAAAATTACTATTGGTCTAACTACCACGTGAAGGGTGGGAAATGTACGTTGAAAAAACTATAATTGCCCAGGATTTGTTTATGTTAGGGTCCCTCTTCGGAGGCACCCAGCTCGAGCTGTAATTACTGCACGCGCGTCATTAATATTTAATTCTTTAATTTGTTTTGATTTGGCTCTGAATTTTTCTGCGGAAACCTAGCGTCGAGCCCTCTTATGGTGGCCAACAAGCCTAATTTCCATATAATTTCCATAACAATAACTGGGCATGGGCGCGGGAGCATTTGAGCCAGGAGGGAGGGAGGAAAGAAACCTGCCGAACGTAACACTTGTGCTAGCAGATACTAGTACCCCGGACTGTGCTCCAAAAGTTTCTGCTCCACCTGATATACCTGATGATCTCTCTGTCATTACTTCTCCTTCTCCTCCTCCTTCTCCCTCTACTCCATTGGCTGCCGGACTCTATCCTATGATCCCCAACGTGCTGACTAACCCTGCCGCTTTACAGCCAGGGGGAAAGGGAGGGGCCAGTCCCCCTCCTCCTGTGCTGCGGGTATTTACTAATCAGCCCTGGCACCCCGGCCATCTCGCCTTATGGGGGGGTAAAATGCAGAGATTAAGAAAAGATGCAGGGCGATGTGTCCAATTATTTTCTAATATCTGCACTGGGCACAACCCAAACTGGAGTGATACCTAAATTCTTTTGAGGGAATTATTTCAACCAAATGAAGGGGATAAGATAATTAAAGATGCGGAAGAAGCGCAGCAAGCCGGGGGAAATAGAAACCTCTGGCTAGCAAATGGTCCAAATTGGGATTGTAATAATGCAGGAGATAGAGCTGTGTGTCCAACAGGACTTTGAAATTTAGTAGAAGTAATTAGAGCATGCAGAGAGTTAGGAGTAAATTGGACTAGAGTGCAAGAATGCAGACAGTGATTAGATGAACACCCCCAAGACTTCTGGGGACTTTTGCGGTAAGCCCCGCTAAAATAGGGAGGAATGACCCCACAAAACTTCAATGATGCTCTCGCAATTAGTGTTTTTATAGATCAAGCAGCCCCTGATACACAAAAGTATTTTAAAGAGCATATGGCAGGCTGGCAAGGGGAGGGGCGCGGAAGAACCAGGGGAGATAGATGGAATCAAAGTGAAGGGGGTGTACAATTAAGAGTTAATGATGTTTGTCATTCTTGGGGGGAACAAGGACACTGGAAGCAGGAATGCCCAGTGAGGCCCTGTGCACTTGGGAATAGAGGGGCCAGCATGAGGCAATCAAATATTGAGAAGGAGACCAGGCAATTCCCAGGCAGTCCACAATGACAGGAGATAGGAGACTCAGAAAATACTGTGGAAATGGGGGTAAATTTATGGGATGTAGATTTGGATTTGAAGGGCAGGTAATGGCAAATATAGAAGGCTTAGAAGTTCCCTTTCTAGTGGATACTGGAGCCACCCTTTCCCTTTTAAAGTTTGAGCCTAAAGGATGCAAGTCACCAGATAAAATAATGATGCAAGGAATAGCGGGAAAAGGCGAACGAATGTTATCTAAGCCCTTATTGCTTACTATTGGAGGTAAAAGAGCGTGGGGATGTATTATAATTTCCACAGACGCGCCCATGTGCCTTTTAGGGAGAGATCTCCTGCAAGCCTTGGATACTCAGATCTGCTTACAGCCAGAAGAGGTGGAATTAATAATTATGGGCTCATGTGTTCTGGCTAAGACACCAGAACCAGAGTCGACTAATCTGCAAATTCCAACAAGGTTAGAATCAGTTCCTAAACGGTTATGGAGCTCTTCAGGAATGGATGTGGGACTACTGAAATCAGCTAGTCCAGTCTGGATAAAAACAAAGGGGGGATTGCCTCCTGCAGTTAAGCAATACCCTATCCCAAAGGAAGCAGAGAAGAGCATCCAAAAACAAATCAATCATTATTTGAAACTGGGTATCCTTAGAGTCTGTGAATCCCCGTACAACACCCCAATTCTGCCAGTTAAAAAGAACAGGCAAGATTCTGATGGTGATCCAGAGTATCAGTTTATACAAGACTTAAGGGCTATAAACCAACATGTAGTTGCTCCACATCCAGTAGTCCCTAACCCATCAACCATTTTACTACAGATACCCCTTTGGGCAACTTATTTTACTGTGATTGACCTAACGGCAGCTTTTTTTAGTATACCGATAGCTGAAGATAGCCAAGATCTCTTGGCTTTCACTTGGAAGGGACAACAATTAACTTGGACAAGGCTGCCACAGGGATTTACTGGATCTCTGACTATTCTTTCGCGTATACTCAAAAATGACCTCTCAGATATCGAACTTCCAGGACATTCTGTATTAATACAATATGTAGATGATATGTTATTAGCAAGTAAAGATTATGAGACATTTTTAAAAGACACTGTTTCTCCATGTAACGCTCTTGCAGAAAAAGGGCATCAGGCATCTCTGTCTAAACTCCAGCTGTGTCAAAGAGAGGTAAAATATTTGGGTTTTATCTTAAAAGAAGGACACAGGTTAGTTGATCCAGAACGAGTAAAGACAATTCTTGATATGCCTCGTCCTGTAACAAAAAAACAACACGGGATTTTTAGGAGCTGTAGGATTTTGCCAACCGTGGATTCCTGGGTTAGCAGAACTTACTAAGCCTCTAGTGCAGGCAACAAAAAAGGAGGAGATAGAGCCTGTGGCCTGGGGCCCAGAAAGGGAGAAAGCTTTTACATCTGTGAAAAAAGCGTTGGTTTTAGCCCCTGCTCTAGGGTTACCAGATTATAGCAAACCATTGGAATTATTTGTCCATGAACGACAGGGAGTAGCAAGTGGGGTACTCACCCAAAAACTAGGTCCTCACCATAGACCAGTGGCCTATTACTCCACGCAGCTAGATGAGGTAGCTAAAGGCACTCCAGGATGCATCAGAGCAATAGCAGCTACGGCAGCTCTTACTGAAAAAAACATGACCTGTAGTTTTGGGTCACTCATTGACTGTGTATGTGCCACATGAAGTAGAACTGTCAATGAAACAATACGTGACTCAAGCACTATCCCCACAGAGAGCTCACCGCTATGAACTGATAATACTGCATGCAGATAATGGGACCTTAAAGAGATGCAACATCTTAAATCCAGCAACACTACTGCCTCTACCTGAGGATGGAGAGCCACATCATTCCTGTGAGCAGGTGATCATCAGCTCGAGCAAGCCCCGGGAGGACCTTAAAGACAAACCTTTGGAAAACCCAGACTTAGTTCCGTTTACAGATGGATCATCCTATTATTTGGACGGAAGGCACCACTCCGGCTATGCTGTCACTAACCTCTTTGAGGTACTTGAGGCCAATCCTTTGTCTCCGTCTGTAAGTGCTCAAGCAGCAGAATTAATAGCATTGACCCAAGCAGCAAAAATTGGTAAGAACCTGCAGGTAAATATCTATACCGAGTCTAAATATGCATTTGGAGTAGGTCATGTAACAGGGATGTTATGGAAAGAGCGAGGATTCTTTTCGTCATCAGGAAAGAAATTAGCTAATGGAGAAGAAATACGTAATTTGCTGGAAGCAGTCCAACTGCCCAAAGAAATTGCTGTAATACACTGCCCAGCCCATACTAAAGACACTACAGAAATTAGCAGAGGAAATGCTTTAGCCGATGCTGCTGCGAAGGCTGCAGCTCGACAACCTCTGAGAGAATGTATGGGTGTAGTTCCAAGGATGGACCAGAGTGAACGGCCAATTTTAATAGACCCCAAAACCATGTATGAAAAAGACTGCTCAGTGGAAGAGAAAAAACAATGGGAGCAGTGGGAAGCAAAACAAAGTGATGATGGAATATGGACACTTGGAAGAAAACCAATTCTACCAAAAAAAAAAAAATTTAATTACTATAGCTAGGTGGTTTCACGATAAAGCTCTTGGGGGAGCGGAGGCAATAGCTAAGCAGGTACAGAAAGTATGGGCCGCTCCAGGAATCTACGCGGCTGCTAAAAGAATAACAAATAGCTGCCCGACCTGCCAGAAGTTTTCAAATAACAAGCCAAGCTCAGAGTTAGGGGGACGGTCATGGGCCTACTTCCCTTTCCAGAAGCTACAAATAGATTATGCGGATATGCCATCTGCCAATGGCTACAAACACTTGTTAGTGATAGTAGATCAGTTATCAGGCTGGGTAGAAGCTTTCCCAACAAGAAAGGCCGACACACGGGGAGTGGTAAAAGCCTTACTGAAAGAAATCATACCCAGGTATGGGGTCCCAGAAGCCACTGATTCAGACAGGGGTGCCCATTTTACAGCAAGCATAATCACTCAGTTATAGAAATCATTAGGCATAAAAAGAAACCTACAACCCCTTATCACCCACAATCTTCAGGACAAGTAGAAAGAATGAATAGAACACTAAAAGGAAAAATAGCAAGAATATGCGCACATGCTAGCCTAAAATGGCTGGGTAGGACCTTTCCCAACAAGAACGGCTGACGCAGGGCGGGTAGTAAAAGCCTTACTGAAAGAAATCATACCCAGGTATAGAGTCCCAGAAGCCATGGATTCAGACAGGGGTGCCCATTTTATGGCAAGCATAATCAGTCAGTTCTATAAATCATGAGGAATAAAAGGAAATCTATGTACCCCTTATCACCCACAATCTTCAGGACAAGTAGAAAGAATGAACAGCACATTAAAAGAAAAAATAGCAAGAAATGCACACATGCTAGCCTCAAATGGCCAGAAGCATTAAACTTAGCTCTATGGGATGTTTGAAATGTCCCATGGCAACCCATAGGACTAACACCAGCAGAAATTCTCTTTGGGAAACATTTAGCTGTACTAGGGACTTGTTATGCCAGCTAAGACTAGCCTGTTAGACGGGGATGAATGACTAACCCAGTATGTTCTAAGTATGCAAAAAAGGTTTGAAAATCTTTGAAATAAATAAATATATGCTCAATGATATCAATCCACACCACCTGAAATACAAGTGCCTGGTATACAGCCTGGGGATGAAGTTTTAGTTAAAGTATTTTCACAAAAAATCCAGGTTAAAACCTAAATGGAACGGGCCATATACTATCATGCTGTGTTCTTATTTTGCTGTTCAAGTTGAACTGTACTTGTACATGTTAAAAAAAGAATGTGTATGTGTAAGAACACTTTGTAATCTTACATTCATAGATGGCATTGTTGTAGATACAAGTAATTAATTACTCAAATATTTGTATTTGTAACATTACCCAAAATTATGGGATGCGACTTTAATCATTCAGCTCCTATTAGATCTTATCAATTGTTACAATCTAATTATACACTAATTCAAAATTTACTACCTAACCCCATTGGAAAGAATCTCACACTAGTGAAGAAACTACTACAACATGACAACCTGCGTCGACTGCTAGAACGTACCCGAAACAATGGACAAAAAACCCTCTAATCACCATTCATCATGAAGCAGAAGAGATGCACCACGTCTTGGAAAGGATAAAAAGGGATGGAGAACATCATGGCTGGGAAACTCTTCTAGGGTGGTCACCAACTACAACAGCGATTTATAATCACGTGTTGCACCCACTAGTAGTTGTGTTAACTTTAACTGTGTTATGCCTATTGCTTACGATCATATTATGCATAAGATTATGGAACGTGATAGCACGCCTTGAAAGGCTTCGAGAACTCTGTTTCAAGTATTAGCAGGGATGCTTCATAAAAACAAAGCGGGGAACTGTTAAAGAATAGCGAACTGAAACTGTCTAGAGGTAGCCACTTAGCACAACTTCTCTAAAACTTGCTTAGCATGAGGAGCTAAATTTGCTGAAGCCTTAGGCCGCACTTAGCGAAAACAATGAACTTTTACTTAGTCCAGTAAGAAAAGGGCCTCAGAGCTGGTTCCAGCTGGGAAGATAAGGAAGTTACAAGCAGTCTGCATTCCTGCATCTCACACTCCCAAAGGGAGGGTGTCTGCAGGAATGCGTCTCACACTCCCAAAGGGAGGGTGTCAAGGCTTTGAAGTAAGACCAGTGCAGGGCATTAGGACCTTGAGGGGCAAAGCCTTAGCTCACTGCTGGGGCAGTGTTCATTGTTATGATTTAGAATCACCTCCTCCTCAGGACCTTGAGACACAACAGTAAGACCCCACAAAAACAGAGGTACAACCGTCAGCAGAGACTGCAAAAAACAAAAATAAGGAGAAAAACAGCTTACCTCAGAATGACAATGAGACACAATGAGGAGCAGGAGACCCCAGACCAAAAAATTACTATTGGTCTAACTACCACGTGAAGGGTGGGAAATGTACGTTGAAAAAACTATAATTGCCCAGGATTTGTTTATGTTAGGGTCCCTCTTCGGAGGCACCCAGCTCGAGCTGTAATTACTGCACGCACGTCATTAATATTTAATTCTTTAATTTGTTTTGATTTGGCTCTGAATTTTTCTGCGGAAACCTAGCGTCGAGCCCTCTTATGGTGGCCAACAAGCCTAATTTCCATATAATTTCCATAACAATAACTGGGCATGGGCGCGGGAGCATTTGAGCCAGGAGGGAGGGAGGAAAGAAACCTGCCGAACGTAACACTTGTGCTAGCAGATACTAGTACCCCGGACTGTGCTCCAAAAGTTTCTGCTCCACCTGATATACCTGATGATCTCTCTGTCATTACTTCTCCTTCTCCTCCTCCTTCTCCCTCTACTCCATTGGCTGCCGGACTCTATCCTATGATCCCCAACGTGCTGACTAACCCTGCCGCTTTACAGCCAGGGGGAAAGGGAGGGGCCAGTCCCCCTCCTCCTGTGCTGCGGGTATTTACTAATCAGCCCTGGCACCCCGGCCATCTCGCCTTATGGGGGGGTAAAATGCAGAGATTAAGAAAAGATGCAGGGCGATGTGTCCAATTATTTTCTAATATCTGCACTGGGCACAACCCAAACTGGAGTGATACCTAAATTCTTTTGAGGGAATTATTTCAACCAAATGAAGGGGATAAGATAATTAAAGATGCAGAAGAAGCGCAGCAAGCCGGGGGAAATAGAAACCTCTGGCTAGCAAATGGTCCAAATTGGGATTGTAATAATGCAGGAGATAGAGCTGTGTGTCCAACAGGACTTTGAAATTTAGTAGAAGTAATTAGAGCATGCAGAGAGTTAGGAGTAAATTGGACTAGAGTGCAAGAATGCAGACAGTGATTAGATGAACACCCCCAAGACTTCTGGGGACTTTTGCGGTAAGCCCCGCTAAAATAGGGAGGAATGACCCCACAAAACTTCAATGATGCTCTCGCAATTAGTGTTTTTATAGATCAAGCAGCCCCTGATACACAAAAGTATTTTAAAGAGCATATGGCAGGCTGGCAAGGGGAGGGGCGCGGAAGAACCAGGGGAGATAGATGGAATCAAAGTGAAGGGGGTGTACAATTAAGAGTTAATGATGTTTGTCATTCTTGGGGGGAACAAGGACACTGGAAGCAGGAATGCCCAGTGAGGCCCTGTGCACTTGGGAATAGAGGGGCCAGCATGAGGCAATCAAATATTGAGAAGGAGACCAGGCAATTCCCAGGCAGTCCACAATGACAGGAGATAGGAGACTCAGAAAATACTGTGGAAATGGGGGTAAATTTATGGGATGTAGATTTGGATTTGAAGGGCAGGTAATGGCAAATATAGAAGGCTTAGAAGTTCCCTTTCTAGTGGATACTGGAGCCACCCTTTCCCTTTTAAAGTTTGAGCCTAAAGGATGCAAGTCACCAGATAAAATAATGATGCAAGGAATAGCGGGAAAAGGCGAACGAATGTTATCTAAGCCCTTATTGCTTACTATTGGAGGTAAAAGAGCGTGGGGATGTATTATAATTTCCACAGACGCGCCCATGTGCCTTTTAGGGAGAGATCTCCTGCAAGCCTTGGATACTCAGATCTGTTTACAGCCAGAAGAGGTGGAATTAATAATTATGGGCTCATGTGTTCTGGCTAAGACACCAGAACCAGAGTCGACTAATCTGCAAATTCCAACAAGGTTAGAATCAGTTCCTAAACGGTTATGGAGCTCTTCAGGAATGGATGTGGGACTACTGAAATCAGCTAGTCCAGTCTCGATAAAAACAAAGGGGGGATTGCCTCCTGCAGTTAAGCAATACCCTATCCCAAAGGAAGCAGAGAAGAGCATCCAAAAACAAATCAATCATTATTTGAAACTGGGTATCCTTAGAGTCTGTGAATCCCCGTACAACACCCCAATTCTGCCAGTTAAAAAGAACAGGCAAGATTCTGATGGTGATCCAGAGTATCAGTTTATACAAGACTTAAGGGCTATAAACCAACAGGTAGTTGCTCCACATCCAGTAGTCCCTAACCCATCAACCATTTTACTACAGATACCCCTTTGGGCAACTTATTTTACTGTGATTGACCTAACGGCAGCTTTTTTTAGTATACCGATAGCTGAAGATAGCCAAGATCTCTTGGCTTTCACTTGGAAGGGACAACAATTAACTTGGACAAGGCTGCCACAGGGATTTACTGGATCTCTGACTATTCTTTCGCGTATACTCAAAAATGACCTCTCAGATATCGAACTTCCAGGACATTCTGTATTAATACAATATGTAGATGATATGTTATTAGCAAGTAAAGATTATGAGACATTTTTAAAAGACACTGTTTCTCCATGTAACGCTCTTGCAGAAAAAGGGCATCAGGCATCTCTGTCTAAACTCCAGCTGTGTCAAAGAGAGGTAAAATATTTGGGTTTTATCTTAAAAGAAGGACACAGGTTAGTTGATCCAGAACGAGTAAAGACAACTCTTGATATGCCTCGTCCTGTAACAAAAAAACAACACGGGATTTTTAGGAGCTGTAGGATTTTGCCAACCGTGGATTCCTGGGTTAGCAGAACTTACTAAGCCTCTAGTGCAGGCAACAAAAAAGGAGGAGATAGAGCCTGTGGCCTGGGGCCCAGAAAGGGAGAAAGCTTTTACATCTGTGAAAAAAGCGTTGGTTTTAGCCCCTGCTCTAGGGTTACCAGATTATAGCAAACCATTGGAATTATTTGTCCATGAACGACAGGGAGTAGCAAGTGGGGTACTCACCCAAAAACTAGGTCCTCACCATAGACCAGTGGCCTATTACTCCACGCAGCTAGATGAGGTAGCTAAAGGCACTCCAGGATGCATCAGAGCAATAGCAGCTACGGCAGCTCTTACTGAAAAAAACATGACCTGTAGTTTTGGGTCACTCATTGACTGTGTATGTGCCACATGAAGTAGAACTGTCAATGAAACAATACGTGACTCAAGCACTATCCCCACAGAGAGCTCACCGCTATGAACTGATAATACTGCATGCAGATAATGGGACCTTAAAGAGATGCAACATCTTAAATCCAGCAACACTACTGCCTCTACCTGAGGATGGAGAGCCACATCATTCCTGTGAGCAGGTGATCATCAGCTCGAGCAAGCCCCGGGAGGACCTTAAAGACAAACCTTTGGAAAACCCAGACTTAGTTCCGTTTACAGATGGATCATCCTATTATTTGGACGGAAGGCACCACTCTGGCTATGCTGTCACTAACCTCTTTGAGGTACTTGAGGCCAATCCTTTGTCTCCGTCTGTAAGTGCTCAAGCAGCAGAATTAATAGCATTGACCCAAGCAGCAAAAATTGGTAAGAACCTGCAGGTAAATATCTATACCGAGTCTAAATATGCATTTGGAGTAGGTCATGTAACAGGGATGTTATGGAAAGAGCGAGGATTCTTTTCGTCATCAGGAAAGAAATTAGCTAATGGAGAAGAAATACGTAATTTGCTGGAAGCAGTCCAACTGCCCAAAGAAATTGCTGTAATACACTGCCCAGCCCATACTAAAGACACTACAGAAATTAGCAGAGGAAATGCTTTAGCCGACGCTGCTGCAAAAGCTGCAGCTCGACAACCTCTGAGAGAATGTATGGGTGTAGTTCCAAGGATGGACCAGAGTGAACGGCCAATTTTAATAGACCCCAAAACCATGTATGAAAAAGACTGCTCAGTGGAAGAGAAAAAACAATGGGAGCAGTGGGAAGCAAAACAAAGTGATGATGGAATATGGACACTTGGAAGAAAACCAATTCTACCAAAAAAAAAAATATTTAATTACTATAGCTAGGTGGTTTCACGATAAAGCTCTTGGGGGAGCGGAGGCAATAGCTAAGCAGGTACAGAAAGTATGGGCCGCTCCAGGAATCTACGCGGCTGCTAAAAGAATAACAAATAGCTGCCCGACCTGCCAGAAGTTTTCAAATAACAAGCCAAGCTCAGAGTTAGGGGGACGGTCATGGGCCTACTTCCCTTTCCAGAAGCTACAAATAGATTATGCGGATATGCCATCTGCCAATGGCTACAAACACTTGTTAGTGATAGTAGATCAGTTATCAGGCTGGGTAGAAGCTTTCCCAACAAGAAAGGCCGACACACGGGGAGTGGTAAAAGCCTTACTGAAAGAAATCATACCCAGGTATGGGGTCCCAGAAGCCACTGATTCAGACAGGGGTGCCCATTTTACAGCAAGCATAATCACTCAGTTATAGAAATCATTAGGCATAAAAAGAAACCTACAACCCCTTATCACCCACAATCTTCAGGACAAGTAGAAAGAATGAATAGAACACTAAAAGGAAAAATAGCAAGAATATGCGCACATGCTAGCCTAAAATGGCTGGGTAGGACCTTTCCCAACAAGAACGGCTGACGCAGGGCGGGTAGTAAAAGCCTTACTGAAAGAAATCATACCCAGGTATAGAGTCCCAGAAGCCATGGATTCAGACAGGGGTGCCCATTTTATGGCAAGCATAATCAGTCAGTTCTATAAATCATGAGGAATAAAAGGAAATCTATGTACCCCTTATCACCCACAATCTTCAGGACAAGTAGAAAGAATGAACAGCACATTAAAAGAAAAAATAGCAAGAAATGCACACATGCTAGCCTCAAATGGCCAGAAGCATTAAACTTAGCTCTATGGGATGTTTGAAATGTCCCATGGCAACCCATAGGACTAACACCAGCAGAAATTCTCTTTGGGAAACATTTAGCTGTACTAGGGACTTGTTATGCCAGCTAAGACTAGCCTGTTAGACGGGGATGAATGACTAACCCAGTATGTTCTAAGTATGCAAAAAAGGTTTGAAAATCTTTGAAATAAATAAATATATGCTCAATGATATCAATCCACACCACCTGAAATACAAGTGCCTGGTATACAGCCTGGGGATGAAGTTTTAGTTAAAGTATTTTCACAAAAAATCCAGGTTAAAACCTAAATGGAACGGGCCATATACTATCATACTGTGTTCTTATTTTGCTGTTCAAGTTGAACTGTACTTGTACATGTTAAAAAAAGAATGTGTATGTGTAAGAACACTTTGTAATCTTACATTCATAGATGGCATTGTTGTAGATACAAGTAATTAATTACTCAAATATTTGTATTTGTAACATTACCCAAAATTATGGGATGCGACTTTAATCATTCAGCTCCTATTAGATCTTATCAATTGTTACAATCTAATTATACACTAATTCAAAATTTACTACCTAACCCCATTGGAAAGAATCTCACACTAGTGAAGAAACTACTACAACATGACAACCTGCGTCGACTGCTAGAACGTACCCGAAACAATGGACAAAAAACCCTCTAATCACCATTCATCATGAAGCAGAAGAGATGCACCACGTCTTGGAAAGGATAAAAAGGGATGGAGAACATCATGGCTGGGAAACTCTTCTAGGGTGGTCACCAACTACAACAGCGATTTATAATCACGTGTTGCACCCACTAGTAGTTGTGTTAACTTTAACTGTGTTATGCCTATTGCTTACGATCATATTATGCATAAGATTATGGAACGTGATAGCACGCCTTGAAAGGCTTCGAGAACTCTGTTTCAAGTATTAGCAGGGATGCTTCATAAAAACAAAGCGGGGAACTGTTAAAGAATAGCGAACTGAAACTGTCTAGAGGTAGCCACTTAGCACAACTTCTCTAAAACTTGCTTAGCATGAGGAGCTAAATTTGCTGAAGCCTTAGGCCGCACTTAGCGAAAACAATGAACTTTTACTTAGTCCAGTAAGAAAAGGGCCTCAGAGCTGGTTCCAGCTGGGAAGATAAGGAAGTTACAAGCAGTCTGCATTCCTGCATCTCACACTCCCAAAGGGAGGGTGTCTGCAGGAATGCGTCTCACACTCCCAAAGGGAGGGTGTCAAGGCTTTGAAGTAAGACCAGTGCAGGGCATTAGGACCTTGAGGGGCAAAGCCTTAGCTCACTGCTGGGGCAGTGTTCATTGTTATGATTTAGAATCACCTCCTCCTCAGGACCTTGAGACACAACAGTAAGACCCCACAAAAACAGAGGTACAACCGTCAGCAGAGACTGCAAAAAACAAAAATAAGGAGAAAAACAGCTTACCTCAGAATGACAATGAGACACAATGAGGAGCAGGAGACCCCAGACCAAAAAATTACTATTGGTCTAACTACCACGTGAAGGGTGGGAAATGTACGTTGAAAAAACTATAATTGCCCAGGATTTGTTTATGTTAGGGTCCCTCTTCGGAGGCACCCAGCTCGAGCTGTAATTACTGCACGCACGTCATTAATATTTAATTCTTTAATTTGTTTTGATTTGGCTCTGAATTTTTCTGCGGAAACCTAGCGTCGAGCCCTCTTATGGTGGCCAACAAGCCTAATTTCCATATAATTTCCATAACAATAACTGGGCATGGGCGCGGGAGCATTTGAGCCAGGAGGGAGGGAGGAAAGAAACCTGCCGAACGTAACACTTGTGCTAGCAGATACTAGTACCCCGGACTGTGCTCCAAAAGTTTCTGCTCCACCTGATATACCTGATGATCTCTCTGTCATTACTTCTCCTTCTCCTCCTCCTTCTCCCTCTACTCCATTGGCTGCCGGACTCTATCCTATGATCCCCAACGTGCTGACTAACCCTGCCGCTATACAGCCGGGGGGAAAGGGAGGGGCCAGTCCCCCTCCTCCTGTGCTGCGGGTATTTACTAATCAGCCCTGGCACCCTGGCCATCTCGCCTTATGGGGGGGGAAAATGCAGAGATTAAGAAAAGATGCAGGGCGATGTGTCCAGTTATTTTCTAATATCTGCACTGGGCACAACCCAAACTGGAGTGATACCCAAATTCTTTTGAGGGAATTATTTCAACCAAATGAAGGGGATAAGATAATTAAAGATGCAGAAGAAGCGCAGCAAGCCGGGGGAAATAGAAACCTCTGGCTAGCAAATGGTCCAAATTGGGATTGTAATAATGCAGGAGATAGAGCTGTGTGTCCAACAGGACTTTGAAATTTAGTAGAAGTAATTAGAGCATGCAGAGAGTTAGGAGTAAATTGGACTAGAGTGCAAGAATGCAGACAGTGATTAGATGAACACCCCCAAGACTTCTGGGGACTTTTGCGGTAAGCCCCGCTAAAATAGGGAGGAATGACCCCACAAAACTTCAATGATGCTCTCGCAATTAGTGTTTTTATAGATCAAGCAGCCCCTGATACACAAAAGTATTTTAAAGAGCATATGGCAGGCTGGCAAGGGGAGGGGCGCGGAAGAACCAGGGGAGATAGATGGAATCAAAGTGAAGGGGGTGTACAATTAAGAGTTAATGATGTTTGTCATTCTTGGGGGGAACAAGGACACTGGAAGCAGGAATGCCCAGTGAGGCCCTGTGCACTTGGGAATAGAGGGGCCAGCATGAGGCAATCAAATATTGAGAAGGAGACCAGGCAATTCCCAGGCAGTCCACAATGACAGGAGATAGGAGACTCAGAAAATACTGTGGAAATGGGGGTAAATTTATGGGATGTAGATTTGGATTTGAAGGGCAGGTAATGGCAAATATAGAAGGCTTAGAAGTTCCCTTTCTAGTGGATACTGGAGCCACCCTTTCCCTTTTAAAGTTTGAGCCTAAAGGATGCAAGTCACCAGATAAAATAATGATGCAAGGAATAGCGGGAAAAGGCGAACGAATGTTATCTAAGCCCTTATTGCTTACTATTGGAGGTAAAAGAGCGTGGGGATGTATTATAATTTCCACAGACGCGCCCATGTGCCTTTTAGGGAGAGATCTCCTGCAAGCCTTGGATACTCAGATCTGCTTACAGCCAGAAGAGGTGGAATTAATAATTATGGGCTCATGTGTTCTGGCTAAGACACCAGAACCAGAGTCGACTAATCTGCAAATTCCAACAAGGTTAGAATCAGTTCCTAAACGGTTATGGAGCTCTTCAGGAATGGATGTGGGACTACTGAAATCAGCTAGTCCAGTCTCGATAAAAACAAAGGGGGGATTGCCTCCTGCAGTTAAGCAATACCCTATCCCAAAGGAAGCAGAGAAGAGCATCCAAAAACAAATCAATCATTATTTGAAACTGGGTATCCTTAGAGTCTGTGAATCCCCGTACAACACCCCAATTCTGCCAGTTAAAAAGAACAGGCAAGATTCTGATGGTGATCCAGAGTATCAGTTTATACAAGACTTAAGGGCTATAAACCAACATGTAGTTGCTCCACATCCAGTAGTCCCTAACCCATCAACCATTTTACTACAGATACCCCTTTGGGCAACTTATTTTACTGTGATTGACCTAACGGCAGCTTTTTTTAGTATACCGATAGCTGAAGATAGCCAAGATCTCTTGGCTTTCACTTGGAAGGGACAACAATTAACTTGGACAAGGCTGCCACAGGGATTTACTGGGTCTCTGACTATTCTTTCGCGTATACTCAAAAATGACCTCTCAGATATCGAACTTCCAGGACATTCTGTATTAATACAATATGTAGATGATATGTTATTAGCAAGTAAAGATTATGAGACATTTTTAAAAGACACTGTTTCTCCATGTAACGCTCTTGCAGAAAAAGGGCATCAGGCATCTCTGTCTAAACTCCAGCTGTGTCAAAGAGAGGTAAAATATTTGGGTTTTATCTTAAAAGAAGGACACAGGTTAGTTGATCCAGAACGAGTAAAGACAATTCTTGATATGCCTCGTCCTGTAACAAAAAAACAACACGGGATTTTTAGGAGCTGTAGGATTTTGCCAACCGTGGATTCCTGGGTTAGCAGAACTTACTAAGCCTTTAGTGCAGGCAACAAAAAAGGAGGAGATAGAGCCTGTGGCCTGGGGCCCAGAAAGGGAGAAAGCTTTTACATCTGTGAAAAAAGCGTTGGTTTCAGCCCCTGCTCTAGGGTTACCAGATTATAGCAAACCATTGGAATTATTTGTCCATGAACGACAGGGAGTAGCAAGTGGGGTACTCACCCAAAAACTAGGCCCTCACCACAGACCAGTGGCCTATTATTCCACGCAGCTAGATGAGGTAGCTAAAGGCACTCCAGGATGCATCAGAGCAATAGCAGCTATGGCAGCTCTTACTGAAAAAAACATGACCTGTAGTTTTGGGTCACTCATTGACTGTGTATGTGCCACATGAAGTAGAACTGTCAATGAAACAATACGTGACTCAAGCACTATCCCCACAGAGAGCTCACCGCTATGAACTGATAATACTGCATGCAGATAATGGGACCTTAAAGAGATGCAACATCTTAAATCCAGCAACACTATTGCCTCTACCTGAGGATGGAGAACCACATCATTCCTGTGAGCAGGTGATCGTCAGCTCGAGCAAGCCCCGGGAGGACCTTAAAGACGAACCTTTGGGAAACCCAGACTTAGTTCCGTTTACAGATGGATCATCCTAGTATTTGGACGGAAGGCACCACTCCGGCTATGCTGTCACTAACCTCTTTGAGGTACTTGAGGCCAATCCTTTGTCTCCGTCTGTAAGTGCTCAAGGAGCAGAATTAATAGCATTGACCCAAGCAGTAAAAATTGGTAAGAACCTGCAGGTAAATATCTATACCGATTCTAAATATGCATTTGGAGTAGGTCATGTAACAGGGATGTTATGGAAAGAGCGAGGATTCTTTTCGTCATCAGGAAAGAAATTAGCTAATGGAGAAGAAATACGTAATTTGCTGGAAGCAGTCCAACTGCCCAAAGAAATTGCTGTAATACACTGCCCAGCCCATACTAAAGACACTACAGAAATTAGCAGAGGAAATGCTTTAGCCGACGCTGCTGCGAAGGCTGCAGCTCGACAACCTCTGAGAGAATGTATGGGGGCAGTTCCAAGGATGGACCAGAGTGAATGGCCAATTTTAATAGACCCCAAAACCACGTATGAAAAAGACTGCTCAGTGGAAGAGAAAAAACAATGGGAGCAGTGGGAAGCAAAACAAAGTGATGATGGAATATGGACACTTGGAAGAAAACCAATTCTACCAAAAAAAAAAATTTAATTACTATAGCTAGGTGGTTTCACGATAAAGCTCATGGGGGAGCGGAGGCGGTGGCTAACCAGGTACAGAAAGTATGGGCTGCTCCAGGAATCTACGCGGCTGCAAAAAGAATAACAAATAGCTGCCCGACCTGCCAGAAGTTTTCAAATAACAAGCCAAGCTCAGAGTTAGGGGGACGGTCATGGGCCTACTTCCCTTTCCAAAAGCTACAAATAGATTATGCGGATATGCCATCTGCCAATGGCTACAAACACTTGTTAGTGATAGTAGATCAGTTATCAGGCTGGGTAGAAGCTTTCCCAACAAGAAAGGCCGACACACGGGGAGTGGTAAAAGCCTTACTGAAGGAAATCATACCCAGGTATGGGGTCCCAGAAGCCACTGATTCAGACAGGGGTGCCCATTTTACGGCAAGCATAATCACTCAGTTATAGAAATCATTAGGCATAAAAAGAAACCTACAACCCCTTATCACCCACAATCTTCAGGACAAGTAGAAAGAATGAATAGAACACTAAAAGGAAAAATAGCAAGAATATGCGCACATGCTAGCCTAAAATGGCTGGGTAGGACTTTTCCCAACAAGAACGGCTGACACAGGGCGGGTAGTAAAAGCCTTACTGAAAGAAATCATACCCAGGTACAGAGTCCCAGAAGCCACTGATTCAGACAGGGGTGTCCATTTTATGGCAAGCATAATCAGTCAGTTTTATAAATCATGAGGAATAATGAACTTTTACCTAGTTCAGTAAGAAAAGGGACTGAGAGCTGGTTCAAGCTGGAATGATAAGGGAGTTGCAAGCAGTTCGCATTCCTGTGCTTCACGCTCTGGGAGGGAGGATGTCAAGGCTTTGAAATAAGGCCTACTTGGGCACCAGGACCCTGGGAAACAAAGCCTCCTCTCATTGCTGAAACAGTGTTAATTAGGGGGTCTGGACTATCTCGGGGTCTGGATTATATCCCTTCATCAGGACCTTGGCAGATAACACCTATTGTCACTGCTGGGGCAGTGCTAATTGCTGGAACAACACCTCTTTGTCAGAGCCTGGAGAGACAAGGGCGGGACCCGAGGAACCAAGACACATCTGTCAACAAAAACCATAACAGTAAAGATAAACAGCCTGCCTAGGCACAGGGATGAGACCCAATAAGGAGCAGGAGACTCCAGGCCCAAATATTACTATTGGTCCAAACTACTGCCTGAGGGGTGGAGAGCTTACATTGGAAGGTATAATTGCCCAGGCATTTCTTTGTTTGGGGTCCCTCTTCGGAGACACCCAGCTCGAGCTGTAATTACCGCACGCGTGTCATTAAAATTTCATTATTTCATTTGCTTTGATTTGGCGCCAAACTTTTCTGCGGGAACCTAGGGTCGGGCCCTGTTATGGTGGCTGACAAGCCTCATTTCCATAACACCGAGCCCGGGGCCCGTCCCCGTGTCCGGGGGGTCCCGCCTCGCCCTCACCTCTCCTCTCCAGCACAGCCCTCCTGTACTCCATGTATCTCCACTGCCACTCCATGCAGCTCTTCTCCAGGTAGTGCTTCAGCCTCTCAGGCTCATTCTCTGCCTCCCACTTCCTCTTGGTGATTAGCGCAGCAGCATACGCCATGACGAATGTCAGCGTGTCCTTGTCAAAGGCGATGAAATCCTTCCCGTCGTAGGCATCCCGCAGAAACCCCCAGATCCCACCGTCCTCCAGGAGGTCACAGCCGTACGTGCGCTGCACTGTGTGATACCCTGAGACACAAGCAGGGAGACGGGGGCTCAGGGGCAGCCCCGGCCCCGCACAGGGGCTTGGACACGGCACCCAGCGCAGGGCCGGGGGCACCCCAGACCCGCAGCCCCCAGCGCTGACAGCGAGCAGCTGCCGCTGGGAGCCCCGGCCCGCGCTCACCCCCGCTCTGGTTGTAGCGCTTCTGCAGTGTGTCCAGCTCCACTCTGGAAGACTAATGATTGCCATATGCGTTCTGGGGCTGCCTGTCCCAGTGGTCCTGACCCTCCTGCTCCATCCAGGCCGCACCCAGCACCGCCCTCTGCGTCTCGCTGTCGTAGCCATCGATGAGCTCTCCGTCCACGTAGCCCACGGAGACGAAGGCGGGCAGCCCCGGGCTGGGCTCCGTCACGGCGGTGTGGAAGTAGCGCAGGGAGTGGGGGCCTGCGGGGACACGGGGGGTGGTGAGGGGCCGGGGGGGGCACGTTGGGGGGCATCCGGGGGATCAAGATGTCCCGGGGGGAGAAGTCGGGGGGGTCGGGGGGGGCAGCACGTCCCGGGGGGCAGGTCAGGGGGGCAGCACGACACAGGGGGGGCACGTCGGGGGGGCAGCACATTCCGGGAGGGCAGGTCGGGGGGCTCCGGGGGGGCAGCACGTCCCGGGGGGAAGATCGGGGGGGCAGCACCTCCCGGGGGCGGTTGCAGGCCGGTCCGTGGGGCCGCTGACGGGGAGCCCGGCGCCGGGGGAGGGGCAGAGGGGGGCCCGGGGGCCCCGCCCGCACTCACCGCTCGCCACCGCCGCCGCCGCCGCCCAGCAGCAGCAGCCCCGGCCCCAGCGCCCGCCCCGCTACCGCCTCCTCGCTGCCAGCGCCCTCGCCCTCACCCGGCGCCGAAGCCCACGGCGGCCACGCCCCCGCGCCACCATTGGCTCCGCTGCGGCGCACCGCCATTGGCTGCCCCGCCCGCCAATAGCGGCTCTTGTCGGCTGAGGCGTCCCCAGGCGCTGGGCTGATCCCGGCGCGGCGGGTTGGGAGAAGCGACAGCGAGGGCGCTTGCGGAGGGCGCTGCGCAGCGCCGAGCCGCGGCTCCCGCTCCGCCTTGTCGCACGGCCATTGGCCCCGCCGGCGGCCGCCCGCCAATGGCGAGGCGCGGCAGCGGTGACGCCCCCGGGCGCCGGGCGGATCTCCGCGGAGCGCGTGGTGGGCGGGAGCGCGGAGGCGATGTGGGAGGCCGAGGCCGATGTGGGGACGGAGACGACGTGGGGATGGGGATGCCATGGGGATGGGGCCACTGGGGGGATGGGACGCCGTGGGGCTGGAGACGATGTGGGGATGGGGACACCGTGGGGCTGGAGATGGAGTTGGCTCTGTCACAGGGACAGGGGGACACTGTGGGGATGGGGATGATGGGGGGATGGGGACGATGTGGGGACGGGGACGCCATGGAGATGGGGACGATGTGGGGACGGGGACACCATTGGGATGGGGATGGAGTTGGCTCTGTCACAGGGGGGGACGCGGAGCCAGCAGTGGGAGCTCAGGGAGTGGCGCCCATCGAAGGCCGAGTGCTGGTAGGTGGTCCCCGGCCCACCCCGGCACCCATAGGTCTACTGGAAGATGTGGAAACCTGCCCAAGGTGGCACCCATGGGTGAGGAGCTGCCCAGGGCCCCAGGCGTCTAGCCCCGTTGCACCCCTGGAGCCAGGCATCCAATCCCATCAGCACCCACACCCATCCATGTGTTGTCCGAAAAGCGGATTCGTTGCCCGGTGTGCAATAAGCCAATAATTACACACTCAGGAGAGACATTTGTTTATTTATTTCAGAGTTGCGCAAGCCTGGGTGCTCGGTGGTTTCCCACAAATCGAGCACACACACCCCAACTTTTCAAGTAGCATTTATACAAACAAATTGCCAGATTTGCGACTTTCCCTTTTACACTGATTGGTTAGTGATTTCTTCATTCCCTGGGTCCCACCCCTGCTTCTCAAGGTCCTGATCAATTAACACTGCCCCAGCTAGGTCAGTAGATGTTATCTCCCAAGGTCCTGAGGAAGAGGACATAATCCAGACCCCTTAATTAACACAGTTTCAACAGTGAGAGGAGGCTTTGCTTCCCAAGGTCCTGGCGCCCAAACAGGCCTTATTTCACAGCCTTGACATCCTCCCTTTCGGAGAGTGGGGCACAGGAATGCAGACTGCTTGTAACTCCCTTATCTTTCCAGCCTGCACCAGCTCTGGGGCCCTTTCTTACCGAACTAGGAGCGTGGCCTAAGGCTTCAGCAAATTTAGCTACTCATGCTAAGCAAGTGTGTGGCTACTCATGCTAAGCAAATTCTGTCTAAGATAGAAGTTATCCAAATCTACCTACTTCAAACATTCTTTCTGAGCTTCTCAGGGTTGTCTTGTAACAATTGCACCCATGTTATCACCCATGGGCCCAGGTGGCCACCCATCAGCACCTGTGACCACCCATGGACCCAGGTGTCCAGCCCCATTGCACCCGTGTTATCACACATGGGCCCAGGTGGCGGCCCCATCAGCACCCACCACCACCCATGGACCCAGGTGTCGACCCCCTTTGCACCCATGGACTCAGGCGTGAGGTCACATCACCACCCCTGAACCCAGGCCCCCCACCCCATTGCACCCATGGTCCCAGCCCCCTGGCCCATTGCACCTGTGTCCCCAGCCCCCCACCCCATTGCACCCACGTCCCCAGGCCCCTGCCCCTGCCCCATTACGCCCATATCCGGAGCTTCCCCGACTCATTGCACCCATATCCCCAGCCCCCTGCCCCTTTGCGCCCATGTCCCCAGGCCCCTGCCAATTGCAACCACCTCCCCAGGCCCCCTGCCCCATTGCACCCACATCCCCAGGCCCCCGCCCTATTGCACCCATATCCCAGGCCCCCACCCCATTGCACCCATATCCCCAGCCCCCTGGCCCACGCAGATGGGGCCACACTGCAGCAAGCCCAGCGCAGGCCCCCAAGCTGCCTGGCAGCTGCAGCACAGCACACAGGAGCAGAGACCAAGGGTGCTGGCTTGGTGCAGCCGGCAGAAGAGAAGGCGTAGGGGGATCTCACTGCTGCCTGCAAGTGCCTAACGGGAGCGTGCAGAGAGCATGGAGCCAGAGACGTCCTGAGGGGCCTGGGGACAGGTTGAGGGCAACGGCACGGCTTGTGGCAGGGAAAAGTCCCCTCAGAGACTGCAAATGGCCTTGGAAGCCGAATGGTGGTGCAACACTGGAGCAGGGTGCCAGGGCCGTGTGGGAATCCATCGCCAGAGACAGTCAGAGCTCGACCCTGACAGGCCCTGTGAAACCTCCTCTGCTTGCCTCCACTTGCAGCAGGAGGTTGCAGCAGACACCTCCGGAAGACCCTTCCCACCCCAGCTGCTCTCTCACTCTGCGACTGCTTGTAGGGCTTTCTCTGCAGCCCTGACTGCCTTCCTTGGCAGCGCCTGCACTAGTCTTTCTCCTGACAGTTCCCTGACACCAAGTAACACGGCGGGAACAGCTGCCGAGGGTTTATTTGGAGCAGCACATGGGCTGTGGGACACGACGCAGTAGCATTGCTGTAGCAGCCAGGAGAGAGCCTCCGTCGCTCTGCCTCTTTGCTCTGCGCCATCTCCCATCTCGGGCCACCTGTCTGGCAGCTGCATCCTCGCGCTGTTCCTCTCACTGCCCTGAGTCACAGCGGCAGCTAAAAGCTCTGCGCAGAGCCCGAAGCGCTGCCCTGAGCCGCGATGGCCATCGCCTGGAAGGCGCAGCATGCGGGAGGGCGGTGATGCCTGTGGAGGAAGGAGAGCCGTGGGCGAGGGGCTGGGCAAGTGCAGGGCAAGCCTGAGGGTCTCTGGCTGCGGGGGAGGCCTCCGCCTTTGTTCCTGTGCTGGCTGATGGGGCCAGAGGCACACTGTCCCCCGCATCCTGGCAGCCTCCCGCCAGAGCAGATGCCGCTGCCTCGGCTCCTCGGGGCACTGCTGGGGCCAGAGGCGTGCTCTGCAGGTCACCAGCTGCCTCCCTGGCAGCATCTCTGCCCTTCACAACGGGTGAGCAGGGCACCTCCTCAGGACACGGCTGTGGGTCTGCCAAGAGGCTCCTGAGGCTCGGTCTGACCCAGCTCATGACCAAGGCCATGTTTTCCTCCAGCTCCTCCCATTCCAAAGGCTCTTCATCAACATCCTCTTCCTCATCGCTCCACTCCACGCCAGCATCCTCTGGCACTTCCCAGACTCTCTTCCCAGCTCCCAGCTCCCGCGCCCTCCCGCAGGGCCGGAGGGAAGACGATGACTTGTGCTCCTCTTTGGGCTCACAGGCAACCTGCATGGGGAGAGCAGGAACACAGCCCTGTGTGATATCAGCTGGCCATGCTCAGCATCCTGGTGCCCTGGGATATAGGAGGGGGCAAAGGGTTTGGGGTGGGGGGATGCTGTGAGTGGCCGCGAGCCCCAAGGGGAGGCACATGCAGCTGGCTGGGCAATGGCACAAGGCTTGTCTTGGGGCCGTAGCAGCAGGGCTGGGCCGGGGGCCACGACGGGCAGCGGGGGATGGAGGTGGCCGGGTGCGTGGCACAAGGGGGCTGGCTCGCTGGCTGTGGGAGGCGGCTGCTGCTGGGGCTGCCCCTGCCCTCCTCGCTCAGCATCCATGCCCCAGGGCTGGATGCTGTGCAGGCCGGGGAGGGCACGTCAGCCCTGGGCCTCTGGCACTTGGAAACACAGAGCACCAGGCATCTTCCCCAGGACAGAGAGTGCAGAGCGCAAAGGGCTGGGGGGACAGCTTCTCACCACAGCCGCGGGGGACCCATGCGATGGGGCAGCTCTTCTCACCCACCCTGCACACCCCAGACGCTGCTCACACCGCACCTCCCTTTGGTGGTGGGTGCCGACGCCATGCTCCTTGCTCACCTGGTGAGGAAGGCCTGCGGCCAGGGCAGAGCCTTCTGCTGCGCTTTCTTCGGGCAATGGTGGTTGGAGAGGCAGGCTGTTGCTCTCCCCACAAGGGCCTCCGCACAACTGGGAGGCCTTTGGCGCAGCCTCTGCGGGAAGCAATGGAGGCAGAGGAGCATTTTCCCCTGCATCCTCAGGGCCTCTGGCTGCAGGGGAGGCCTCTGCCTTTGCTCCTGTGCTGGCCAGTGGAGCCAGAGGCACACTGTCCCCCGCGTCCTGGCAGCCTCCTGCCAAAGGAGATGCCGCTGCCACGGCTCCTCGGGGCACTGCTGGGGCCAGAGGCGTGCTCTGCAGGTCACCAGCTGCCTCCCTGGCAGCATCTCTGCCCTTCACAACGGGTGAGCAGGGCACCTCCTCAGGACACGGCTGTGGGTCTGCCAAGAGGCTCCTGAGGCTCGGTCTGACCCAGCTCATGACCAAGGCTGTGTTTTTCTCCAGCTCCTCCCATTCCAAAGGTTCTTCTTCAACGTCCTCTTCCTCATCGCTCCACTCCACGCCAGCATCCTCTGGTGCTCCCCGGACTCTCTTCCCAGCTCCCATCTTGCGCTCCCTCCTGGGCGCATGGGCGTACAGCCGCTCCAGCACCTCCCACTTGGACCTCGCATCCTTCAGGAGCTCCACTCGCGTCACCTCCGGTTGCCACAGGTTATAGAAGGAGTTTCTGGCACAGAGCTGAAGCCAGAGAGGGAGATTTGTGAAGGCAGCTGCTTTTCCCACCAGCAATGCCCCCCGTGGCCCTGCCAGCACTGCCACCATCACACTGTTGCAGCAGGGCGCAGCGGCTGGCCCCAGCACACGGAGGGTCACCATCTGCCCTGGCCCACCCTTTGCACTCACCTCCTTGGGGCGAACATTGAGGCATCCCGATGCTGTCAGGGAGAAACGTTTCCCCTTGCCCTCCTCTTCCTCGACCTCCCTCTCCTTTGGCCTCGGCTCCTTCCTCTCCAGAAAGGCTTCTCGCAGCTGAGCCAAGCTCTGCCCGGTGCGCGCCACGCAGCTCCTGTCGAGCTCCTCCAGCGTCTCTGTTTTGATTGAGAGCACGGCGAGATACTGCGAGGGGTTGTCGGGGTGTATGCGCAGTGGCGTGCCTTGAAGGCGACAGATGATGCCCAGAGGCTGCTGTTTGGGCCTCTGCACTGCAAGTTGCCATCCTAGTGTGACCAGTCCATGGCCCCTGCCCGGGGAAGCTGGTGCACCGGCCCCCATGACCTTCCTTTTGCCCCCACGCCTGTTGCAATCTGGCCCTTGCAGAGCTGTGGCAGCTGTGTTTTTGCCACGCTCCCTGCTCTCCTTCTGCAATGCGCTTGCCAGGCCTGCTAGAGCAATGGTGTATGCCAAGGTCCTTTGTGGCCCGGCTGCCCTGAGCTCCCGGCCATGTCCCGCACTCACATCATCAGGACGGCTCAAGGCTGCAGACGCGAGCGCCAGCAGTGCGTGCATCAGAGGTGCGGCAGGCAGTGCGGGGCTGTGTGCAGCAGGTCTCTGGTCCTCAGCCCTCATTTCCATGCACACATCTGCAAGGATGTTCTCAACAGCTTGCAGCATCCTTGCTTTTCCCAGCGCGGAAGACCCAGGCCTGGCCTCAGGCAAATAGGAGACAGGAGCTTGAATTGCTCGGGGGAGAGCGCCAGCTTCCTGCTTAGCTTTTGGAGAGGCAGGCACTCTCCTTGCCACATCCTCCAGAGCCTCAGCAGTGGCCGTGCATCTCAAAGAAGATCTGCAGGATTTTTCTGGAGGTCGACGTGCGGATGCCGCTCTTTGACCTGTAGAGGCCTCCAGGCCTCCACGTGCCTGCCTAGCTGCCTTGGTTGCGTGAGGCGCTAAGCCGGGCCGATGCGGTGTCTCTGCTCTTGCACAAGGCCTGCTGTGCAGTGTCTCCCGGCGCCCCGGAGGAGCCTTCTTCACAAGGCTGCTGGAGGCATGAAGAGCTTGCACCGAGTCGAGAACCTCCCTCACAGTGTCCTCCGCCATCTGCAATCAAAGCCCATGAGGAAGGCCAAGTTACTGCTGCCCTTTACCCCTCCCCCCCAGCCTTCCCACATGCACACTCCCTGTGGCCCCTGAAACCCTCCACAACAGCAGCACTCTCCCACGCAGCTGGCTCCCAAAGGCTGCGTGGGGAGAAGGCTGGTCACCACTGGGCAAGAGATGGGCAAAGGCAGCTCCCTCGGAAACCTCGAGCCATGTCCTTGCCGACTGCCATGCAGAGCAGGCGCTCCTCCTGCTCCCTCCCACCACTTCCCGCCTGCTGCTTGGCAGCTATGCACAGTCAGGCAGAGGCTTTGCCACCATCGCTGCTCAGCTCGCTACCTTCGCGATGACGTCTTCAGGGTCTTGCCAGCTCTGTGGGCCGGGCAGCAACGGCCGCCTGTCCCTTTGCTGCGATGAAGTCGGGGTCGGGATGCGTTGCGTCACTGCATGCGGCTCCCGCTGGCCCCCCTGCAGGGAGAAGGAAGCACATGATGGAGGCGGTTGCGTTCGTACAAGCGGCCCCTCAGGCACAGGAAAGCCCGGCCCCATGGCAAAGGGAAGCTCATGGCCTAGCACGACCCAGCTGTGCTAAGCCTGGAGATGCTCTCTGACCCTCAGCACAGCTCACAGGCTCCATTTGGGCCTTGCAGCACCCCAGTCGGTGTGCTTTGTGCACCAGAAAATCCCCAGCACCAGCAAGAAATACCCCCTGGCCAGAGAAGATCAGGCCTGGCTCGCTTGCCCCACCTCCTCTTCCCCACCGTCCTCATGCTTTCCGTGTGGCTCCCAGCCCTGCTGCCTGCCTCTCCCTCCAGCCCCACCGCTCACCTTGCTTCTGCGCTTCGGCCTCACAGAAAGCCCATCCACGGGCTGGGAGCCGGCATTCGCCTGCCGCCCCTTGTCCATCAGCAGGAGCTTCTCCTGCGCACCTGCCACTCTGGCACTCAAGAGAGCTGCTCCCTCCTCAGCGAGCTGCTCTCCTCAGAGGGCACAGCCAGGGGCTCTGCTCCCAGCATGGACTCGGTCACCACGGGCACCGCCCCATCACAATGGCCTTGGGGGCATGATGCTACCCCCATCACAAAGCCCTGCACGTTGCCATGGGGACCCCCGTGACCACCTCCTGCTGGCCACCAGGGGCACCCGCATCACAAGGCCTTGCTGGTGACCGTGCTAGCACCGACATCACAAGGCCTTGCTGCTCACCGGGGGCACCTCCAGCACCAGGGCTTTGCCTCCCAGCCTCTGGTGCCAGCTTCTGAGCCCAGCTCCGAGCTGCCATCTGTGCCGCAGCAGGAATTTTCCTCTCCCCACCTCTCTGCCTCCTACACCGTGCAGATGCTGCCCTTCTTCAGGCCCTCTAGAGCACACAGCCAGCCACTGCAAGACCACTCCTCTTGCTCGGGCCACTAAGCCTCACCCATATGCCTCACCGTCCAGCCCTAGGCAGAGCGTCCTGCATTCCCGCTGCTTTCTCACAGAAAGGCCAACTGCCCCTCCGCACCTTCCCAGACGGGCCTTCCCAAAGAGGCTGCAGCCATCCACCGCAGCGCTCCAGGCATGCCACGCTGCAGGCCCGCAGCTGCACACAGACTGCAAAGTGCTCCTGTCTGGTCCCCAGGCTGCAGGCATTAGCGGACGGACCCCTGAGACAGGTGCCCGCCTCTGCAGATTTCCCACAAAAGCTGTCAGAGATTCATTTCTCCAGACTGTTGCTCTCTAAGCACTTCCCTATTGGCGTGCACGCACTGCGCTGGGCCCCTCCAGGCTTTCTTTGCTCCACATCACCCTGCACCTTTGCCTTGCCCTCCCACACCATCGCTTCCTCACTCTTCCATGCATCCTCCTCTCCCCTCAGGGGCACCGACTTTTGGGCTCTCCTCACCACCTTGGCCACCGGCTTGAGCCTCACGGCAGCACACGGGCACACTCTCCTCCTGATGAAGCGTGACACCCCCCAGCCTTGGTGCCTCGCTGCTGGCTCGCCTTCGGGACGTCCAGCTGCTGGACCGCCAGGCCACCTGGGCAAGCAGGCCCTGCCCTCACCTGTGCACCTCTTCCTACTCACGGGGCTTGTGCTTTTCTTGCTTTTGCCCCCAGGGGGCACGTGGGGACCATCTCTCCACGCCAGCCTTCATGCACAAAGAGGGGCCCACGCTCATGAAAACAAAGCCCTGCTGCCAGCACCAGCTGCACACCCAGGGGCTGACCTGCTGGATCCAAGCACTGCTGCTCAAGCCCATTCCCCTCACTGGCAGCATGCAGGAAAAACCCCACCTGCCCTGCCAGGCCTACAGCCATGTCATCACACTTGGTACTTTCCAGGCAGGATCCTTGTGTTAAGGAAGAGCAAACTGAAACTGCCTACAGGCAGCCGCTTAGCACAACTTCTCTAAAACTTGCCTGGCATGAGGAGCTAAATTTGCTGAAGCCTTAGGCCGCACTTATCGAAAATAATGAACTTTTACTTAGTCCAGTAAGAAAAGGGCCTCAGAGCTGGTTCCAGCTGGGAAGATAAGGCAGTTACAAGCAGTCTGCATTCCTTGCAATTACTGTTTTTATAGATCAAGCAGCCCCTGATACACAAAAGTATTTTAAAGAGCATATGCCAGGCTGGCAAGGGGAGGGGGCGCGGAAGAACCAGGGGAGATAGATGGAGTCAAAGTGAAGGTGGTGTACAATTAAGAGTTAATGATGTTTGTCATTCTTGGGGGGAACAAGGACACTGGAAGCAGGAATGCCCAGTGAGGCCCTGTGCACTTGGGAATAGAGGGGCCAGCATGAGGCAATCAAATCAGTCCACAATGACAGGAGATAGGAGACTCAGAAAATACTGTGGAAATGGGGGTAAATTCATGGGATGTAGATTTGGATTTGAAGGGCAGGTAATGGCAAATATAGAAGGCTTAGAAGTTCCCTTTCTAGTGGATACTGGAGCCACCCTTTCCCTTTTAAAGTTTGAGCCTAAAGGATGCAAGTCACCAGATAAAATAATGATGCAAGGAGTAGCGGGAAAAGGCAAACGAATGTTATCTAAGCCCTTAGTACTCACTATTGGGGGTAAAACAGTGTGGGGATGTATTATAATTTCCACAGACGCGCCCATGTGCCTTTTAGGGAGAGATCTCCTGCAAGCCTTGGATACTCAGATCTGCTTACAGCCAGAAGAGGTGGAATTAATAATTATGGGCTCATGTGTTCTGGCTAAGACACCAGAACCAGAGTCGACTAATCTGCAAATTCCAACAAGGTTAGAATCAGTTCCTAAACGGTTATGGAGCTCTTCAGGAATGGATGTGGGACTACTGAAATCAGCTAGTCCAGTCTCGATAAAAACAAAGGGGGGATTGCCTCCTGCAGTTAAGCAATACCCTATCCCAAAGGAAGCAGAGAAGAGCATCCAAAAACAAATCAATCATTATTTGAAACTGGGTATCCTTAGAGTCTGTGAATCCCCGTACAACACCCCAATTCTGCCAGTTAAAAAGAACAGGCAAGATTCTGATGGTGATCCAGAGTATCAGTTTATACAAGACTTAGGGGCTATAAACCAACAGGTAGTTGCTCCACATCCAGTAGTCCCTAACCCATCAACCATTTTACTACAGATACCCCTTTGGGCAACTTATTTTACTGTGATTGACCTAACGGCAGCTTTTTTTAGTATACCGATAGCTGAAGATAGCCAAGATCTCTTGGCTTTCACTTGGAAGGGACAACAATTAACTTGGACAAGGCTGCCACAGGGATTTACTGGGTCTCTGACTATTCTTTCGCGTATACTCAAAAATGACCTCTCAGATATCGAACTTCCAGGACATTCTGTATTAATACAATATGTAGATGATATGTTATTAGCAAGTAAAGATTATGAGACATTTTTAAAAGACACTGTTTCTCCATGTAACGCTCTTGCAGAAAAAGGGCATCAGGCATCTCTGTCTAAACTCCAGCTGTGTCAAAGAGAGGTAAAATATTTGGGTTTTATCTTAAAAGAAGGACACAGGTTAGTTGATCCAGAACGAGTAAAGACAATTCTTGATATGCCTCGTCCTGTAACAAAAAAACAACACGGGATTTTTAGGAGCTGTAGGATTTTGCCAACCGTGGATTCCTGGGTTAGCAGAACTTACTAAGCCTTTAGTGCAGGCAACAAAAAAGGAGGAGATAGAGCCTGTGGCCTGGGGCCCAGAAAGGGAGAAAGCTTTTACATCTGTGAAAAAAGCGTTGGTTTCAGCCCCTGCTCTAGGGTTACCAGATTATAGCAAACCATTGGAATTATTTGTCCATGAACGACAGGGAGTAGCAAGTGGGGTACTCACCCAAAAACTAGGCCCTCACCACAGACCAGTGGCCTATTATTCCACGCAGCTAGATGAGGTAGCTAAAGGCACTCCAGGATGCATCAGAGCAATAGCAGCTATGGCAGCTCTTACTGAAAAAAACATGACCTGTAGTTTTGGGTCACTCATTGACTGTGTATGTGCCACATGAAGTAGAACTGTCAATGAAACAATACGTGACTCAAGCACTATCCCCACAGAGAGCTCACCGCTATCAACTGATAATACTGCATGCAGATAATGGGACCTTAAAGAGATGCAACATCTTAAATCCAGCAACACTATTGCCTCTACCTGAGGATGGAGAGCCACATCATTCCTGTGAGCAGGTGATCGTCAGCTCGAGCAAGCCCCGGGAGGACCTTAAAGACGAACCTTTGGAAAACCCAGACTTAGTTCCGTTTACAGATGGATCATCCTAGTATTTGGACGGAAGGCACCACTCCGGCTATGCTGTCACTAACCTCTTTGAGGTACTTGAGGCCAATCCTTTGTCTCCGTCTGTAAGTGCTCAAGGAGCAGAATTAATAGCATTGACCCAAGCAGTAAAAATTGGTAAGAACCTGCAGGTAAATATCTATACCGATTCTAAATATGCATTTGGAGTAGGTCATGTAACAGGGATGTTATGGAAAGAGCGAGGATTCTTTTCGTCATCAGGAAAGAAATTAGCTAATGGAGAAGAAATACGTAATTTGCTGGAAGCAGTCCAACTGCCCAAAGAAATTGCTGTAATACACTGCCCAGCCCATACTAAAGACACTACAGAAATTAGCAGAGGAAATGCTTTAGCCGACGCTGCTGCGAAGGCTGCAGCTCGACAACCTCTGAGAGAATGTATGGGGGCAGTTCCAAGGATGGACCAGAGTGAATGGCCAATTTTAATAGACCCCAAAACCACGTATGAAAAAGACTGCTCAGTGGAAGAGAAAAAACAATGGGAGCAGTGGGAAGCAAAACAAAGTGATGATGGAATATGGACACTTGGAAGAAAACCAATTCTACCAAAAAAAAAAATTTAATTACTATAGCTAGGTGGTTTCACGATAAAGCTCATGGGGGAGCGGAGGCGGTGGCTAACCAGGTACAGAAAGTATGGGCTGCTCCAGGAATCTACGCGGCTGCAAAAAGAATAACAAATAGCTGCCCGACCTGCCAGAAGTTTTCAAATAACAAGCCAAGCTCAGAGTTAGGGGGACGGTCATGGGCCTACTTCCCTTTCCAAAAGCTACAAATAGATTATGCGGATATGCCATCTGCCAATGGCTACAAACACTTGTTAGTGATAGTAGATCAGTTATCAGGCTGGGTAGAAGCTTTCCCAACAAGAAAGGCCGACACACGGGGAGTGGTAAAAGCCTTACTGAAGGAAATCATATCCAGGTATGGGGTCCCAGAAGCCACTGATTCAGACAGGGGTGCCCATTTTACGGCAAGCATAATCACTCAGTTATAGAAATCATTAGGCATAAAAAGAAACCTACAACCCCTTATCACCCACAATCTTCAGGACAAGTAGAAAGAATGAATAGAACACTAAAAGGAAAAATAGCAAGAATATGCGCACATGCTAGCCTAAAATGGCTGGGTAGGACTTTTCCCAACAAGAACGGCTGACGCAGGGCGGGTAGTAAAAGCCTTACTGAAAGAAATCATACCCAGGTACAGAGTCCCAGAAGCCACTGATTCAGACAGGGGTGTCCATTTTATGGCAAGCATAATCAGTCAGTTTTATAAATCATGAGGAATAATGAACTTTTACCTAGTTCAGTAAGAAAAGGGACTGAGAGCTGGTTCAAGCTGGAATGATAAGGGAGTTGCAAGCAGTTCGCATTCCTGTGCTTCACGCTCTGGGAGGGAGGATGTCAAGGCTTTGAAATAAGGCCTACTTGGGCACCAGGACCCTGGGAAACAAAGCCTCCTCTCATTGCTGAAACAGTGTTAATTAGGGGGTCTGGACTATCTCGGGGTCTGGATTATATCCCTTCATCAGGACCTTGGCAGATAACACCTATTGTCACTGCTGGGGCAGTGCTAATTGCTGGAACAACACCTCTTTGTCAGAGCCTGGAGAGACAAGGGCGGGACCCGAGGAACCAAGACACATCTGTCAACAAAAACCATAACAGTAAAGATAAACAGCCTGCCTAGGCACAGGGATGAGACCCAATAAGGAGCAGGAGACTCCAGGCCCAAATATTACTATTGGTCCAAACTACTGCCTGAGGGGTGGAGAGCTTACATTGGAAGGTATAATTGCCCAGGCATTTCTTTGTTTGGGGTCCCTCTTCGGAGACACCCAGCTCGAGCTGTAATTACCGCACGCGTGTCATTAAAATTTCATTATTTCATTTGCTTTGATTTGGCGCCAAACTTTTCTGCGGGAACCTAGGGTCGGGCCCTGTTATGGTGGCTGACAAGCCTCATTTCCATAACACCGAGCCCGGGGCCCGTCCCCGTGTCCGGGGGGTCCCGCCTCGCCCTCACCTCTCCTCTCCAGCGCAGCCCTCCTGTACTCCATGTATCTCCACTGCCACTCCATGCAGCTCTTCTCCAGGTAGTGCTTCAGCCTCTCAGGCTCATTCTCTGCCTCCCACTTCCTCTTGGTGATTAGCGCAGCAGCATACGCCATGACGAATGTCAGCGTGTCCTTGTCAAAGGCGATGAAATCCTTCCCGTCGTAGGCATCCCGCAGAAACCCCCAGATCCCACCGTCCTCCAGGAGGTCACAGCCGTACGTGCGCTGCACTGTGTGATACCCTGAGACACAAGCAGGGAGACGGGGGCTCAGGGGCAGCCCCGGCCCCGCACAGGGGCTTGGACACGGCACCCAGCGCAGGGCCGGGGGCACCCCAGACCCGCAGCCCCCAGCGCTGACAGCGAGCAGCTGCCGCTGGGAGCCCCGGCCCGCGCTCACCCCCGCTCTGGTTGTAGCGCTTCTGCAGTGTGTCCAGCTCCACTCTGGAAGACTAATGATTGCCATATGCGTTCTGGGGCTGCCTGTCCCAGTGGTCCTGACCCTCCTGCTCCATCCAGGCCGCACCCGGCACCGCCCTCTGCGTCTCGCTGTCGTAGCCATCGATGAGCTCTCCGTCCACGTAGCCCACGGAGACGAAGGCGGGCAGCCCCGGGCTGGGCTCCGTCACGGCGGTGTGGAAGTAGCGCAGGGAGTGGGGGCCTGCGGGGACACAGGGGGTGGTGAGGGGCCGGGGGGGGCACGTTGGGGGGCATCCGGGGGATCAAGATGTCCCGGGGGGAGAAGTCGGGGGGGTCGGGGGGGGCAGCACGTCCCGGGGGGCAGGTCAGGGGGGCAGCACGACACAGGGGGGGCACGTCGGGGGGGCAGCACATTCCGGGAGGGCAGGTCGGGGGGCTCCGGGGGGGCAGCACGTCCCGGGGGGAAGATCGGGGGGGGCAGCACCTCCCGGGGGCGGTTGCAGGCCGGTCCGTGGGGCCGCTGACGGGGAGCCCGGCGCCGGGGGAGGGGCAGAGGGGGGCCCGGGGGCCCCGCCCGCACTCACCGCTCGCCACCGCCGCCGCCGCCGCCCAGCAGTAGCAGCCCCGGCCCCAGCGCCCGCCCCGCTACCGCCTCCTCGCTGCCAGCGCCCTCGCCCTCACCCGGCGCCGAAGCCCACGGCGGCCACGCCCCCGCGCCACCATTGGCTCCGCTGCGGCGCACCGCCATTGGCTGCCCCGCCCGCCAATAGCGGCTCTTGTCGGCTGAGGCGTCCCCAGGCGCTGGGCTGATCCCGGCGCGGCGGGTTGGGAGAAGCGACAGCGAGGGCGCTTGCGGAGGGCGCTGCGCAGCGCCGAGCCGCGGCTCCCGCTCCGCCTTGTCGCACGGCCATTGGCCCCGCCGGCGGCCGCCCGCCAATGGCGAGGCGCGGCAGCGGTGACGCCCCCGGGCGCCGGGCGGATCTCCGCGGAGCGCGTGGTGGGCGGGAGCGCGGAGGCGATGTGGGAGGCCGAGGCCGATGTGGGGACGGAGACGACGTGGGGATGGGGATGCCATGGGGATGGGGCCACTGGGGGGATGGGACGCCGTGGGGCTGGAGACGATGTGGGGATGGGGACACCGTGGGGCTGGAGATGGAGTTGGCTCTGTCACAGGGACAGGGGGACACTGTGGGGATGGGGATGATGGGGGGATGGGGACGATGTGGGGACGGGGACGCCATGGAGATGGGGACGATGTGGGGACGGGGACACCATTGGGATGGGGATGGAGTTGGCTCTGTCACAGGGGGGGACGCGGAGCCAGCAGTGGGAGCTCAGGGAGTGGCGCCCATCGAAGGCCGAGTGCTGGTAGGTGGTCCCCGGCCCACCCCGGCACCCATAGGTCTACTGGAAGATGTGGAAACCTGCCCAAGGTGGCACCCATGGGTGAGGAGCTGCCCAGGGCCCCAGGCGTCTAGCCCCGTTGCACCCCTGGAGCCAGGCATCCAATCCCATCAGCACCCACACCCATCCATGTGTTGTCCGAAAAGCGGATTCGTTGCCCGGTGTGCAATAAGCCAATAATTACACACTCAGGAGAGACATTTGTTTATTTATTTCAGAGTTGCGCAAGCCTGGGTGCTCGGTGGTTTCCCACAAATCGAGCACACACACCCCAACTTTTCAAGTAGCATTTATACAAACAAATTGCCAGATTTGCGACTTTCCCTTTTACACTGATTGGTTAGTGATTTCTTCATTCCCTGGGTCCCACCCCTGCTTCTCAAGGTCCTGATCAATTAACACTGCCCCAGCTAGGTCAGTAGATGTTATCTCCCAAGGTCCTGAGGAAGAGGACATAATCCAGACCCCTTAATTAACACAGTTTCAACAGTGAGAGGAGGCTTTGCTTCCCAAGGTCCTGGCGCCCAAACAGGCCTTATTTCACAGCCTTGACATCCTCCCTTTCGGAGAGTGGGGCACAGGAATGCAGACTGCTTGTAACTCCCTTATCTTTCCAGCCTGCACCAGCTCTGGGGCCCTTTCTTACCGAACTAGGAGCGTGGCCTAAGGCTTCAGCAAATTTAGCTACTCATGCTAAGCAAGTGTGTGGCTACTCATGCTAAGCAAATTCTGTCTAAGATAGAAGTTATCCAAATCTACCTACTTCAAACATTCTTTCTGAGCTTCTCAGGGTTGTCTTGTAACAATTGCACCCATGTTATCACCCATGGGCCCAGGTGGCCACCCATCAGCACCTGTGACCACCCATGGACCCAGGTGTCCAGCCCCATTGCACCCGTGTTATCACACATGGGCCCAGGTGGCGGCCCCATCAGCACCCACCACCACCCATGGACCCAGGTGTCGACCCCCTTTGCACCCATGGACTCAGGCGTGAGGTCACATCACCACCCCTGAACCCAGGCCCCCCACCCCATTGCACCCATGGTCCCAGCCCCCTGGCCCATTGCACCTGTGTCCCCAGCCCCCCACCCCATTGCACCCACGTCCCCAGGCCCCTGCCCCTGCCCCATTACGCCCATATCCGGAGCTTCCCCGACTCATTGCACCCATATCCCCAGCCCCCTGCCCCTTTGCGCCCATGTCCCCAGGCCCCTGCCAATTGCAACCACCTCCCCAGGCCCCCTGCCCCATTGCACCCACATCCCCAGGCCCCCGCCCTATTGCACCCATATCCCAGGCCCCCACCCCATTGCACCCATATCCCCAGCCCCCTGGCCCACGCAGATGGGGCCACACTGCAGCAAGCCCAGCGCAGGCCCCCAAGCTGCCTGGCAGCTGCAGCACAGCACACAGGAGCAGAGACCAAGGGTGCTGGCTTGGTGCAGCCGGCAGAAGAGAAGGCGTAGGGGGATCTCACTGCTGCCTGCAAGTGCCTAACGGGAGCGTGCAGAGAGCATGGAGCCAGAGACGTCCTGAGGGGCCTGGGGACAGGTTGAGGGCAACGGCACGGCTTGTGGCAGGGAAAAGTCCCCTCAGAGACTGCAAATGGCCTTGGAAGCCGAATGGTGGTGCAACACTGGAGCAGGGTGCCAGGGCCGTGCGGGAATCCATCGCCAGAGACAGTCAGAGCTCGACCCTGACAGGCCCTGCGAAACCTCCTCTGCTTGCCTCCACTTGCAGCAGGAGGTTGCAGCAGACACCTCCGGAAGACCCTTCCCACCCCAGCTGCTCTCTCACTCTGCGACTGCTTGTAGGGCTTTCTCTGCAGCCCTGACTGCCTTCCTTGGCAGCGCCTGCACTAGTCTTTCTCCTGACAGTTCCCTGACACCAAGTAACACAGCGGGAACAGCTGCCGAGGGTTTATTTGGAGCAGCACATGGGCTGTGGGACACGACGCAGTAGCATTGCTGTAGCAGCCAGGAGAGAGCCTCCGTCGCTCTGCCTCTTTGCTCTGCGCCATCTCCCATCTCGGGCCACCTGTCTGGCAGCTGCATCCTCGCGCTGTTCCTCTCACTGCCCTGAGTCACAGCGGCAGCTAAAAGCTCTGCGCAGAGCCCGAAGCGCTGCCCTGAGCCGCAATGGCCATCGCCTGGAAGGCGCAGCATGCGGGAGGGCGGTGATGCCTGTGGAGGAAGGAGAGCCGTGGGCGAGGGGCTGGGCAAGTGCAGGGCAAGCCTGAGGGTCTCTGGCTGCGGGGGAGGCCTCCGCCTTTGCTCCTGTGCTGGCTGATGGGGCCAGAGGCACACTGTCCCCCGCATCCTGGCAGCCTCCCGCCAGAGCAGATGCCGCTGCCTCGGCTCCTCGGGGCACTGCTGGGGCCAGAGGCGTGCTCTGCAGGTCACCAGCTGCCTCCCTGGCAGCATCTCTGCCCTTCACAACGGGTGAGCAGGGCACCTCCTCAGGACACGGCTGTGGGTCTGCCAAGAGGCTCCTGAGGCTCGGTCTGACCCAGCTCATGACCAAGGCCATGTTTTCCTCCAGCTCCTCCCATTCCAAAGGCTCTTCATCAACATCCTCTTCCTCATCGCTCCACTCCACGCCAGCATCCTCTGGCACTTCCCAGACTCTCTTCCCAGCTCCCAGCTCCCGCGCCCTCCCGCAGGGCCGGAGGGAAGACGATGACTTGTGCTCCTCTTTGGGCTCACAGGCAACCTGCATGGGGAGAGCAGGAACACAGCCCTGTGTGATATCAGCTGGCCATGCTCAGCATCCTGGTGCCCTGGGATATAGGAGGGGGCAAAGGGTTTGGGGTGGGGGGATGCTGTGAGTGGCCGCGAGCCCCAAGGGGAGGCACATGCAGCTGGCTGGGCAATGGCACAAGGCTTGTCTTGGGGCCGTAGCAGCAGGGCTGGGCCGGGGGCCACGACGGGCAGCGGGGGATGGAGGTGGCCGGGTACGTGGCACAAGGGGGCTGGCTCGCTGGCTGTGGGAGGCGGCTGCTGCTGGGGCTGCCCCTGCCCTCCTTGCTCAGCATCCATGCCCCAGGGCTGGATGCTGTGCAGGCCGGGGAGGGCACGTCAGCCCTGGGCCTCTGGCACTTGGAAACACAGAGCACCAGGCATCTTCCCCAGGACAGAGAGTGCAGAGCGCAAAGGGCTGGGGGGACAGCTTCTCACCACGGCCGCGGGGGACCCATGCGATGGGGCAGCTCTTCTCACCCACCCTGCACACCCCAGACGCTGCTCACACCGCACCTCCCTTTGGTGGTGGGTGCCGACGCCATGCTCCTTGCTCACCTGGTGAGGAAGGCCTGCGGCCAGGGCAGAGCCTTCTGCTGCGCTTTCTTCGGGCAATGGTGGTTGGAGAGGCAGGCTGTTGCTCTCCCCACAAGGGCCTCCGCACAACTGGGAGGCCTTTGGCGCAGCCTCTGCGGGAAGCGATGGAGGCAGAGGAGCATTTTCCCCTGCATCCTCAGGGCCTCTGGCTGCAGGGGAGGCCTCTGCCTTTGCTCCTGTGCTGGCCAGTGGAGCCAGAGGCACACTGTCCCCCGCGTCCTGGCAGCCTCCTGCCAAAGGAGATGCCGCTGCCACGGCTCCTCGGGGCACTGCTGGGGCCAGAGGCGTGCTCTGCAGGTCACCAGCTGCCTCCCTGGCAGCATCTCTGCCCTTCACAACGGGTGAGCAGGGCACCTCCTCAGGACACGGCTGTGGGTCTGCCAAGAGGCTCCTGAGGCTCGGTCTGACCCAGCTCATGACCAAGGCTGTGTTTTTCTCCAGCTCCTCCCATTCCAAAGGTTCTTCTTCAACGTCCTCTTCCTCATCGCTCCACTCCACGCCAGCATCCTCTGGTGCTCCCCGGACTCTCTTCCCAGCTCCCATCTTGCGCTCCCTCCTGGGCGCATGGGCGTACAGCCGCTCCAGCACCTCCCACTTGGACCTCGCATCCTTCAGGAGCTCCACTCGCGTCACCTCCGGTTGCCACAGGTTATAGAAGGAGTTTCTGGCACAGAGCTGAAGCCAGAGAGGGAGATTTGTGAAGGCAGCTGCTTTTCCCACCAGCAATGCCCCCCGTGGCCCTGCCAGCACTGCCACCATCACACTGTTGCAGCAGGACGCAGCGGCTGGCCCCAGCACACGGAGGGTCACCATCTGCCCTGGCCCACCCTTTGCACTCACCTCCTTGGGGCGAACATTGAGGCATCCCGATGCTGTCAGGGAGAAACGTTTCCCCTTGCCCTCCTCTTCCTCGACCTCCCTCTCCTTTGGCCTCGGCTCCTTCCTCTCCAGAAAGGCTTCTCGCAGCTGAGCCAAGCTCTGCCCGGTGCGCGCCACGCAGCTCCTGTCGAGCTCCTCCAGCGTCTCTGTTTTGATTGAGAGCACGGCGAGATACTGCGAGGGGTTGTCGGGGTGTATGCGCAGTGGCGTGCCTTGAAGGCGACAGATGATGCCCAGAGGCTGCTGTTTGGGCCTCTGCACTGCAAGTTGCCATCCTAGTGTGACCAGTCCATGGCCCCTGCCCAGGGAAGCTGGTGCACCGGCCCCCATGACCTTCCTTTTGCCCCCACGCCTGTTGCAATCTGGCCCTTGCAGAGCTGTGGCAGCTGTGTTTTTGCCACGCTCCCTGCTCTCCTTCTGCAATGCGCTTGCCAGGCCTGCTAGAGCAATGGTGTATGCCAAGGTCCTTTGTGGCCCGGCTGCCCTGAGCTCCCGGCCATGTCCCGCACTCGCATCATCAGGACGGCTCAAGGCTGCAGACGCGAGCGCCAGCAGTGCGTGCATCAGAGGTGCGGCAGGCAGTGCGGGGCTGTGTGCAGCAGGTCTCTGGTCCTCAGCCCTCATTTCCATGCACACATCTGCAAGGATGTTCTCAACAGCTTGCAGCATCCTTGCTTTTCCCAGCGCGGAAGACCCAGGCCTGGCCTCAGGCAAATAGGAGACAGGAGCTTGAATTGCTCGGGGGAGAGCGCCAGCTTCCTGCTTAGCTTTTGGAGAGGCAGGCACTCTCCTTGCCACATCCTCCAGAGCCTCAGCAGTGGCCGTGCATCTCAAAGAAGATCTGCAGGATTTTTCTGGAGGTCGACGTGCGGATGCCGCTCTTTGACCTGTAGAGGCCTCCAGGCCTCCACGTGCCTGCCTAGCTGCCTTGGTTGCGTGAGGCGCTAAGCCGGGCCGATGCGGTGTCTCTGCTCTTGCACAAGGCCTGCTGTGCAGTGTCTCCCGGCGCCCCGGAGGAGCCTTCTTCACAAGGCTGCTGGAGGCATGAAGAGCTTGCACCGAGTCGAGAACCTCCCTCACAGTGTCCTCCGCCATCTGCAATCAAAGCCCATGAGGAAGGCCAAGTTACTGCTGCCCTTTACCCCTCCCCCCCAGCCTTCCCACATGCACACTCCCTGTGGCCCCTGAAACCCTCCACAACAGCAGCACTCTCCCACGCAGCTGGCTCCCAAAGGCTGCGTGGGGAGAAGGCTGGTCACCACTGGGCAAGAGATGGGCAAAGGCAGCTCCCTCGGAAACCTCGAGCCATGTCCTTGCCGACTGCCATGCAGAGCAGGCGCTCCTCCTGCTCCCTCCCACCACTTCCCGCCTGCTGCTTGGCAGCTATGCACAGTCAGGCAGAGGCTTTGCCACCATCGCTGCTCAGCTCGCTACCTTCGCGATGACGTCTTCAGGGTCTTGCCAGCTCTGTGGGCCGGGCAGCAACGGCCGCCTGTCCCTTTGCTGCGATGAAGTCGGGGTCGGGATGCGTTGCGTCACTGCATGCGGCTCCCGCTGGCCCCCCTGCAGGGAGAAGGAAGCACATGATGGAGGCGGTTGCGTTCGTACAAGCGGCCCCTCAGGCACAGGAAAGCCCGGCCCCATGGCAAAGGGAAGCTCATGGCCTAGCACGACCCAGCTGTGCTAAGCCTGGAGATGCTCTCTGACCCTCAGCACAGCTCACAGGCTCCATTTGGGCCTTGCAGCACCCCAGTCGGTGTGCTTTGTGCACCAGAAAATCCCCAGCACCAGCAAGAAATACCCCCTGGCCAGAGAAGATCAGGCCTGGCTCGCTTGCCCCACCTCCTCTTCCCCACCGTCCTCATGCTTTCTGTGCGGCTCCCAGCCCTGCTGCCTGCCTCTCCCTCCAGCCCCACCGCTCACCTTGCTTCTGCGCTTCGGCCTCACAGAAAGCCCATCCACGGGCTGGGAGCCGGCATTCGCCTGCCGCCCCTTGTCCATCTGCAGGAGCTTCTCCTGCGCACCTGCCACTCTGGCACTCAAGAGAGCTGCTCCCTCCTCAGCGAGCTGCTCTCCTCAGAGGGCACAGCCAGGGGCTCTGCTCCCAGCATGGACTCGGTCACCACGGGCACTGCCCCATCACAATGGCCTTGGGGGCATGATGCCACCCCCATCACAAAGCCCTGCACGTTGCCATGGGGACCCCCGTGACCACCTCCTGCTGGCCACCAGGGGCACCCGCATCACAAGGCCTTGCTGGTGACCGTGCTAGCACCGACATCACAAGGCCTTGCTGCTCACCGGGGGCACCTCCAGCACCAGGGCTTTGCCTCCCAGCCTCTGGTGCCAGCTTCTGAGCCCAGCTCCGAGCTGCCATCTGTGCCGCAGCAGGAATTTTCCTCTCCCCACCTCTCTGCCTCCTACACCGTGCAGATGCTGCCCTTCTTCAGGCCCTCTAGAGCACACAGCCAGCCACTGCAAGACCACTCCTCTTGCTCGGGCCACTAAGCCTCACCCATATGCCTCACCGTCCAGCCCTAGGCAGAGCGTCCTGCATTCCCGCTGCTTTCTCACAGAAAGGCCAACTGCCCCTCCGCACCTTCCCAGACGGGCCTTCCCAAAGAGGCTGCAGCCATCCACCGCAGCGCTCCAGGCATGCCACGCTGCAGGCCCGCAGCTGCACACAGACTGCAAAGTGCTCCTGTCTGGTCCCCAGGCTGCAGGCATTAGCGGACGGACCCCTGAGACAGGTGCCCGCCTCTGCAGATTTCCCACAAAAGCTGTCAGAGATTCATTTCTCCAGACTGTTGCTCTCTAAGCACTTCCCTATTGGCGTGCACGCACTGCGCTGGGCCCCTCCAGGCTTTCTTTGCTCCACATCACCCTGCACCTTTGCCTTGCCCTCCCACACCATCGCTTCCTCACTCTTCCATGCATCCTCCTCTCCCCTCAGGGGCACCGACTTTTGGGCTCTCCTCACCACCTTGGCCACCGGCTTGAGCCTCACGGCAGCACACGGGCACACTCTCCTCCTGATGAAGCGTGACACCCCCCAGCCTTGGTGCCTCGCTGCTGGCTCGCCTTCGGGACGTCCAGCTGCTGGACCGCCAGGCCACCTGGGCAAGCAGGCCCTGCCCTCACCTGTGCACCTCTTCCTACTCACGGGGCTTGTGCTTTTCTTGCTTTTGCCCCCAGGGGGCACGTGGGGACCATCTCTCCACGCCAGCCTTCATGCACAAAGAGGGGCCCACGCTCATGAAAACAAAGCCCTGCTGCCAGCACCAGCTGCACACCCAGGGGCTGACCTGCTGGATCCAAGCACTGCTGCTCAAGCCCATTCCCCTCACTGGCAGCATGCAGGAAAAACCCCACCTGCCCTGCCAGGCCTACAGCCATGTCATCACACTTGGTACTTTCCAGGCAGGATCCTTGTGTTAAGGAAGAGCAAACTGAAACTGCCTACAGGCAGCCGCTTAGCACAACTTCTCTAAAACTTGCCTGGCATGAGGAGCTAAATTTGCTGAAGCCTTAGGCCGCACTTATCGAAAATAATGAACTTTTACTTAGTCCAGTAAGAAAAGGGCCTCAGAGCTGGTTCCAGCTGGGAAGATAAGGCAGTTACAAGCAGTCTGCATTCCTTGCAATTACTGTTTTTATAGATCAAGCAGCCCCTGATACACAAAAGTATTTTAAAGAGCATATGCCAGGCTGGCAAGGGGAGGGGGCGCGGAAGAACCAGGGGAGATAGATGGAGTCAAAGTGAAGGTGGTGTACAATTAAGAGTTAATGATGTTTGTCATTCTTGGGGGGAACAAGGACACTGGAAGCAGGAATGCCCAGTGAGGCCCTGTGCACTTGGGAATAGAGGGGCCAGCATGAGGCAATCAAATCAGTCCACAATGACAGGAGATAGGAGACTCAGAAAATACTGTGGAAATGGGGGTAAATTCATGGGATGTAGATTTGGATTTGAAGGGCAGGTAATGGCAAATATAGAAGGCTTAGAAGTTCCCTTTCTAGTGGATACTGGAGCCACCCTTTCCCTTTTAAAGTTTGAGCCTAAAGGATGCAAGTCACCAGATAAAATAATGATGCAAGGAGTAGCGGGAAAAGGCAAACGAATGTTATCTAAGCCCTTAGTACTCACTATTGGGGGTAAAACAGTGTGGGGATGTATTATAATTTCCACAGACGCGCCCATGTGCCTTTTAGGGAGAGATCTCCTGCAAGCCTTGGATACTCAGATCTGCTTACAGCCAGAAGAGGTGGAATTAATAATTATGGGCTCATGTGTTCTGGCTAAGACACCAGAACCAGAGTCAACTAATCTGCAAATTCCAACAGGTTTAGAACCAGTTTCTAAAAAGTTATGGAGCTCTTCAGGAATGGATGTGGGACTACTGAAATCAGCTAGTCCAGTCTCGATAAAAACAAAGGGGGGATTGCCTCCTGCAGTTAAGCAATACCCTATCCCAAAGGAAGCAGAGAAGAGCATCCAAAAACAAATCAATCATTATTTGAAACTGGGTATCCTTAGAGTCTGTGAATCCCCGTACAACACCCCAATTCTGCCAGTTAAAAAGAACAGACAAGACTCTGATGGTGATCCAGAGTATCAGTTTGTACAAGACTTAAGGGCTATAAACCAACAGGTAGTTGCTCCACATCCAGTAGTCCCCGACCTATCAACCATTTTACTACAGATACCCCTTTGGGCAACTTATTTTACTGTGATCGACCTAACGGCAGCCTTTTTTAGTATACCGATAGCTGAAGATAGCCAAGATCTCTTGGCTTTCACTTGGAAGGGACAACAATTAACTTGGACGAGGCTGCCACAGGGATTTACTGGGTCTCCGACTATTTTTTCGCGTATACTCAAAAATGACCTCTCAGATATCGAACTTCCAGGACATTCTGTATTAATACAATATGTAGATGATATGTTATTAGCAAGTAAAGATTAACACTCTTGCAGAAAAAGGGCATCAGGCATCTCTGTCTAAACTCCAGCTGTGTCAAAGAGAGGTAAAATATTTGGGTTTTATCTTAAAAGAAGGACACAGGTTAGTTGATCCAGAACGAGTAAAGACAACTCTTGATATGCCTCGTCCTGTAACAAAAAAACAACACGGGATTTTTAGGAGCTGTAGGATTTTGCCAACCGTGGATTCCTGGGTTAGCAGAACTTACTAAGCCTTTAGTGCAGGCAACAAAAAAGGAGGAGATGGAGCCTGTGGCCTGGGGCCCAGAAAGGGAGAAAGCTTTTACATCTGTGAAAAAAGCGTTGGTTTCAGCCCCTGCTCTAGGGTGACCAGATTATAGCAAACCATTCGAATTGTTTGTCCATGAGTGACAGGGAGTAGCAAGTGGGGTACTCACCCAAAAACTAGGCCCTCACCACAGACCAGTGGCCTATTACTCCACGCAGCTAGATGAGGTAGCTAAAGGCACTCCAGGATGCATCAGAGCAATAGCAGCTACGGCAGCTCTTACTGAAAAAAACATGACCTGTAGTTTTGGGTCACTCATTGACTGTGTATGTGCCACATGAAGTAGAACTGTTAATGAAACAATACGCGACTCAAGCACTATCCCCACAGAGAGCTCACCGCTATGAACTGATAATATTAAGGTCACATTACCTGCATGTAAAGAGATGCAACATCTTAAATCCAGCAACACTATTGCCTCTACCTGAGGATGGAGAACCACATCATTCCTGTGAGCAGGTGATCGTCAGCTCGAGCAAGCCCCGGGAGGACCTTAAAGACAAACCTTTGGAAAACCCAGACTTAGTTCCGTTTACAGATGGATCATCCTAGTATTTGGACGGAAGGCACCACTCCGGCTATGCTGTCACTAACCTCTTTGAGGTACTTGAGGCCAATCCTTTGTCTCTGTCTGTAAGTGCTCAAGGAGCAGAATTAATAGCATTGACCCAAGCAGCAAAAATCGGTAAGAACCTGCAGGTAAATATCTATACCGATTCTAAATATGCATTTGGAGTATGTCATGTAACAGGGATGTTATGGAAAGAGCGAGGATTCTTTTCGTCATCAGGAAAGAAATTAGCTAATGGAGAAGAAATACGTAATTTGCTGGAAGCAGTCCAACTGCCCAAAGAAATTGCTGTAATACACTGCCCAGCCCATACTAAAGACACTACAGAAATTAGCAGAGGAAATGCTTTAGCCGACGCTGCTGCAAAAGCTGCAGCTCGACAACCTCTGAAAGAATGTATGGGGGCGGTTCCAAGGATGGACCAGAGTGAGTGGCCAAATTTAATAGACCCCAAAACTCTGTATGAAAAAGACTGCTCAGTGGAAGAGAAAAAACAATGGGAGCAGTGGGAAGCAAAACAAAGTGATGATGGAATATGGACAATTGGAGGAAAACCAATTCTACCAAAAAAAATAGTTAATTACTATAGCTAGGTGGTTTCATGATAAAGCTCATGGGGGAGCGGAGGCAATAGCTAAGCAGGTACAGAAAGTATGGGCTGCTCCAGGAATTTATGCAGCTGCTAAAAGAATAACAAACAGCTGCCTGACCTGCCAGAAGGTTTCAAATAACAAGCCAAGCTCAGAGTTCGGGTTGGGGGGCGCAACCATGGGCCTACTTCCCTTTCCAAAAGCTACAAACAGATTATGCGGATATGCCATCTGCCAATGGCTACAAACACTTGTTAGTGATAGTAGATCAGTTATCAGGCTGGGTAGAAGCTTTCCCAACAAGAAAGGCCGACACACGGGGAGTGGTAAAAGCCTTACTGAAGGAAATCATACCCAGGTATGGGGTCCCAGAAGCCACTGATTCAGATAGGGGTGCCCATTTTACGGCAAGCATAATCACTCAGTTATATAAATCATGAGGAATAAAAAGAAACCTATTACCCCTTATCACCCACAATCTTCAGGACAAGTAGAAAGAATGAATAGAACACTAAAAGAAAAAACAGCAAGAATATGCACATGTCCTGGCCTAAAACGGCCAGAAACATTTAACTTAGCTCTATGGGATGTTTGAAATGTCCCATGGCAACCCATAGGACTAACACCAGCAGAAATTCTCTTTGGGAAACATTTAGCTGTACTAGGGACTTATTATTCCAGCTAAGACCAGCCTGTTAGACAGAGATGGACGACTAACCCAGTATGTTCTAAGTATGCAAAAAAGGTTTGAAAATCTTAAAAAATATATATATATGCGCTCAGTGATATCAATCCACACCACCTGAAATACAAGTGCTTGGTATACAGCCTGGGGATGAAGTTTTAGTTAAAGTATTTTCACAAAAATCCAAGTTAAAACCTAACTGCAACAGGCCATATACTGTCATACTATGTTCTTATTTTGCTGTTCAAGTTGAACTGTACTTGTATATGTTGCAAAAGAATGTGTATGTGTAAGAACACTTTGTAATCTTATATTCATAGATAACATTGGTGTAGATACAAGTAATCACTCAAATATTTGTATTTGTAACTTTACCAAAGATTATGGGATGCGACTTTAATTATTCAGCTCCTATTAGATCTTATCAATTGTTACAATCTAATTATACATTAATTCAAAATTTACTACCTAACCCCATTGGGATGAATCTCACCCTGGTATGGAAACTACTACAACATGATGATTTGAGTCGACTGCTAGAACGCATCCGAAACAATGGACAGAAAACTCTTAATCACCATTCATCATGAAGCGGGAGAGATGCACCACGTCTCAGAAAGGATAAAAAGGGATGGAGAACATCATGGCTGGGAAACTCTTCTAGGGTGGTCACCAACTACAACAGCGATTTATAATCACGTGTTGCACCCACTAGTAGTTGTGTTAACTTTAACTGTGTTATGCCTATTGCTTACGATCATATTATGCATAAGATTATGGAACGTGATAGCACGCCTTGAAAGGCTTCGAGAACTCTGTTTCAAGTATTAGCAGGGATGCTTCATAAAAACAAAGCGGGGAACTGTTAAAGAATAGCGAACTGAAACTGTCTAGAGGTAGCCGCTTAGCACAACTTCTCTAAAACTTGCTTAGCATGAGGAGCTAAATTTGCTGAAGCCTTAGGCCGCACTTAGCGAAAACAATGAACTTTTACTTAGTCCAGTAAGAAAAGGGCCTCAGAGCTGGTTCCAGCTGGGAAGATAAGGAAGTTACAAGCAGTCTGCATTCCTGCGTCTCACACTCCCAAAGGGAGGGTGTCAAGGCTTTGAAGTAAGACCAGTGCAGGGCATTAGGACCTTGAGGGGCAAAGCCTTAGCTCACTGCTGGGGCAGTGTTCATTGTTATGATTTAGAATCACCTCCTCCTCAGGACCTTGAGACACAACAGTAAGACCCCACAAAAACAGAGGTACAACCGTCAGCAGAGGCTGCAAAAAACAAAAATAAGGAGAAAAACAGCTTACCTCAGAATGACAATGAGACACAATGAGGACCAAAAAATTACTATTGGTCTAACTACCGCGTGAAGGGTGGGAAATGTACGTTGAAAAAACTATAATTGCCCAGGATTTGTTTATGTTAGGGTCCCTCTTCGGAGGCACCCAGCTCGAGCTGTAATTACTGCACGCACGTCATTAATATTTAATTCTTTAATTTGTTTTGATTTGGCTCTGAATTTTTCTGCGGAAACCTAGCGTCGAGCCCTCTTATGGTGGCCAACAAGCCTAATTTCCATAGAATTTCCATAACAATAACTGGGCATGGGCGCGGGAGCATTTGAGCCAGGAGGGAGGGAGGAAAGAAACCTGCCGAACGTAACACTTGTGCTAGCAGATACTAGTACCCCGGACTGTGCTCCAAAAGTTTCTGCTCCACCTGATATACCTGATGATCTCTCTGTCATTGCTTCTCCTTCTCCTCCTCCTTCTCCCTCTACTCCATTGGCTGCCGGACTCTATCCTATGATCCCCAACGTGCTGACTAACCCTGCCGCTTTACAGCCAGGGGGAAAGGGAGGGGCCAGTCCCCCTCCTCCTGTGCTGCGGGTATTTACTAATCAGCCCTGGCACCCCGGCCATCTCGCCTTATGGGGGGGTAAAATGCAGAGATTAAGAAAAGATGCAGGGCGATGTGTCCAATTATTTTCTAATATCTGCACTGGGCACAACCCAAACTGGAGTGATACCCAAATTCTTTTGAGGGAATTATTTCAACCAAATGAAGGGGATAAGATAATTAAAGATGCAGAAGAAGCGCAGCAAGCCGGGGGAAATAGAAACCTCTGGCTAGCAAATGGTCCAAATTGGGATTGTAATAATGCAGGAGATAGAGCTGTGTGTCCAACAGGACTTTGAAATTTAGTAGAAGTAATTAGAGCATGCAGAGAGTTAGGAGTAAATTGGACTAGAGTGCAAGAATGCAGACAGTGATTAGATGAACACCCCCAAGACTTCTGGGGACTTTTGCGGTAAGCCCCGCTAAAATAGGGAGGAATGACCCCACAAAACTTCAATGATGCTCTCGCAATTAGTGTTTTTATAGATCAAGCAGCCCCTGATACACAAAAGTATTTTAAAGAGCATATGGCAGGCTGGCAAGGGGAGGGGCGCGGAAGAACCAGGGGAGATAGATGGAATCAAAGTGAAGGGGGTGTACAATTAAGAGTTAATGATGTTTGTCATTCTTGGGGGGAACAAGGACACTGGAAGCAGGAATGCCCAGTGAGGCCCTGTGCACTTGGGAATAGAGGGGCCAGCATGAGGCAATCAAATATTGAGAAGGAGACCAGGCAATTCCCAGGCAGTCCACAATGACAGGAGATAGGAGACTCAGAAAATACTGTGGAAATGGGGGTAAATTTATGGGATGTAGATTTGGATTTGAAGGGCAGGTAATGGCAAATATAGAAGGCTTAGAAGTTCCCTTTCTAGTGGATACTGGAGCCACCCTTTCCCTTTTAAAGTTTGAGCCTAAAGGATGCAAGTCACCAGATAAAATAATGATGCAAGGAATAGCGGGAAAAGGCGAACGAATGTTATCTAAGCCCTTATTGCTTACTATTGGAGGTAAAAGAGCGTGGGGATGTATTATAATTTCCACAGACGCGCCCATGTGCCTTTTAGGGAGAGATCTCCTGCAAGCCTTGGATACTCAGATCTGCTTACAGCCAGAAGAGGTGGAATTAATAATTATGGGCTCATGTGTTCTGGCTAAGACACCAGAACCAGAGTCGACTAATCTGCAAATTCCAACAAGGTTAGAATCAGTTCCTAAACGGTTATGGAGCTCTTCAGGAATGGATGTGGGACTACTGAAATCAGCTAGTCCAGTCTCGATAAAAACAAAGGGGGGATTGCCTCCTGCAGTTAAGCAATACCCTATCCCAAAGGAAGCAGAGAAGAGCATCCAAAAACAAATCAATCATTATTTGAAACTGGGTATCCTTAGAGTCTGTGAATCCCCGTACAACACCCCAATTCTGCCAGTTAAAAAGAACAGGCAAGATTCTGATGGTGATCCAGAGTATCAGTTTATACAAGACTTAGGGGCTATAAACCAACAGGTAGTTGCTCCACATCCAGTAGTCCCTAACCCATCAACCATTTTACTACAGATACCCCTTTGGGCAACTTATTTTACTGTGATTGACCTAACGGCAGCCTTTTTTAGTATACCGATAGCTGAAGATAGCCAAGATCTCTTGGCTTTCACTTGGAAGGGACAACAATTAACTTGGACAAGGCTGCCAGGGGGATTTACTGGGTCTCTGACTATTCTTTCGCGTATACTCAAAAATGACCTCTCAGATATCGAACTTCCAGGACATTCTGTAGTAATACAATATGTAGATGATATGTTATTAGCAAGTAAAGATTATGAGACATTTTTAAAAGACACTGTTTCTCCATGTAACGCTCTTGCAGAAAAAGGGCATCAGGCATCTCTGTCTAAACTCCAGCTGTGTCAAAGAGAGGTAAAATATTTGGGTTTTATCTTAAAAGAAGGACACAGGTTAGTTGATCCAGAACGAGTAAAGACAATTCTTGATATGCCTCGTCCTGTAACAAAAAAACAACACGGGATTTTTAGGAGCTGTAGGATTTTGCCAACCGTGGATTCCTGGGTTAGCAGAACTTACTAAGCCTTTAGTGCAGGCAACAAAAAAGGAGGAGATAGAGCCTGTGGCCTGGGGCCCAGAAAGGGAGAAAGCTTTTACATCTGTGAAAAAAGCGTTGGTTTCAGCCCCTGCTCTAGGGTTACCAGATTATAGCAAACCATTGGAATTATTTGTCCATGAACGACAGGGAGTAGCAAGTGGGGTACTCACCCAAAAACTAGGCCCTCACCACAGACCAGTGGCCTATTATTCCACGCAGCTAGATGAGGTAGCTAAAGGCACTCCAGGATGCATCAGAGCAATAGCAGCTACGGCAGCTCTTACTGAAAAAAACATGACCTGTAGTTTTGGGTCACTCATTGACTGTGTATGTGCCACATGAAGTAGAACTGTCAATGAAACAATACGTGACTCAAGCACTATCCCCACAGAGAGCTCACCGCTATCAACTGATAATACTGCATGCAGATAATGGGACCTTAAAGAGATGCAACATCTTAAATCCAGCAACACTATTGCCTCTACCTGAGGATGGAGAACCACATCATTCCTGTGAGCAGGTGATCGTCAGCTCGAGCAAGCCCCGGGAGGACCTTAAAGACGAACCTTTGGGAAACCCAGACTTAGTTCCGTTTACAGATGGATCATCCTAGTATTTGGACGGAAGGCACCACTCCGGCTATGCTGTCACTAACCTCTTTGAGGTACTTGAGGCCAATCCTTTGTCTCCGTCTGTAAGTGCTCAAGGAGCAGAATTAATAGCATTGACCCAAGCAGTAAAAATTGGTAAGAACCTGCAGGTAAATATCTATACCGATTCTAAATATGCATTTGGAGTAGGTCATGTAACAGGGATGTTATGGAAAGAGCGAGGATTCTTTTCGTCATCAGGAAAGAAATTAGCTAATGGAGAAGAAATACGTAATTTGCTGGAAGCAGTCCAACTGCCCAAAGAAATTGCTGTAATACACTGCCCAGCCCATACTAAAGACACTACAGAAATTAGCAGAGGAAATGCTTTAGCCGACGCTGCTGCGAAGGCTGCAGCTCGACAACCTCTGAGAGAATGTATGGGGGCAGTTCCAAGGATGGACCAGAGTGAATGGCCAATTTTAATAGACCCCAAAACCACGTATGAAAAAGACTGCTCAGTGGAAGAGAAAAAACAATGGGAGCAGTGGGAAGCAAAACAAAGTGATGATGGAATATGGACACTTGGAAGAAAACCAATTCTACCAAAAAAAAAAATTTAATTACTATAGCTAGGTGGTTTCACGATAAAGCTCATGGGGGAGCGGAGGCGGTGGCTAACCAGGTACAGAAAGTATGGGCCGCTCCAGGAATCTACGCGGCTGCTAAAAGAATAACAAATAGCTGCCCGACCTGCCAGAAGTTTTCAAATAACAAGCCAAGCTCAGAGTTAGGGGGACGGTCATGGGCCTACTTCCCTTTCCAAAAGCTACAAATAGATTATGCGGATATGCCATCTGCCAATGGCTACAAACACTTGTTAGTGACAGTAGATCAGTTATCAGGCTGGGTAGAAGCTTTCCCAACAAGAAAGGCCGACACACGGGGAGTGGTAAAAGCCTTACTGAAGGAAATCATATCCAGGTATGGGGTCCCAGAAGCCACTGATTCAGACAGGGGTGCCCATTTTACGGCAAGCATAATCACTTAGTTATAGAAATCATTAGGCATAAAAAGAAACCTACAACCCCTTATCACCCACAATCTTCAGGACAAGTAGAAAGAATGAATAGAACACTAAAAGGAAAAATAGCAAGAATATGCGCACATGCTAGCCTAAAATGGCTGGGTAGGACTTTTCCCAACAAGAACGGCTGACACAGGGCGGGTAGTAAAAGCCTTACTGAAAGAAATCATACCCAGGTACAGAGTCCCAGAAGCCACTGATTCAGACAGGGGTGTCCATTTTATGGCAAGCATAATCAGTCAGTTTTATAAATCATGAGGAATAATGAACTTTTACCTAGTTCAGTAAGAAAAGGGACTGAGAGCTGGTTCAAGCTGGAATGATAAGGGAGTTGCAAGCAGTTCGCATTCCTGTGCTTCACGCTCTGGGAGGGAGGATGTCAAGGCTTTGAAATAAGGCCTACTTGGGCACCAGGACCCTGGGAAACAAAGCCTCCTCTCATTGCTGAAACAGTGTTAATTAGGGGGTCTGGACTATCTCGGGGTCTGGATTATATCCCTTCATCAGGACCTTGGCAGATAACACCTATTGTCACTGCTGGGGCAGTGCTAATTGCTGGAACAACACCTCTTTGTCAGAGCCTGGAGAGACAAGGGCGGGACCCGAGGAACCAAGACACATCTGTCAACAAAAACCATAACAGTAAAGATAAACAGCCTGCCTAGGCACAGGGATGAGACCCAATAAGGAGCAGGAGACTCCAGGCCCAAATATTACTATTGGTCCAAACTACTGCCTGAGGGGTGGAGAGCTTACATTGGAAGGTATAATTGCCCAGGCATTTCTTTGTTTGGGGTCCCTCTTCGGAGACACCCAGCTCGAGCTGTAATTACCGCACGCGTGTCATTAAAATTTCATTATTTCATTTGCTTTGATTTGGCGCCAAACTTTTCTGCGGGAACCTAGGGTCGGGCCCTGTTATGGTGGCTGACAAGCCTCATTTCCATAACACCGAGCCCGGGGCCCGTCCCCGTGTCCGGGGGGTCCCGCCTCGCCCTCACCTCTCCTCTCCAGCGCAGCCCTCCTGTACTCCATGTATCTCCACTGCCACTCCATGCAGCTCTTCTCCAGGTAGTGCTTCAGCCTCTCAGGCTCATTCTCTGCCTCCCACTTCCTCTTGGTGATTAGCGCAGCAGCATACGCCATGACGAATGTCAGCGTGTCCTTGTCAAAGGCGATGAAATCCTTCCCGTCGTAGGCATCCCGCAGAAACCCCCAGATCCCACCGTCCTCCAGGAGGTCACAGCCGTACGTGCGCTGCACTGTGTGATACCCTGAGACACAAGCAGGGAGACGGGGGCTCAGGGGCAGCCCCGGCCCCGCACAGGGGCTTGGACACGGCACCCAGCGCAGGGCCGGGGGCACCCCAGACCCGCAGCCCCCAGCGCTGACAGCGAGCAGCTGCCGCTGGGAGCCCCGGCCCGCGCTCACCCCCGCTCTGGTTGTAGCGCTTCTGCAGTGTGTCCAGCTCCACTCTGGAAGACTAATGATTGCCATATGCGTTCTGGGGCTGCCTGTCCCAGTGGTCCTGACCCTCCTGCTCCATCCAGGCCGCACCCGGCACCGCCCTCTGCGTCTCGCTGTCGTAGCCATCGATGAGCTCTCCGTCCACGTAGCCCACGGAGACGAAGGCGGGCAGCCCCGGGCTGGGCTCCGTCACGGCGGTGTGGAAGTAGCGCAGGGAGTGGGGGCCTGCGGGGACACGGGGGGTGGTGAGGGGCCGGGGGGGGCACGTTGGGGGGCATCCGGGGGATCAAGATGTCCCGGGGGGAGAAGTCGGGGGGGTCGGGGGGGGCAGCACGTCCCGGGGGGCAGGTCAGGGGGGCAGCATGACACAGGGGGGGCACGTCGGGGGGGCAGCACATTCCGGGAGGGCAGGTCGGGGGGCTCCGGGGGGGCAGCACGTCCCGGGGGGAAGATCGGGGGGGCAGCACCTCCCGGGGGCGGTTGCAGGCCGGTCCGTGGGGCCGCTGACGGGGAGCCCGGCGCCGGGGGAGGGGCAGAGGGGGGCCCGGGGGCCCCGCCCGCACTCACCGCTCGCCACCGCCGCCGCCGCCGCCCAGCAGCAGCAGCCCCGGCCCCAGCGCCCGCCCCGCTACCGCCTCCTCGCTGCCAGCGCCCTCGCCCTCACCCGGCGCCGAAGCCCACGGCGGCCACGCCCCCGCGCCACCATTGGCTCCGCTGCGGCGCACCGCCATTGGCTGCCCCGCCCGCCAATAGCGGCTCTTGTCGGCTGAGGCGTCCCCAGGCGCTGGGCTGATCCCGGCGCGGCGGGTTGGGAGAAGCGACAGCGAGGGCGCTTGCGGAGGGCGCTGCGCAGCGCCGAGCCGCGGCTCCCGCTCCGCCTTGTCGCACGGCCATTGGCCCCGCCGGCGGCCGCCCGCCAATGGCGAGGCGCGGCAGCGGTGACGCCCCCGGGCGCCGGGCGGATCTCCGCGGAGCGCGTGGTGGGCGGGAGCGCGGAGGCGATGTGGGAGGCCGAGGCCGATGTGGGGACGGAGACGACGTGGGGATGGGGATGCCATGGGGATGGGGCCACTGGGGGGATGGGACGCCGTGGGGCTGGAGACGATGTGGGGATGGGGACACCGTGGGGCTGGAGATGGAGTTGGCTCTGTCACAGGGACAGGGGGACACTGTGGGGATGGGGATGATGGGGGGATGGGGACGATGTGGGGACGGGGACGCCATGGAGATGGGGACGATGTGGGGACGGGGACACCATTGGGATGGGGATGGAGTTGGCTCTGTCACAGGGGGGGACGCGGAGCCAGCAGTGGGAGCTCAGGGAGTGGCGCCCATCGAAGGCCGAGTGCTGGTAGGTGGTCCCCGGCCCACCCCGGCACCCATAGGTCTACTGGAAGATGTGGAAACCTGCCCAAGGTGGCACCCATGGGTGAGGAGCTGCCCAGGGCCCCAGGCGTCTAGCCCCGTTGCACCCCTGGAGCCAGGCATCCAATCCCATCAGCACCCACACCCATCCATGTGTTGTCCGAAAAGCGGATTCGTTGCCCGGTGTGCAATAAGCCAATAATTACACACTCAGGAGAGACATTTGTTTATTTATTTCAGAGTTGCGCAAGCCTGGGTGCTCGGTGGTTTCCCACAAATCGAGCACACACACCCCAACTTTTCAAGTAGCATTTATACAAACAAATTGCCAGATTTGCGACTTTCCCTTTTACACTGATTGGTTAGTGATTTCTTCATTCCCTGGGTCCCACCCCTGCTTCTCAAGGTCCTGATCAATTAACACTGCCCCAGCTAGGTCAGTAGATGTTATCTCCCAAGGTCCTGAGGAAGAGGACATAATCCAGACCCCTTAATTAACACAGTTTCAACAGTGAGAGGAGGCTTTGCTTCCCAAGGTCCTGGCGCCCAAACAGGCCTTATTTCACAGCCTTGACATCCTCCCTTTCGGAGAGTGGGGCACAGGAATGCAGACTGCTTGTAACTCCCTTATCTTTCCAGCCTGCACCAGCTCTGGGGCCCTTTCTTACCGAACTAGGAGCGTGGCCTAAGGCTTCAGCAAATTTAGCTACTCATGCTAAGCAAGTGTGTGGCTACTCATGCTAAGCAAATTCTGTCTAAGATAGAAGTTATCCAAATCTACCTACTTCAAACATTCTTTCTGAGCTTCTCAGGGTTGTCTTGTAACAATTGCACCCATGTTATCACCCATGGGCCCAGGTGGCCACCCATCAGCACCTGTGACCACCCATGGACCCAGGTGTCCAGCCCCATTGCACCCGTGTTATCACACATGGGCCCAGGTGGCGGCCCCATCAGCACCCACCACCACCCATGGACCCAGGTGTCGACCCCCTTTGCACCCATGGACTCAGGCGTGAGGTCACATCACCACCCCTGAACCCAGGCCCCCCACCCCATTGCACCCATGGTCCCAGCCCCCTGGCCCATTGCACCTGTGTCCCCAGCCCCCCACCCCATTGCACCCACGTCCCCAGGCCCCTGCCCCTGCCCCATTACGCCCATATCCGGAGCTTCCCCGACTCATTGCACCCATATCCCCAGCCCCCTGCCCCTTTGCGCCCATGTCCCCAGGCCCCTGCCAATTGCAACCACCTCCCCAGGCCCCCTGCCCCATTGCACCCACATCCCCAGGCCCCCGCCCTATTGCACCCATATCCCAGGCCCCCACCCCATTGCACCCATATCCCCAGCCCCCTGGCCCACGCAGATGGGGCCACACTGCAGCAAGCCCAGCGCAGGCCCCCAAGCTGCCTGGCAGCTGCAGCACAGCACACAGGAGCAGAGACCAAGGGTGCTGGCTTGGTGCAGCCGGCAGAAGAGAAGGCGTAGGGGGATCTCACTGCTGCCTGCAAGTGCCTAACGGGAGCGTGCAGAGAGCATGGAGCCAGAGACGTCCTGAGGGGCCTGGGGACAGGTTGAGGGCAACGGCACGGCTTGTGGCAGGGAAAAGTCCCCTCAGAGACTGCAAATGGCCTTGGAAGCCGAATGGTGGTGCAACACTGGAGCAGGGTGCCAGGGCCGTGCGGGAATCCATCGCCAGAGACAGTCAGAGCTCGACCCTGACAGGCCCTGCGAAACCTCCTCTGCTTGCCTCCACTTGCAGCAGGAGGTTGCAGCAGACACCTCCGGAAGACCCTTCCCACCCCAGCTGCTCTCTCACTCTGCGACTGCTTGTAGGGCTTTCTCTGCAGCCCTGACTGCCTTCCTTGGCAGCGCCTGCACTAGTCTTTCTCCTGACAGTTCCCTGACACCAAGTAACACAGCGGGAACAGCTGCCGAGGGTTTATTTGGAGCAGCACATGGGCTGTGGGACACGACGCAGTAGCATTGCTGTAGCAGCCAGGAGAGAGCCTCCGTCGCTCTGCCTCTTTGCTCTGCGCCATCTCCCATCTCGGGCCACCTGTCTGGCAGCTGCATCCTCGCGCTGTTCCTCTCACTGCCCTGAGTCACAGCGGCAGCTAAAAGCTCTGCGCAGAGCCCGAAGCGCTGCCCTGAGCCGCAATGGCCATCGCCTGGAAGGCGCAGCATGCGGGAGGGCGGTGATGCCTGTGGAGGAAGGAGAGCCGTGGGCGAGGGGCTGGGCAAGTGCAGGGCAAGCCTGAGGGTCTCTGGCTGCGGGGGAGGCCTCCGCCTTTGTTCCTGTGCTGGCTGATGGGGCCAGAGGCACACTGTCCCCCGCATCCTGGCAGCCTCCCGCCAGAGCAGATGCCGCTGCCTCGGCTCCTCGGGGCACTGCTGGGGCCAGAGGTGTGCTCTGCAGGTCACCAGCTGCCTCCCTGGCAGCATCTCTGCCCTTCACAACGGGTGAGCAGGGCACCTCCTCAGGACACGGCTGTGGGTCTGCCAAGAGGCTCCTGAGGCTCGGTCTGACCCAGCTCATGACCAAGGCCATGTTTTCCTCCAGCTCCTCCCATTCCAAAGGCTCTTCATCAACATCCTCTTCCTCATCGCTCCACTCCACGCCAGCATCCTCTGGCACTTCCCAGACTCTCTTCCCAGCTCCCAGCTCCCGCGCCCTCCCGCAGGGCCGGAGGGAAGACGATGACTTGTGCTCCTCTTTGGGCTCACAGGCAACCTGCATGGGGAGAGCAGGAACACAGCCCTGTGTGATATCAGCTGGCCATGCTCAGCATCCTGGTGCCCTGGGATATAGGAGGGGGCAAAGGGTTTGGGGTGGGGGGATGCTGTGAGTGGCCGCGAGCCCCAAGGGGAGGCACATGCAGCTGGCTGGGCAATGGCACAAGGCTTGTCTTGGGGCCGTAGCAGCAGGGCTGGGCCGGGGGCCACGACGGGCAGCGGGGGATGGAGGTGGCCGGGTACGTGGCACAAGGGGGCTGGCTCGCTGGCTGTGGGAGGCGGCTGCTGCTGGGGCTGCCCCTGCCCTCCTTGCTCAGCATCCATGCCCCAGGGCTGGATGCTGTGCAGGCCGGGGAGGGCACGTCAGCCCTGGGCCTCTGGCACTTGGAAACACAGAGCACCAGGCATCTTCCCCAGGACAGAGAGTGCAGAGCGCAAAGGGCTGGGGGGACAGCTTCTCACCACGGCCGCGGGGGACCCATGCAATGGGGCAGCTCTTCTCACCCACCCTGCACACCCCAGACGCTGCTCACACCGCACCTCCCTTTGGTGGTGGGTGCCGACGCCATGCTCCTTGCTCACCTGGTGAGGAAGGCCTGCGGCCAGGGCAGAGCCTTCTGCTGCGCTTTCTTCGGGCAATGGTGGTTGGAGAGGCAGGCTGTTGCTCTCCCCACAAGGGCCTCCGCACAACTGGGAGGCCTTTGGCGCAGCCTCTGCGGGAAGCGATGGAGGCAGAGGAGCATTTTCCCCTGCATCCTCAGGGCCTCTGGCTGCAGGGGAGGCCTCTGCCTTTGCTCCTGTGCTGGCCAGTGGAGCCAGAGGCACACTGTCCCCCGCGTCCTGGCAGCCTCCTGCCAAAGGAGATGCCGCTGCCACGGCTCCTCGGGGCACTGCTGGGGCCAGAGGCGTGCTCTGCAGGTCACCAGCTGCCTCCCTGGCAGCATCTCTGCCCTTCACAACGGGTGAGCAGGGCACCTCCTCAGGACACGGCTGTGGGTCTGCCAAGAGGCTCCTGAGGCTCGGTCTGACCCAGCTCATGACCAAGGCTGTGTTTTTCTCCAGCTCCTCCCATTCCAAAGGTTCTTCTTCAACGTCCTCTTCCTCATCGCTCCACTCCACGCCAGCATCCTCTGGTGCTCCCCGGACTCTCTTCCCAGCTCCCATCTTGCGCTCCCTCCTGGGCGCATGGGCGTACAGCCGCTCCAGCACCTCCCACTTGGACCTCGCATCCTTCAGGAGCTCCACTCGCGTCACCTCCGGTTGCCACAGGTTATAGAAGGAGTTTCTGGCACAGAGCTGAAGCCAGAGAGGGAGATTTGTGAAGGCAGCTGCTTTTCCCACCAGCAATGCCCCCCGTGGCCCTGCCAGCACTGCCACCATCACACTGTTGCAGCAGGGCGCAGCGGCTGGCCCCAGCACACGGAGGGTCACCATCTGCCCTGGCCCACCCTTTGCACTCACCTCCTTGGGGCGAACATTGAGGCATCCCGATGCTGTCAGGGAGAAACGTTTCCCCTTGCCCTCCTCTTCCTCGACCTCCCTCTCCTTTGGCCTCGGCTCCTTCCTCTCCAGAAAGGCTTCTCGCAGCTGAGCCAAGCTCTGCCCGGTGCGCGCCACGCAGCTCCTGTCGAGCTCCTCCAGCGTCTCTGTTTTGATTGAGAGCACGGCGAGATACTGCGAGGGGTTGTCGGGGTGTATGCGCAGTGGCGTGCCTTGAAGGCGACAGATGATGCCCAGAGGCTGCTGTTTGGGCCTCTGCACTGCAAGTTGCCATCCTAGTGTGACCAGTCCATGGCCCCTGCCCGGGGAAGCTGGTGCACCGGCCCCCATGACCTTCCTTTTGCCCCCACGCCTGTTGCAATCTGGCCCTTGCAGAGCTGTGGCAGCTGTGTTTTTGCCACGCTCCCTGCTCTCCTTCTGCAATGCGCTTGCCAGGCCTGCTAGAGCAATGGTGTATGCCAAGGTCCTTTGTGGCCCGGCTGCCCTGAGCTCCCGGCCATGTCCCGCACTCGCATCATCAGGACGGCTCAAGGCTGCAGACGCGAGCGCCAGCAGTGCGTGCATCAGAGGTGCGGCAGGCAGTGCGGGGCTGTGTGCAGCAGGTCTCTGGTCCTCAGCCCTCATTTCCATGCACACATCTGCAAGGATGTTCTCAACAGCTTGCAGCATCCTTGCTTTTCCCAGCGCGGAAGACCCAGGCCTGGCCTCAGGCAAATAGGAGACAGGAGCTTGAATTGCTCGGGGGAGAGCGCCAGCTTCCTGCTTAGCTTTTGGAGAGGCAGGCACTCTCCTTGCCACATCCTCCAGAGCCTCAGCAGTGGCCGTGCATCTCAAAGAAGATCTGCAGGATTTTTCTGGAGGTCGACGTGCGGATGCCGCTCTTTGACCTGTAGAGGCCTCCAGGCCTCCACGTGCCTGCCTAGCTGCCTTGGTTGCGTGAGGCGCTAAGCCGGGCCGATGCGGTGTCTCTGCTCTTGCACAAGGCCTGCTGTGCAGTGTCTCCCGGCGCCCCGGAGGAGCCTTCTTCACAAGGCTGCTGGAGGCATGAAGAGCTTGCACCGAGTCGAGAACCTCCCTCACAGTGTCCTCCGCCATCTGCAATCAAAGCCCATGAGGAAGGCCAAGTTACTGCTGCCCTTTACCCCTCCCCCCCAGCCTTCCCACATGCACACTCCCTGTGGCCCCTGAAACCCTCCACAACAGCAGCACTCTCCCACGCAGCTGGCTCCCAAAGGCTGCGTGGGGAGAAGGCTGGTCACCACTGGGCAAGAGATGGGCAAAGGCAGCTCCCTCGGAAACCTCGAGCCATGTCCTTGCCGACTGCCATGCAGAGCAGGCGCTCCTCCTGCTCCCTCCCACCACTTCCCGCCTGCTGCTTGGCAGCTATGCACAGTCAGGCAGAGGCTTTGCCACCATCGCTGCTCAGCTCGCTACCTTCGCGATGACGTCTTCAGGGTCTTGCCAGCTCTGTGGGCCGGGCAGCAACGGCCGCCTGTCCCTTTGCTGCGATGAAGTCGGGGTCGGGATGCGTTGCGTCACTGCATGCGGCTCCCGCTGGCCCCCCTGCAGGGAGAAGGAAGCACATGATGGAGGCGGTTGCGTTCGTACAAGCGGCCCCTCAGGCACAGGAAAGCCCGGCCCCATGGCAAAGGGAAGCTCATGGCCTAGCACGACCCAGCTGTGCTAAGCCTGGAGATGCTCTCTGACCCTCAGCACAGCTCACAGGCTCCATTTGGGCCTTGCAGCACCCCAGTCGGTGTGCTTTGTGCACCAGAAAATCCCCAGCACCAGCAAGAAATACCCCCTGGCCAGAGAAGATCAGGCCTGGCTCGCTTGCCCCACCTCCTCTTCCCCACCGTCCTCATGCTTTCCGTGCGGCTCCCAGCCCTGCTGCCTGCCTCTCCCTCCAGCCCCACCGCTCACCTTGCTTCTGCGCTTCGGCCTCACAGAAAGCCCATCCACGGGCTGGGAGCCGGCATTCGCCTGCCGCCCCTTGTCCATCAGCAGGAGCTTCTCCTGCGCACCTGCCACTCTGGCACTCAAGAGAGCTGCTCCCTCCTCAGCGAGCTGCTCTCCTCAGAGGGCACAGCCAGGGGCTCTGCTCCCAGCATGGACTCGGTCACCACGGGCACTGCCCCATCACAATGGCCTTGGGGGCATGATGCTACCCCCATCACAAAGCCCTGCACGTTGCCATGGGGACCCCCGTGACCACCTCCTGCTGGCCACCAGGGGCACCCGCATCACAAGGCCTTGCTGGTGACCGTGCTAGCACCGACATCACAAGGCCTTGCTGCTCACCGGGGGCACCTCCAGCACCAGGGCTTTGCCTCCCAGCCTCTGGTGCCAGCTTCTGAGCCCAGCTCCGAGCTGCCATCTGTGCCGCAGCAGGAATTTTCCTCTCCCCACCTCTCTGCCTCCTACACCGTGCAGATGCTGCCCTTCTTCAGGCCCTCTAGAGCACACAGCCAGCCACTGCAAGACCACTCCTCTTGCTCGGGCCACTAAGCCTCACCCATATGCCTCACCGTCCAGCCCTAGGCAGAGCGTCCTGCATTCCCGCTGCTTTCTCACAGAAAGGCCAACTGCCCCTCCGCACCTTCCCAGACGGGCCTTCCCAAAGAGGCTGCAGCCATCCACCGCAGCGCTCCAGGCATGCCACGCTGCAGGCCCGCAGCTGCACACAGACTGCAAAGTGCTCCTGTCTGGTCCCCAGGCTGCAGGCATTAGCGGACGGACCCCTGAGACAGGTGCCCGCCTCTGCAGATTTCCCGCAAAAGCTGTCAGAGATTCATTTCTCCAGACTGTTGCTCTCTAAGCACTTCCCTATTGGCGTGCACGCACTGCGCTGGGCCCCTCCAGGCTTTCTTTGCTCCACATCACCCTGCACCTTTGCCTTGCCCTCCCACACCATCGCTTCCTCACTCTTCCATGCATCCTCCTCTCCCCTCAGGGGCACCGACTTTTGGGCTCTCCTCACCACCTTGGCCACCGGCTTGAGCCTCACGGCAGCACACGGGCACACTCTCCTCCTGATGAAGCGTGACACCCCCCAGCCTTGGTGCCTCGCTGCTGGCTCGCCTTCGGGACGTCCAGCTGCTGGACCGCCAGGCCACCTGGGCAAGCAGGCCCTGCCCTCACCTGTGCACCTCTTCCTACTCACGGGGCTTGTGCTTTTCTTGCTTTTGCCCCCAGGGGGCACGTGGGGACCATCTCTCCACGCCAGCCTTCATGCACAAAGAGGGGCCCACGCTCATGAAACCAAAGCCCTGCTGCCAGCACCAGCTGCACACCCAGGGGCTGACCTGCTGGATCCAAGCACTGCTGCTCAAGCCCATTCCCCTCACTGGCAGCATGCAGGAAAAACCCCACCTGCCCTGCCAGGCCTACAGCCATGTCATCACACTTGGTACTTTCCAGGCAGGATCCTTGTGTTAAGGAAGAGCAAACTGAAACTGCCTACAGGCAGCCGCTTAGCACAACTTCTCTAAAACTTGCCTGGCATGAGGAGCTAAATTTGCTGAAGCCTTAGGCCGCACTTATCGAAAATAATGAACTTTTACTTAGTCCAGTAAGAAAAGGGCCTCAGAGCTGGTTCCAGCTGGGAAGATAAGGCAGTTACAAGCAGTCTGCATTCCTTGCAATTACTGTTTTTATAGATCAAGCAGCCCCTGATACACAAAAGTATTTTAAAGAGCATATGCCAGGCTGGCAAGGGGAGGGGGCGCGGAAGAACCAGGGGAGATAGATGGAGTCAAAGTGAAGGTGGTGTACAATTAAGAGTTAATGATGTTTGTCATTCTTGGGGGGAACAAGGACACTGGAAGCAGGAATGCCCAGTGAGGCCCTGTGCACTTGGGAATAGAGGGGCCAGCATGAGGCAATCAAATCAGTCCACAATGACAGGAGATAGGAGACTCAGAAAATACTGTGGAAATGGGGGTAAATTCATGGGATGTAGATTTGGATTTGAAGGGCAGGTAATGGCAAATATAGAAGGCTTAGAAGTTCCCTTTCTAGTGGATACTGGAGCCACCCTTTCCCTTTTAAAGTTTGAGCCTAAAGGATGCAAGTCACCAGATAAAATAATGATGCAAGGAGTAGCGGGAAAAGGCAAACGAATGTTATCTAAGCCCTTAGTACTCACTATTGGGGGTAAAACAGTGTGGGGATGTATTATAATTTCCACAGACGCGCCCATGTGCCTTTTAGGGAGAGATCTCCTGCAAGCCTTGGATACTCAGATCTGCTTACAGCCAGAAGAGGTGGAATTAATAATTATGGGCTCATGTGTTCTGGCTAAGACACCAGAACCAGAGTCAACTAATCTGCAAATTCCAACAGGTTTAGAACCAGTTTCTAAAAAGTTATGGAGCTCTTCAGGAATGGATGTGGGACTACTGAAATCAGCTAGTCCAGTCTGGATAAAAACAAAGGGGGGATTGCCTCCTGCAGTTAAGCAATACCCTATCCCAAAGGAAGCAGAGAAGAGCATCCAAAAACAAATCAATCATTATTTGAAACTGGGTATCCTTAGAGTCTGTGAATCCCCGTACAACACCCCAATTCTGCCAGTTAAAAAGAACAGACAAGACTCTGATGGTGATCCAGAGTATCAGTTTGTACAAGACTTAAGGGCTATAAACCAACAGGTAGTTGCTCCACATCCAGTAGTCCCCGACCTATCAACCATTTTACTACAGATACCCCTTTGGGCAACTTATTTTACTGTGATCGACCTAACAGCAGCCTTTTTTAGTATACCGATAGCTGAAGATAGCCAAGATCTCTTGGCTTTCACTTGGAAGGGACAACAATTAACTTGGACGAGGCTGCCACAGGGATTTACTGGGTCTCCGACTATTTTTTCGCGTATACTCAAAAATGACCTCTCAGATATCAAACTTCCAGGACATTCTGTATTAATACAATATGTAGATGATTTGTTATTAGCAAGTAAAGATTAACACTCTTGCAGAAAAAGGGCATCGAGCATCTCTGTCTAAACTCCAGCTGTGTCAAAGAGAGGTAAAATATTTGGGTTTTATCTTAAAAGAAGGACACAGGTTAGTTGATCCAGAACGAGTAAAGACAACTCTTGATATGCCTCGTCCTGTAACAAAAAAACAACACGGGATTTTTAGGAGCTGTAGGATTTTGCCAACCGTGGATTCCTGGGTTAGCAGAACTTACTAAGCCTTTAGTGCAGGCAACAAAAAAGGAGGAGATGGAGCCTGTGGCCTGGGGCCCAGAAAGGGAGAAAGCTTTTACATCTGTGAAAAAAGCGTTGGTTTCAGCCCCTGCTCTAGGGTGACCAGATTATAGCAAACCATTCGAATTGTTTGTCCATGAGTGACAGGGAGTAGCAAGTGGGGTACTCACCCAAAAACTAGGCCCTCACCACAGACCAGTGGCCTATTACTCCACGCAGCTAGATGAGGTAGCTAAAGGCACTCCAGGATGCATCAGAGCAATAGCAGCTACGGCAGCTCTTACTGAAAAAAACATGACCTGTAGTTTTGGGTCACTCATTGACTGTGTATGTGCCACATGAAGTAGAACTGTTAATGAAACAATATGCGACTCAAGCACTATCCCCACAGAGAGCTCACCGCTATGAACTGATAATATTAAGGTCACATTATCTGCATGTAAAGAGATGCAACATCTTAAATCCAGCAACACTATTGCCTCTACCTGAGGATGGAGAACCACATCATTCCTGTGAGCAGGTGATCGTCAGCTCGAGCAAGCCCCGGGAGGACCTTAAAGACAAACCTTTGGAAAACCCAGACTTAGTTCCGTTTACAGATGGATCATCCTATTATTTGGACGGAAGGCACCACTCCGGCTATGCTGTCACTAACCTCTTTGAGGTACTTGAGGCCAATCCTTTGTCTCTGTCTGTAAGTCTCTGTCTGTAAGTGCTCAAGGAGCAGAATTAATAGCATTGACCCAAGCAGCAAAAATCGGTAAGAACCTGCAGGTAAATATCTATACCGAGTCTAAATATGCATTTGGAGTATGTCATGTAACAGGGATGTTATGGAAAGAGCGAGGATTCTTTTCGTCATCAGGAAAGAAATTAGCTAATGGAGAAGAAATACGTAATTTGCTGGAAGCAGTCCAACTGCCCAAAGAAATTGCTGTAATACACTGCCCAGCCCATACTAAAGACACTACAGAAATTAGCAGAGGAAATGCTTTAGCCGACGCTGCTGCAAAAGCTGCAGCTCGACAACCTCTGAAAGAATGTATGGGGGCGGTTCCAAGGATGGACCAGAGTGAGTGGCCAAATTTAATAGACCCCAAAACTCTGTATGAAAAAGACTGCTCAGTGGAAGAGAAAAAACAATGGGAGCAGTGGGAAGCAAAACAAAGTGATGATGGAATATGGACAATTGGAGGAAAACCAATTCTACCAAAAAAAATAGTTAATTACTATAGCTAGGTGGTTTCATGATAAAGCTCATGGGGGAGCGGAGGCAATAGCTAAGCAGGTACAGAAAGTATGGGCTGCTCCAGGAATTTATGCAGCTGCTAAAAGAATAACAAACAGCTGCCTGACCTGCCAGAAGGTTTCAAATAACAAGCCAAGCTCAGAGTTCGGGTTGGGGGGCGCAACCATGGGCCTACTTCCCTTTCCAAAAGCTACAAATAGATTATGCGGATATGCCATCTGCCAATGGCTACAAACACTTGTTAGTGATAGTAGATCAGTTATCAGGCTGGGTAGAAGCTTTCCCAACAAGAAAGGCCGACACAGGGGGAGTGGTAAAAGCCTTACTGAAGGAAATCATACCCAGGTATGGGGTCCCAGAAGCCACTGATTCAGATAGGGGTGCCCATTTTACGGCAAGCATAATCACTCAGTTATATAAATCATGAGGAATAAAAAGAAACCTATTACCCCTTATCACCCACAATCTTCAGGACAAGTAGAAAGAATGAATAGAACACTAAAAGAAAAAACAGCAAGAATATGCACATGTCCTGGCCTAAAACGGCCAGAAACATTTAACTTAGCTCTATGGGATGTTTGAAATGTCCCATGGCAACCCATAGGACTAACACCAGCAGAAATTCTCTTTGGGAAACATTTAGCTGTACTAGGGACTTATTATTCCAGCTAAGACCAGCCTGTTAGACAGAGATGGACGACTAACCCAGTATGTTCTAAGTATGCAAAAAAGGTTTGAAAATCTTAAAAAATATATATATATGCGCTCAGTGATATCAATCCACACCACCTGAAATACAAGTGCTTGGTATACAGCCTGGGGATGAAGTTTTAGTTAAAGTATTTTCACAAAAATCCAAGTTAAAACCTAACTGCAACAGGCCATATACTGTCATACTATGTTCTTATTTTGCTGTTCAAGTTGAACTGTACTTGTATATGTTGCAAAAGAATGTGTATGTGTAAGAACACTTTGTAATCTTACATTCATAGATAACATTGGTGTAGATACAAGTAATCACTCAAATATTTGTATTTGTAACTTTACCAAAGATTATGGGATGCGACTTTAATTATTCAGCTCCTATTAGATCTTATCAATTGTTACAATCTAATTATACATTAATTCAAAATTTACTACCTAACCCCATTGGGATGAATCTCACCCTGGTATGGAAACTACTACAACATGATGATTTGAGTCGACTGCTAGAACGCATCCGAAACAATGGACAGAAAACTCTTAATCACCATTCATCATGAAGCGGGAGAGATGCACCACGTCTCAGAAAGGATAAAAAGGGATGGAGAACATCATGGCTGGGAAACTCTTCTAGGGTGGTCACCAACTACAACAGCGATTTATAATCACGTGTTGCACCCACTAGTAGTTGTGTTAACTTTAACTGTGTTATGCCTATTGCTTACGATCATATTATGCATAAGATTATGGAACGTGATAGCACGCCTTGAAAGGCTTCGAGAACTCTGTTTCAAGTATTAGCAGGGATGCTTCATAAAAACAAAGCGGGGAACTGTTAAAGAATAGCGAACTGAAACTGTCTAGAGGTAGCCGCTTAGCACAACTTCTCTAAAACTTGCTTAGCATGAGGAGCTAAATTTGCTGAAGCCTTAGGCCGCACTTAGCGAAAACAATGAACTTTTACTTAGTCCAGTAAGAAAAGGGCCTCAGAGCTGGTTCCAGCTGGGAAGATAAGGAAGTTACAAGCAGTCTGCATTCCTGCGTCTCACACTCCCAAAGGGAGGGTGTCAAGGCTTTGAAGTAAGACCAGTGCAGGGCATTAGGACCTTGAGGGGCAAAGCCTTAGCTCACTGCTGGGGCAGTGTTCATTGTTATGATTTAGAATCACCTCCTCCTCAGGACCTTGAGACACAACAGTAAGACCCCACAAAAACAGAGGTACAACCGTCAGCAGAGACTGCAAAAAACAAAAATAAGGAGAAAAACAGCTTACCTCAGAATGACAATGAGACACAATGAGGACCAAAAAATTACTATTGGTCTAACTACCGCGTGAAGGGTGGGAAATGTACGTTGAAAAAACTATAATTGCCCAGGATTTGTTTATGTTAGGGTCCCTCTTCGGAGGCACCCAGCTCGAGCTGTAATTACTGCACGCGCGTCATTAATATTTAATTCTTTAATTTGTTTTGATTTGGCTCTGAATTTTTCTGCGGAAACCTAGCGTCGAGCCCTCTTATGGTGGCCAACAAGCCTAATTTCCATATAATTTCCATAACAATAACTGGGCATGGGCGCGGGAGCATTTGAGCCAGGAGGGAGGGAGGAAAGAAACCTGCCGAACGTAACACTTGTGCTAGCAGATACTAGTACCCCGGACTGTGCTCCAAAAGTTTCTGCTCCACCTGATATACCTGATGATCTCTCTGTCATTGCTTCTCCTTCTCCTCCTCCTTCTCCCTCTACTCCATTGGCTGCCGGACTCTATCCTATGATCCCCAACGTGCTGACTAACCCTGCCGCTTTACAGCCGGGGGGAAAGGGAGGGGCCAGTCCTCCACCTCCTGTGCTGCGGGTATTTACTAATCAGCCCTGGCACCCTGGCCATCTCGCCTTATGGGGGGGGAAAATGCAGAGATTAAGAAAAGATGCAGGGCGATGTGTCCAGTTATTTTCTAGTATCTGCACTGGGCACAACCCAAACTGGAGTGATACCCAAATTCTTTTGAGGGAATTATTTCAACCAAATGAAGGGGATAAGATAATTAAAGATGCGGAAGAAGCGCAGCAAGCCGGGGGAAATAGAAACCTCTGGCTAGCAAATGATCCAAATTGGGATTATAATAATGCAGGAGATAGAGCTGTGTGTCCAACAGGACTTTGAAATTTAGTAGAAGTAATTAGAGCATGCAGAGAGTTAGGAGTAAATTGGACTAGAGTGCAAGAATGCAGACAGTGATTAGATGAACACCCCCATGACTTCTGGGGACTTTTGCGGTAAGCCCCGCTAAAATAGGGAGGAATGACCCCACAAAACTTCAATGATGCTCTCGCAATTAGTGTTTTTATAGATCAAGCAGCCCCTGATACACAAAAGTATTTTAAAGAGCATATGGCAGGCTGGCAAGGGGAGGGGCGCGGAAGAACCAGGGGAGATAGATGGAATCAAAGTGAAGGGGGTGTACAATTAAGAGTTAATGATGTTTGTCATTCTTGGGGGGAACAAGGACACTGGAAGCAGGAATGCCCAGTGAGGCCCTGTGCACTTGGGAATAGAGGGGCCAGCATGAGGCAATCAAATATTGAGAAGGAGACCAGGCAATTCCCAGGCAGTCCACAATGACAGGAGATAGGAGACTCAGAAAATACTGTGGAAATGGGGGTAAATTTATGGGATGTAGATTTGGATTTGAAGGGCAGGTAATGGCAAATATAGAAGGCTTAGAAGTTCCCTTTCTAGTGGATACTGGAGCCACCCTTTCCCTTTTAAAGTTTGAGCCTAAAGGATGCAAGTCACCAGATAAAATAATGATGCAAGGAGTAGCGGGAAAAGGCGAACGAATGTTATCTAAGCCCTTATTGCTTACTATTGGAGGTAAAAGAGCGTGGGGATGTATTATAATTTCCACAGACGCGCCCATGTGCCTTTTAGGGAGAGATCTCCTGCAAGCCTTGGATACTCAGATCTGCTTACAGCCAGAAGAGGTGGAATTAATAATTATGGGCTCATGTGTTCTGGCTAAGACACCAGAACCAGAGTCGACTAATCTGCAAATTCCAACAAGGTTAGAATCAGTTCCTAAACGGTTATGGAGCTCTTCAGGAATGGATGTGGGACTACTGAAATCAGCTAGTCCAGTCTCGATAAAAACAAAGGGGGGATTGCCTCCTGCAGTTAAGCAATACCCTATCCCAAAGGAAGCAGAGAAGAGCATCCAAAAACAAACCGATCATTACCTGAAACTGGGTATCCTTAGAGTCTGTGAATCCCCATATAACACCCCAATTCTGCCAGTTAAAAAGAACAGACAAGACTCTGATGGTGATCCAGAGTATCGCTTTGTACAAGACTTGAGGGCTATAAACCAACAGGTAGTTGCTCCACATCCAGTAGTCCCCGACCCATCAACCATTTTACTACAGATACCCCTTTGGGCAACTTATTTTACTGTGATCGACCTAACAGCAGCCTTTTTTAGTATACCGATAGCTGAAGATAGCCAAGATCTCTTGGCTTTCACTTGGAAGGGACAACAATTAACTTGGACGAGGCTGCCACAGGGATTTACTGGGTCTCTGACTATTCTTTCGCGTATACTCAAAAATGACCTCTCAGATATCGAACTTCCAGGACATTCTGTAGTAATACAATATGTAGATGATTTGTTATTAGCAAGTAAAGATTAACACTCTTGCAGAAAAAGGGCATCGAGCATCTCTGTCTAAACTCCAGCTGTGTCAAAGAGAGGTAAAATATTTGGGTTTTATCTTAAAAGAAGGACACAGGTTAGTTGATCCAGAACGAGTAAAGACAACTCTTGATATGCCTCGTCCTGTAACAAAAAAACAACACGGGATTTTTAGGAGCTGTAGGATTTTGCCAACCGTGGATTCCTGGGTTAGCAGAACTTACTAAGCCTCTAGTGCAGGCAACAAAAAAGGAGGAGATAGAGCCTGTGGCCTGGGGCCCAGAAAGGGAGAAAGCTTTTACATCTGTGAAAAAAGCGTTGGTTTTAGCCCCTGCTCTAGGGTGACCAGATTATAGCAAACCATTGGAATTATTTGTCCATGAACGACAGGGAGTAGCAAGTGGGGTACTCACCCAAAAACTAGGTCCTCACCATAGACCAGTGGCCTATTACTCCACGCAGCTAGATGAGGTAGCTAAAGGCACTCCAGGATGCATCAGAGCAATAGCAGCTACGGCAGCTCTTACTGAAAAAAACATGACCTGTAGTTTTGGGTCACTCATTGACTGTGTATGTGCCACATGAAGTAGAACTGTCAATGAAACAATACGTGACTCAAGCACTATCCCCACAGAGAGCTCACCGCTATGAACTGATAATACTGCATGCAGATAATGGGACCTTAAAGAGATGCAACATCTTAAATCCAGCAACACTACTGCCTCTACCTGAGGATGGAGAGCCACATCATTCCTGTGAGCAGGTGATCATCAGCTCGAGCAAGCCCCGGGAGGACCTTAAAGACAAACCTTTGGGAAACCCAGACTTAGTTCCGTTTACAGATGGATCATCCTATTATTTGGACGGAAGGCACCACTCCGGCTATGCTGTCACTAACCTCTTTGAGGTACTTGAGGCCAATCCTTTGTCTCCGTCTGTAAGTGCTCAAGCAGCAGAATTAATAGCATTGACCCAAGCAGCAAAAATTGGTAAGAACCTGCAGGTAAATATCTATACCGATTCTAAATATGCATTTGGAGTAGGTCATGTAACAGGGATGTTATGGAAAGAGCGAGGATTCTTTTCGTCATCAGGAAAGAAATTAGCTAATGGAGAAGAAATACGTAATTTGCTGGAAGCAGTCCAACTGCCCAAAGAAATTGCTGTAATACACTGCCCAGCCCATACTAAAGACACTACAGAAATTAGCAGAGGAAATGCTTTAGCCGACGCTGCTGCGAAGGCTGCAGCTCGACAACCTCTGAGAGAATGTATGGGTGTAGTTCCAAGGATGGACCAGAGTGAACGGCCAATTTTAATAGACCCCAAAACCATGTATGAAAAAGACTGCTCAGTGGAAGAGAAAAAACAATGGGAGCAGTGGGAAGCAAAACAAAGTGATGATGGAATATGGACACTTGGAAGAAAACCAATTCTACCAAAAAAAAAAATATTTAATTACTATAGCTAGGTGGTTTCCTGATAAAGCTCATGGGGGAGCCGAGGCAATAGCTAAGCAGGTACAGAAAGTATGGGCTGCTCCAGGAATTTATGCAGCTGCTAAAAGAATAACAAACAGCTGCCTGACCTGCCAGAAGTTTTCAAATAACAAGCCAAGCTCAGAGTTGGGGGGGCGGGGGGGGGGGCAACCATGGGCCTACTTCCCTTTCCAGAAGCTACAAATAGATTATGCGGATATGCCATCTGCCAATGGCTACAAACACTTGTTAGTGATAGTAGATCAGTTATCAGGCTGGGTAGAAGCTTTCCCAACAAGAAAGGCCGACACACGGGGAGTGGTAAAAGCCTTACTGAAAGAAATCATACCCAGGTATGGGGTCCCAGAAGCCACTGATTCAGACAGGGGTGCCCATTTTACGGCAAGCATAATCACTCAGTTATAGAAATCATTAGGCATAAAAAGAAACCTACAACCCCTTATCACCCACTATCTTCAGGACAAGTAGAAAGAATGAATAGAACACTAAAAGGAAAAATAGCAAGAATATGCGCACATGCTAGCCTAAAATGGCTGGGTAGGACCTTTCCCAACAAGAACGGCTGACGCAGGGCGGGTAGTAAAAGCCTTACTGAAAGAAATCATACCCAGGTATAGAGTCCCAGAAGCCATGGATTCAGACAGGGGTGCCCATTTTATGGCAAGCATAATCAGTCAGTTCTATAAATCATGAGGAATAAAAGGAAATCTATGTACCCCTTATCACCCACAATCTTCAGGACAAGTAGAAAGAATGAACAGCACATTAAAAGAAAAAATAGCAAGAAATGCACACATGCTAGCCTCAAATGGCCAGAAGCATTAAACTTAGCTCTATGGGATGTTTGAAATGTCCCATGGCAACCCATAGGACTAACACCAGCAGAAATTCTCTTTGGGAAACATTGAGCTGTACTAGGGACTTGTTATGCCAGCTAAGACTAGCCTGTTAGACGGGGATGAATGACCAACCCAGTATGTTCTAAGTATGCAAAAAAGGTTTGAAAATCTTTGAAATAAATAAATATATGCTCAATGATATCAATCCACACCACCTGAAATACAAGTGCCTGGTATACAGCCTGGGGATGAAGTTTTAGTTAAAGTATTTTCACAAAAAATCCAGGTTAAAACCTAAATGGAACGGGCCATATACTATCATACTGTGTTCTTATTTTGCTGTTCAAGTTGAACTGTACTTGTACATGTTAAAAAAAGAATGTGTATGTGTAAGAACACTTTGTAATCTTACATTCATAGATGGCATTGTTGTAGATACAAGTAATTAATTACTCAAATATTTGTATTTGTAACATTACCCAAAATTATGGGATGCGACTTTAATCATTCAGCTCCTATTAGATCTTATCAATTGTTACAATCTAATTATACACTAATTCAAAATTTACTACCTAACCCCATTGGAAAGAATCTCACACTAGTGAAGAAACTACTACAACATGACAACCTGCGTCGACTGCTAGAACGTACCCGAAACAATGGACAAAAAACCCTCTAATCACCATTCATCATGAAGCAGAAGAGATGCACCACGTCTTGGAAAGGATAAAAAGGGATGGAGAACATCATGGCTGGGAAACTCTTCTAGGGTGGTCACCAACTACAACAGCGATTTATAATCACGTGTTGCACCCACTAGTAGTTGTGTTAACTTTAACTGTGTTATGCCTATTGCTTACGATCATATTATGCATAAGATTATGGAACGTGATAGCACACCTTGAAAGGCTTCGAGAACTCTGTTTCAAGTATTAGCAGGGATGCTTCATAAAAACAAAGCGGGGAACTGTTAAAGAATAGCGAACTGAAACTGTCTAGAGGTAGCCGCTTAGCACAACTTCTCTAAAACTTGCTTAGCATGAGGAGCTAAATTTGCTGAAGCCTTAGGCCGCACTTAGCGAAAACAATGAACTTTTACTTAGTCCAGTAAGAAAAGGGCCTCAGAGCTGGTTCCAGCTGGGAAGATAAGGAAGTTACAAGCAGTCTGCATTCCTGCATCTCACACTCCCAAAGGGAGGGTGTCTGCAGCAATGCGTCTCACACTCCCAAAGGGAGGGTGTCAAGGCTTTGAAGTAAGACCAGTGCAGGGCATTAGGACCTTGAGGGGCAAAGCCTTAGCTCACTGCTGGGGCAGTGTTCATTGTTATGATTTAGAATCACCTCCTCCTCAGGACCTTGAGACACAACAGTAAGACCCCACAAAAACAGAGGTACAACCGTCAGCAGAGACTGCAAAAAACAAAAATAAGGAGAAAAACAGCTTACCTCAGAATGACAATGAGACACAATGAGGAGCAGGAGACCCCAGACCAAAAAATTACTATTGGTCTAACTACCACGTGAAGGGTGGGAAATGTACGTTGAAAAAACTATAATTGCCCAGGATTTGTTTATGTTAGGGTCCCTCTTCGGAGGCACCCAGCTCGAGCTGTAATTACTGCACGCGCGTCATTAATATTTAATTCTTTAATTTGTTTTGATTTGGCTCTGAATTTTTCTGCGGAAACCTAGCGTCGAGCCCTCTTATGGTGGCCAACAAGCCTAATTTCCATATAATTTCCATAACAATAACTGGGCATGGGCGCGGGAGCATTTGAGCCAGGAGGGAGGGAGGAAAGAAACCTGCCGAACGTAACACTTGTGCTAGCAGATACTAGTACCCCGGACTGTGCTCCAAAAGTTTCTGCTCCACCTGATATACCTGATGATCTCTCTGTCATTACTTCTCCTTCTCCTCCTCCTTCTCCCTCTACTCCATTGGCTGCCGGACTCTATCCTAGGATCCCCAACGTGCTGACTAACCCTGCCGCTTTACAGCCAGGGGGAAAGGGAGGGGCCAGTCCCCCTCCTCCTGTGCTGCGGGTATTTACTAATCAGCCCTGGCACCCCGGCCATCTCGCCTTATGGGGGGGTAAAATGCAGAGATTAAGAAAAGATGCAGGGCGATGTGTCCAATTATTTTCTAATATCTGCACTGGGCACAACCCAAACTGGAGTGATACCCAAATTCTTTTGAGGGAATTATTTCAACCAAATGAAGGGGATAAGATAATTAAAGATGCAGAAGAAGCGCAGCAAGCCGGGGGAAATAGAAACCTCTGGCTAGCAAATGGTCCAAATTGGGATTGTAATAATGCAGGAGATAGAGCTGTGTGTCCAACAGGACTTTGAAATTTAGTAGAAGTAATTAGAGCATGCAGAGAGTTAGGAGTAAATTGGACTAGAGTGCAAGAATGCAGACAGTGATTAGATGAACACCCCCAAGACTTCTGGGGACTTTTGCGGTAAGCCCCGCTAAAATAGGGAGGAATGACCCCACAAAACTTCAATGATGCTCTCGCAATTAGTGTTTTTATAGATCAAGCAGCCCCTGATACACAAAAGTATTTTAAAGAGCATATGGCAGGCTGGCAAGGGGAGGGGCGCGGAAGAACCAGGGGAGATAGATGGAATCAAAGTGAAGGGGGTGTACAATTAAGAGTTAATGATGTTTGTCATTCTTGGGGGGAACAAGGACACTGGAAGCAGGAATGCCCAGTGAGGCCCTGTGCACTTGGGAATAGAGGGGCCAGCATGAGGCAATCAAATATTGAGAAGGAGACCAGGCAATTCCCAGGCAGTCCACAATGACAGGAGATAGGAGACTCAGAAAATACTGTGGAAATGGGGGTAAATTTATGGGATGTAGATTTGGATTTGAAGGGCAGGTAATGGCAAATATAGAAGGCTTAGAAGTTCCCTTTCTAGTGGATACTGGAGCCACCCTTTCCCTTTTAAAGTTTGAGCCTAAAGGATGCAAGTCACCAGATAAAATAATGATGCAAGAAATAGCGGGAAAAGGCGAACGAATGTTATCTAAGCCCTTATTGCTTACTATTGGAGGTAAAAGAGCGTGGGGATGTATTATAATTTCCACAGACGCGCCCATGTGCCTTTTAGGGAGAGATCTCCTGCAAGCCTTGGATACTCAGATCTGCTTACAGCCAGAAGAGGTGGAATTAATAATTATGGGCTCATGTGTTCTGGCTAAGACACCAGAACCAGAGTCGACTAATCTGCAAATTCCAACAAGGTTAGAATCAGTTCCTAAACGGTTATGGAGCTCTTCAGGAATGGATGTGGGACTACTGAAATCAGCTAGTCCAGTCTCGATAAAAACAAAGGGGGGATTGCCTCCTGCAGTTAAGCAATACCCTATCCCAAAGGAAGCAGAGAAGAGCATCCAAAAACAAATCAATCATTATTTGAAACTGGGTATCCTTAGAGTCTGTGAATCCCCGTACAACACCCCAATTCTGCCAGTTAAAAAGAACAGGCAAGATTCTGATGGTGATCCAGAGTATCAGTTTATACAAGACTTAGGGGCTATAAACCAACAGGTAGTTGCTCCACATCCAGTAGTCCCTAACCCATCAACCATTTTACTACAGATACCCCTTTGGGCAACTTATTTTACTGTGATTGACCTAACGGCAGCTTTTTTTAGTATACCGATAGCTGAAGATAGCCAAGATCTCTTGGCTTTCACTTGGAAGGGACAACAATTAACTTGGACAAGGCTGCCACAGGGATTTACTGGGTCTCTGACTATTCTTTCGCGTATACTCAAAAATGACCTCTCAGATATCGAACTTCCAGGACATTCTGTATTAATACAATATGTAGATGATATGTTATTAGCAAGTAAAGATTATGAGACATTTTTAAAAGACACTGTTTCTCCATGTAACGCTCTTGCAGAAAAAGGGCATCAGGCATCTCTGTCTAAACTCCAGCTGTGTCAAAGAGAGGTAAAATATTTGGGTTTTATCTTAAAAGAAGGACACAGGTTAGTTGATCCAGAACGAGTAAAGACAATTCTTGATATGCCTCGTCCTGTAACAAAAAAACAACACGGGATTTTTAGGAGCTGTAGGATTTTGCCAACCGTGGATTCCTGGGTTAGCAGAACTTACTAAGCCTTTAGTGCAGGCAACAAAAAAGGAGGAGATAGAGCCTGTGGCCTGGGGCCCAGAAAGGGAGAAAGCTTTTACATCTGTGAAAAAAGCGTTGGTTTCAGCCCCTGCTCTAGGGTTACCAGATTATAGCAAACCATTGGAATTATTTGTCCATGAACGACAGGGAGTAGCAAGTGGGGTACTCACCCAAAAACTAGGCCCTCACCACAGACCAGTGGCCTATTATTCCACGCAGCTAGATGAGGTAGCTAAAGGCACTCCAGGATGCATCAGAGCAATAGCAGCTACGGCAGCTCTTACTGAAAAAAACATGACCTGTAGTTTTGGGTCACTCATTGACTGTGTATGTGCCACATGAAGTAGAACTGTCAATGAAACAATACGTGACTCAAGCACTATCCCCACAGAGAGCTCACCGCTATCAACTGATAATACTGCATGCAGATAATGGGACCTTAAAGAGATGCAACATCTTAAATCCAGCAACACTATTGCCTCTACCTGAGGATGGAGAACCACATCATTCCTGTGAGCAGGTGATCGTCAGCTCGAGCAAGCCCCGGGAGGACCTTAAAGACGAACCTTTGGGAAACCCAGACTTAGTTCCGTTTACAGATGGATCATCCTAGTATTTGGACGGAAGGCACCACTCCGGCTATGCTGTCACTAACCTCTTTGAGGTACTTGAGGCCAATCCTTTGTCTCCGTCTGTAAGTGCTCAAGCAGCAGAATTAATAGCATTGACCCAAGCAGTAAAAATTGGTAAGAACCTGCAGGTAAATATCTATACCGATTCTAAATATGCATTTGGAGTAGGTCATGTAACAGGGATGTTATGGAAAGAGCGAGGATTCTTTTCGTCATCAGGAAAGAAATTAGCTAATGGAGAAGAAATACGTAATTTGCTGGAAGCAGTCCAACTGCCCAAAGAAATTGCTGTAATACACTGCCCAGCCCATACTAAAGACACTACAGAAATTAGCAGAGGAAATGCTTTAGCCGACGCTGCTGCGAAGGCTGCAGCTCGACAACCTCTGAGAGAATGTATGGGGGCAGTTCCAAGGATGGACCAGAGTGAATGGCCAATTTTAATAGACCCCAAAACCACGTATGAAAAAGACTGCTCAGTGGAAGAGAAAAAACAATGGGAGCAGTGGGAAGCAAAACAAAGTGATGATGGAATATGGACACTTGGAAGAAAACCAATTCTACCAAAAAAAAAAATTTAATTACTATAGCTAGGTGGTTTCACGATAAAGCTCATGGGGGAGCGGAGGCGGTGGCTAACCAGGTACAGAAAGTATGGGCTGCTCCAGGAATCTACGCGGCTGCAAAAAGAATAACAAATAGCTGCCCGACCTGCCAGAAGTTTTCAAATAACAAGCCAAGCTCAGAGTTAGGGGGACGGTCATGGGCCTACTTCCCTTTCCAAAAGCTACAAATAGATTATGCGGATATGCCATCTGCCAATGGCTACAAACACTTGTTAGTGATAGTAGATCAGTTATCAGGCTGGGTAGAAGCTTTCCCAACAAGAAAGGCCGACACACGGGGAGTGGTAAAAGCCTTACTGAAGGAAATCATATCCAGGTATGGGGTCCCAGAAGCCACTGATTCAGACAGGGGTGCCCATTTTACGGCAAGCATAATCACTCAGTTATAGAAATCATTAGGCATAAAAAGAAACCTACAACCCCTTATCACCCACAATCTTCAGGACAAGTAGAAAGAATGAATAGAACACTAAAAGGAAAAATAGCAAGAATATGCGCACATGCTAGCCTAAAATGGCTGGGTAGGACTTTTCCCAACAAGAACGGCTGACGCAGGGCGGGTAGTAAAAGCCTTACTGAAAGAAATCATACCCAGGTACAGAGTCCCAGAAGCCACTGATTCAGACAGGGGTGTCCATTTTATGGCAAGCATAATCAGTCAGTTTTATAAATCATGAGGAATAATGAACTTTTACCTAGTTCAGTAAGAAAAGGGACTGAGAGCTGGTTCAAGCTGGAATGATAAGGGAGTTGCAAGCAGTTCGCATTCCTGTGCTTCACGCTCTGGGAGGGAGGATGTCAAGGCTTTGAAATAAGGCCTACTTGGGCACCAGGACCCTGGGAAACAAAGCCTCCTCTCATTGCTGAAACAGTGTTAATTAGGGGGTCTGGACTATCTCGGGGTCTGGATTATATCCCTTCATCAGGACCTTGGCAGATAACACCTATTGTCACTGCTGGGGCAGTGCTAATTGCTGGAACAACACCTCTTTGTCAGGGCCTGGAGAGACAAGGGCGGGACCCGAGGAACCAAGACACATCTGTCAACAAAAACCATAACAGTAAAGATAAACAGCCTGCCTAGGCACAGGGATGAGACCCAATAAGGAGCAGGAGACTCCAGGCCCAAATATTACTATTGGTCCAAACTACTGCCTGAGGGGTGGAGAGCTTACATTGGAAGGTATAATTGCCCAGGCATTTCTTTGTTTGGGGTCCCTCTTCGGAGACACCCAGCTCGAGCTGTAATTACCGCACGCGTGTCATTAAAATTTCATTATTTCATTTGCTTTGATTTGGCGCCAAACTTTTCTGCGGGAACCTAGGGTCGGGCCCTGTTATGGTGGCTGACAAGCCTCATTTCCATAACACCGAGCCCGGGGCCCGTCCCCGTGTCCGGGGGGTCCCGCCTCGCCCTCACCTCTCCTCTCCAGCGCAGCCCTCCTGTACTCCATGTATCTCCACTGCCACTCCATGCAGCTCTTCTCCAGGTAGTGCTTCAGCCTCTCAGGCTCATTCTCTGCCTCCCACTTCCTCTTGGTGATTAGCGCAGCAGCATACGCCATGACGAATGTCAGCGTGTCCTTGTCAAAGGCGATGAAATCCTTCCCGTCGTAGGCATCCCGCAGAAACCCCCAGATCCCACCGTCCTCCAGGAGGTCACAGCCGTACGTGCGCTGCACTGTGTGATACCCTGAGACACAAGCAGGGAGACGGGGGCTCAGGGGCAGCCCCGGCCCCGCACAGGGGCTTGGACACGGCACCCAGCGCAGGGCCGGGGGCACCCCAGACCCGCAGCCCCCAGCGCTGACAGCGAGCAGCTGCCGCTGGGAGCCCCGGCCCGCGCTCACCCCCGCTCTGGTTGTAGCGCTTCTGCAGTGTGTCCAGCTCCACTCAGTAAGACTAGTGATTGCCATATGCGTTCTGGGGCTGCCTGTCCCAGTGGTCCTGACCCTCCTGCTCCATCCAGGCCGCACCCGGCACCGCCCTCTGCGTCTCGCTGTCGTAGCCATCGATGAGCTCTCCGTCCACGTAGCCCACGGAGACGAAGGCGGGCAGCCCCGGGCTGGGCTCCGTCACGGCGGTGTGGAAGTAGCGCAGGGAGTGGGGGCCTGCGGGGACACGGGGGGTGGTGAGGGGCCGGGGGGGGCACGTTGGGGGGCATCCGGGGGATCAAGATGTCCCGGGGGGAGAAGTCGGGGGGGTCGGGGGGGGCAGCACGTCCCGGGGGGCAGGTCAGGGGGGCAGCACGACACAGGGGGGGCACGTCGGGGGGGCAGCACATTCCGGGAGGGCAGGTCGGGGGGCTCCGGGGGGGCAGCACGTCCCGGGGGGAAGATCGGGGGGGCAGCACCTCCCGGGGGCGGTTGCAGGCCGGTCCGTGGGGCCGCTGACGGGGAGCCCGGCGCCGGGGGAGGGGCAGAGGGGGGCCCGGGGGCCCCGCCCGCACTCACCGCTCGCCGCCGCCGCCGCCGCCGCCGCCCAGCAGCAGCAGCCCCGGCCCCAGCGCCCGCCCCGCTACCGCCTCCTCGCTGCCAGCGCCCTCGCCCTCACCCGGCGCCGAAGCCCACGGCGGCCACGCCCCCGCGCCACCATTGGCTCTGCTGCGGCGCACCGCCATTGGCTGCCCCGCCCGCCAATAGCGGCTCTTGTCGGCTGAGGCGTCCCCAGGCGCTGGGCTGATCCCGGCGCGGCGGGTTGGGAGAAGCGACAGCGAGGGCGCTTGCGGAGGGCGCTGCGCAGCGCCGAGCCGCGGCTCCCGCTCCGCCTTGTCGCACGGCCATTGGCCCCGCCGGCGGCCGCCCGCCAATGGCGAGGCGCGGCAGCGGTGACGCCCCCGGGCGCCGGGCGGATCTCCGCGGAGCGCGTGGTGGGCGGGAGCGCGGAGGCGATGTGGGAGGCCGAGGCCGATGTGGGGACGGAGACGACGTGGGGATGGGGATGCCATGGGGATGGGGCCACTGGGGGGATGGGACGCCGTGGGGCTGGAGACGATGTGGGGATGGGGACACCGTGGGGCTGGAGATGGAGTTGGCTCTGTCACAGGGACAGGGGGACACTGTGGGGATGGGGATGATGGGGGGATGGGGACGATGTGGGGACGGGGACGCCATGGAGATGGGGACGATGTGGGGACGGGGACACCATTGGGATGGGGATGGAGTTGGCTCTGTCACAGGGGGGGACGCGGAGCCAGCAGTGGGAGCTCAGGGAGTGGCGCCCATCGAAGGCCGAGTGCTGGTAGGTGGTCCCCGGCCCACCCCGGCACCCATAGGTCTACTGGAAGATGTGGAAACCTGCCCAAGGTGGCACCCATGGGTGAGGAGCTGCCCAGGGCCCCAGGCGTCTAGCCCCGTTGCACCCCTGGAGCCAGGCATCCAATCCCATCAGCACCCACACCCATCCATGTGTTGTCCGAAAAGCGGATTCGTTGCCCGGTGTGCAATAAGCCAATAATTACACACTCAGGAGAGACATTTGTTTATTTATTTCAGAGTTGCGCAAGCCTGGGTGCTCGGTGGTTTCCCACAAATCGAGCACACACACCCCAACTTTTCAAGTAGCATTTATACAAACAAATTGCCAGATTTGCGACTTTCCCTTTTACACTGATTGGTTAGTGATTTCTTCATTCCCTGGGTCCCACCCCTGCTTCTCAAGGTCCTGATCAATTAACACTGCCCCAGCTAGGTCAGTAGATGTTATCTCCCAAGGTCCTGAGGAAGAGGACATAATCCAGACCCCTTAATTAACACAGTTTCAACAGTGAGAGGAGGCTTTGCTTCCCAAGGTCCTGGCGCCCAAACAGGCCTTATTTCACAGCCTTGACATCCTCCCTTTCGGAGAGTGGGGCACAGGAATGCAGACTGCTTGTAACTCCCTTATCTTTCCAGCCTGCACCAGCTCTGGGGCCCTTTCTTACCGAACTAGGAGCGTGGCCTAAGGCTTCAGCAAATTTAGCTACTCATGCTAAGCAAGTGTGTGGCTACTCATGCTAAGCAAATTCTGTCTAAGATAGAAGTTATCCAAATCTACCTACTTCAAACATTCTTTCTGAGCTTCTCAGGGTTGTCTTGTAACAATTGCACCCATGTTATCACCCATGGGCCCAGGTGGCCACCCATCAGCACCTGTGACCACCCATGGACCCAGGTGTCCAGCCCCATTGCACCCGTGTTATCACACATGGGCCCAGGTGGCGGCCCCATCAGCACCCACCACCACCCATGGACCCAGGTGTCGACCCCCTTTGCACCCATGGACTCAGGCGTGAGGTCACATCACCACCCCTGAACCCAGGCCCCCCACCCCATTGCACCCATGGTCCCAGCCCCCTGGCCCATTGCACCTGTGTCCCCAGCCCCCCACCCCATTGCACCCACGTCCCCAGGCCCCTGCCCCTGCCCCATTACGCCCATATCCGGAGCTTCCCCGACTCATTGCACCCATATCCCCAGCCCCCTGCCCCTTTGCGCCCATGTCCCCAGGCCCCTGCCAATTGCAACCACCTCCCCAGGCCCCCTGCCCCATTGCACCCACATCCCCAGGCCCCCGCCCTATTGCACCCATATCCCAGGCCCCCACCCCATTGCACCCATATCCCCAGGCCCCTGGCCCACGCAGATGGGGCCACACTGCAGCAAGCCCAGCGCAGGCCCCCAAGCTGCCTGGCAGCTGCAGCACAGCACACAGGAGCAGAGACCAAGGGTGCTGGCTTGGTGCAGCCGGCAGAAGAGAAGGCGTAGGGGGATCTCACTGCTGCCTGCAAGTGCCTAACGGGAGCGTGCAGAGAGCATGGAGCCAGAGACGTCCTGAGGGGCCTGGGGACAGGTTGAGGGCAACGGCACGGCTTGTGGCAGGGAAAAGTCCCCTCAGAGACTGCAAATGGCCTTGGAAGCCGAATGGTGGTGCAACACTGGAGCAGGGTGCCAGGGCCGTGCGGGAATCCATCGCCAGAGACAGTCAGAGCTCGACCCTGACAGGCCCTGCGAAACCTCCTCTGCTTGCCTCCACTTGCAGCAGGAGGTTGCAGCAGACACCTCCGGAAGACCCTTCCCACCCCAGCTGCTCTCTCACTCTGCGACTGCTTGTAGGGCTTTCTCTGCAGCCCTGACTGCCTTCCTTGGCAGCGCCTGCACTAGTCTTTCTCCTGACAGTTCCCTGACACCAAGTAACACGGCGGGAACAGCTGCCGAGGGTTTATTTGGAGCAGCACATGGGCTGTGGGACACGACGCAGTAGCATTGCTGTAGCAGCCAGGAGAGAGCCTCCGTCGCTCTGCCTCTTTGCTCTGCGCCATCTCCCATCTCGGGCCACCTGTCTGGCAGCTGCATCCTCGCGCTGTTCCTCTCACTGCCCTGAGTCACAGCGGCAGCTAAAAGCTCTGCGCAGAGCCCGAAGCGCTGCCCTGAGCCGCGATGGCCATCGCCTGGAAGGCGCAGCATGCGGGAGGGCGGTGATGCCTGTGGAGGAAGGAGAGCCGTGGGCGAGGGGCTGGGCAAGTGCAGGGCAAGCCTGAGGGTCTCTGGCTGCGGGGGAGGCCTCCGCCTTTGTTCCTGTGCTGGCTGATGGGGCCAGAGGCACACTGTCCCCCGCATCCTGGCAGCCTCCCGCCAGAGCAGATGCCGCTGCCTCGGCTCCTCGGGGCACTGCTGGGGCCAGAGGCGTGCTCTGCAGGTCACCAGCTGCCTCCCTGGCAGCATCTCTGCCCTTCACAACGGGTGAGCAGGGCACCTCCTCAGGACACGGCTGTGGGTCTGCCAAGAGGCTCCTGAGGCTCGGTCTGACCCAGCTCATGACCAAGGCCATGTTTTCCTCCAGCTCCTCCCATTCCAAAGGCTCTTCATCAACATCCTCTTCCTCATCGCTCCACTCCACGCCAGCATCCTCTGGCACTTCCCAGACTCTCTTCCCAGCTCCCAGCTCCCGCGCCCTCCCGCAGGGCCGGAGGGAAGACGATGACTTGTGCTCCTCTTTGGGCTCACAGGCAACCTGCATGGGGAGAGCAGGAACACAGCCCTGTGTGATATCAGCTGGCCATGCTCAGCATCCTGGTGCCCTGGGATATAGGAGGGGGCAAAGGGTTTGGGGTGGGGGGATGCTGTGAGTGGCCGCGAGCCCCAAGGGGAGGCACATGCAGCTGGCTGGGCAATGGCACAAGGCTTGTCTTGGGGCCGTAGCAGCAGGGCTGGGCCGGGGGCCACGACGGGCAGCGGGGGATGGAGGTGGCCGGGTGCGTGGCACAAGGGGGCTGGCTCGCTGGCTGTGGGAGGCGGCTGCTGCTGGGGCTGCCCCTGCCCTCCTCGCTCAGCATCCATGCCCCAGGGCTGGATGCTGTGCAGGCCGGGGAGGGCACGTCAGCCCTGGGCCTCTGGCACTTGGAAACACAGAGCACCAGGCATCTTCCCCAGGACAGAGAGTGCAGAGCGCAAAGGGCTGGGGGGACAGCTTCTCACCACAGCCGCGGGGGACCCATGCGATGGGGCAGCTCTTCTCACCCACCCTGCACACCCCAGACGCTGCTCACACCGCACCTCCCTTTGGTGGTGGGTGCCGACGCCATGCTCCTTGCTCACCTGGTGAGGAAGGCCTGCGGCCAGGGCAGAGCCTTCTGCTGCGCTTTCTTCGGGCAATGGTGGTTGGAGAGGCAGGCTGTTGCTCTCCCCACAAGGGCCTCCGCACAACTGGGAGGCCTTTGGCGCAGCCTCTGCGGGAAGCAATGGAGGCAGAGGAGCATTTTCCCCTGCATCCTCAGGGCCTCTGGCTGCAGGGGAGGCCTCTGCCTTTGCTCCTGTGCTGGCCAGTGGAGCCAGAGGCACACTGTCCCCCGCGTCCTGGCAGCCTCCTGCCAAAGGAGATGCCGCTGCCACGGCTCCTCGGGGCACTGCTGGGGCCAGAGGCGTGCTCTGCAGGTCACCAGCTGCCTCCCTGGCAGCATCTCTGCCCTTCACAACGGGTGAGCAGGGCACCTCCTCAGGACACGGCTGTGGGTCTGCCAAGAGGCTCCTGAGGCTCGGTCTGACCCAGCTCATGACCAAGGCTGTGTTTTTCTCCAGCTCCTCCCATTCCAAAGGTTCTTCTTCAACGTCCTCTTCCTCATCGCTCCACTCCACGCCAGCATCCTCTGGTGCTCCCCGGACTCTCTTCCCAGCTCCCATCTTGCGCTCCCTCCTGGGCGCATGGGCGTACAGCCGCTCCAGCACCTCCCACTTGGACCTCGCATCCTTCAGGAGCTCCACTCGCGTCACCTCCGGTTGCCACAGGTTATAGAAGGAGTTTCTGGCACAGAGCTGAAGCCAGAGAGGGAGATTTGTGAAGGCAGCTGCTTTTCCCACCAGCAATGCCCCCCGTGGCCCTGCCAGCACTGCCACCATCACACTGTTGCAGCAGGGCGCAGCGGCTGGCCCCAGCACACGGAGGGTCACCATCTGCCCTGGCCCACCCTTTGCACTCACCTCCTTGGGGCGAACATTGAGGCATCCCGATGCTGTCAGGGAGAAACGTTTCCCCTTGCCCTCCTCTTCCTCGACCTCCCTCTCCTTTGGCCTCGGCTCCTTCCTCTCCAGAAAGGCTTCTCGCAGCTGAGCCAAGCTCTGCCCGGTGCGCGCCACGCAGCTCCTGTCGAGCTCCTCCAGCGTCTCTGTTTTGATTGAGAGCACGGCGAGATACTGCGAGGGGTTGTCGGGGTGTATGCGCAGTGGCGTGCCTTGAAGGCGACAGATGATGCCCAGAGGCTGCTGTTTGGGCCTCTGCACTGCAAGTTGCCATCCTAGTGTGACCAGTCCATGGCCCCTGCCCGGGGAAGCTGGTGCACCGGCCCCCATGACCTTCCTTTTGCCCCCACGCCTGTTGCAATCTGGCCCTTGCAGAGCTGTGGCAGCTGTGTTTTTGCCACGCTCCCTGCTCTCCTTCTGCAATGCGCTTGCCAGGCCTGCTAGAGCAATGGTGTATGCCAAGGTCCTTTGTGGCCCGGCTGCCCTGAGCTCCCGGCCATGTCCCGCACTCACATCATCAGGACGGCTCAAGGCTGCAGACGCGAGCGCCAGCAGTGCGTGCATCAGAGGTGCGGCAGGCAGTGCGGGGCTGTGTGCAGCAGGTCTCTGGTCCTCAGCCCTCATTTCCATGCACACATCTGCAAGGATGTTCTCAACAGCTTGCAGCATCCTTGCTTTTCCCAGCGCGGAAGACCCAGGCCTGGCCTCAGGCAAATAGGAGACAGGAGCTTGAATTGCTCGGGGGAGAGCGCCAGCTTCCTGCTTAGCTTTTGGAGAGGCAGGCACTCTCCTTGCCACATCCTCCAGAGCCTCAGCAGTGGCCGTGCATCTCAAAGAAGATCTGCAGGATTTTTCTGGAGGTCGACGTGCGGATGCCGCTCTTTGACCTGTAGAGGCCTCCAGGCCTCCACGTGCCTGCCTAGCTGCCTTGGTTGCGTGAGGCGCTAAGCCGGGCCGATGCGGTGTCTCTGCTCTTGCACAAGGCCTGCTGTGCAGTGTCTCCCGGCGCCCCGGAGGAGCCTTCTTCACAAGGCTGCTGGAGGCATGAAGAGCTTGCACCGAGTCGAGAACCTCCCTCACAGTGTCCTCCGCCATCTGCAATCAAAGCCCATGAGGAAGGCCAAGTTACTGCTGCCCTTTACCCCTCCCCCCCAGCCTTCCCACATGCACACTCCCTGTGGCCCCTGAAACCCTCCACAACAGCAGCACTCTCCCACGCAGCTGGCTCCCAAAGGCTGCGTGGGGAGAAGGCTGGTCACCACTGGGCAAGAGATGGGCAAAGGCAGCTCCCTCGGAAACCTCGAGCCATGTCCTTGCCGACTGCCATGCAGAGCAGGCGCTCCTCCTGCTCCCTCCCACCACTTCCCGCCTGCTGCTTGGCAGCTATGCACAGTCAGGCAGAGGCTTTGCCACCATCGCTGCTCAGCTCGCTACCTTCGCGATGACGTCTTCAGGGTCTTGCCAGCTCTGTGGGCCGGGCAGCAACGGCCGCCTGTCCCTTTGCTGCGATGAAGTCGGGGTCGGGATGCGTTGCGTCACTGCATGCGGCTCCCGCTGGCCCCCCTGCAGGGAGAAGGAAGCACATGATGGAGGCGGTTGCGTTCGTACAAGCGGCCCCTCAGGCACAGGAAAGCCCGGCCCCATGGCAAAGGGAAGCTCATGGCCTAGCACGACCCAGCTGTGCTAAGCCTGGAGATGCTCTCTGACCCTCAGCACAGCTCACAGGCTCCATTTGGGCCTTGCAGCACCCCAGTCGGTGTGCTTTGTGCACCAGAAAATCCCCAGCACCAGCAAGAAATACCCCCTGGCCAGAGAAGATCAGGCCTGGCTCGCTTGCCCCACCTCCTCTTCCCCACCGTCCTCATGCTTTCCGTGCGGCTCCCAGCCCTGCTGCCTGCCTCTCCCTCCAGCCCCACCGCTCACCTTGCTTCTGCGCTTCGGCCTCACAGAAAGCCCATCCACGGGCTGGGAGCCGGCATTCGCCTGCCGCCCCTTGTCCATCAGCAGGAGCTTCTCCTGCGCACCTGCCACTCTGGCACTCAAGAGAGCTGCTCCCTCCTCAGCGAGCTGCTCTCCTCAGAGGGCACAGCCAGGGGCTCTGCTCCCAGCATGGACTCGGTCACCACGGGCACTGCCCCATCACAATGGCCTTGGGGGCATGATGCTACCCCCATCACAAAGCCCTGCACGTTGCCATGGGGACCCCCGTGACCACCTCCTGCTGGCCACCAGGGGCACCCGCATCACAAGGCCTTGCTGGTGACCGTGCTAGCACCGACATCACAAGGCCTTGCTGCTCACCGGGGGCACCTCCAGCACCAGGGCTTTGCCTCCCAGCCTCTGGTGCCAGCTTCTGAGCCCAGCTCCGAGCTGCCATCTGTGCCGCAGCAGGAATTTTCCTCTCCCCACCTCTCTGCCTCCTACACCGTGCAGATGCTGCCCTTCTTCAGGCCCTCTAGAGCACACAGCCAGCCACTGCAAGACCACTCCTCTTGCTCGGGCCACTAAGCCTCACCCATATGCCTCACCGTCCAGCCCTAGGCAGAGCGTCCTGCATTCCCGCTGCTTTCTCACAGAAAGGCCAACTGCCCCTCCGCACCTTCCCAGACGGGCCTTCCCAAAGAGGCTGCAGCCATCCACCGCAGCGCTCCAGGCATGCCACGCTGCAGGCCCGCAGCTGCACACAGACTGCAAAGTGCTCCTGTCTGGTCCCCAGGCTGCAGGCATTAGCGGACGGACCCCTGAGACAGGTGCCCGCCTCTGCAGATTTCCCACAAAAGCTGTCAGAGATTCATTTCTCCAGACTGTTGCTCTCTAAGCACTTCCCTATTGGCGTGCACGCACTGCGCTGGGCCCCTCCAGGCTTTCTTTGCTCCACATCACCCTGCACCTTTGCCTTGCCCTCCCACACCATCGCTTCCTCACTCTTCCATGCATCCTCCTCTCCCCTCAGGGGCACCGACTTTTGGGCTCTCCTCACCACCTTGGCCACCGGCTTGAGCCTCACGGCAGCACACGGGCACACTCTCCTCCTGATGAAGCGTGACACCCCCCAGCCTTGGTGCCTCGCTGCTGGCTCGCCTTCGGGACGTCCAGCTGCTGGACCGCCAGGCCACCTGGGCAAGCAGGCCCTGCCCTCACCTGTGCACCTCTTCCTACTCACGGGGCTTGTGCTTTTCTTGCTTTTGCCCCCAGGGGGCACGTGGGGACCATCTCTCCACGCCAGCCTTCATGCACAAAGAGGGGCCCACGCTCATGAAACCAAAGCCCTGCTGCCAGCACCAGCTGCACACCCAGGGGCTGACCTGCTGGATCCAAGCACTGCTGCTCAAGCCCATTCCCCTCACTGGCAGCATGCAGGAAAAACCCCACCTGCCCTGCCAGGCCTACAGCCATGTCATCACACTTGGTACTTTCCAGGCAGGATCCTTGTGTTAAGGAAGAGCAAACTGAAACTGCCTACAGGCAGCCGCTTAGCACAACTTCTCTAAAACTTGCCTGGCATGAGGAGCTAAATTTGCTGAAGCCTTAGGCCGCACTTATCGAAAATAATGAACTTTTACTTAGTCCAGTAAGAAAAGGGCCTCAGAGCTGGTTCCAGCTGGGAAGATAAGGCAGTTACAAGCAGTCTGCATTCCTTGCAATTACTGTTTTTATAGATCAAGCAGCCCCTGATACACAAAAGTATTTTAAAGAGCATATGGCAGGCTGGCAAGGGGAGGGGCGCGGAAGAACCAGGGGAGATAGATGGAATCAAAGTGAAGGGGGTGTACAATTAAGAGTTAATGATGTTTGTCATTCTTGGGGGGAACAAGGACACTGGAAGCAGGAATGCCCAGTGAGGCCCTGTGCACTTGGGAATAGAGGGGCCAGCATGAGGCAATCAAATCAGTCCACAATGACAGGAGATAGGAGACTCAGAAAATACTGTGGAAATGGGGGTAAATTCATGGGATGTAGATTTGGATTTGAAGGGCAGGTAATGGCAAATATAGAAGGCTTAGAAGTTCCCTTTCTAGTGGATACTGGAGCCACCCTTTCCCTTTTAAAGTTTGAGCCTAAAGGATGCAAGTCACCAGATAAAATAATGATGCAAGGAGTAGCGGGAAAAGGCAAACGAATGTTATCTAAGCCCTTATTGCTTACTATTGGAGGTAAAAGAGCGTGGGGATGTATTACAATTTCCACAGACGCGCCCATGTGCCTTTTAGGGAGAGATCTCCTGCAAGCCTTGGATACTCAGATCTGCTTACAGCCAGAAGAGGTGGAATTAATAATTATGGGCTCATGTGTTCTGGCTAAGACACCAGAACCAGAGTCGACTAATCTGCAAATTCCAACAAGGTTAGAATCAGTTCCTAAACGGTTATGGAGCTCTTCAGGAATGGATGTGGGACTACTGAAATCAGCTAGTCCAGTCTCGATAAAAACAAAGGGGGGATTGCCTCCTGCAGTTAAGCAATACCCTATCCCAAAGGAAGCAGAGAAGAGCATCCAAAAACAAATCAATCATTATTTGAAACTGGGTATCCTTAGAGTCTGTGAATCCCCGTACAACACCCCAATTCTGCCAGTTAAAAAGAACAGGCAAGATTCTGATGGTGATCCAGAGTATCAGTTTATACAAGACTTAGGGGCTATAAACCAACAGGTAGTTGCTCCACATCCAGTAGTCCCTAACCCATCAACCATTTTACTACAGATACCCCTTTGGGCAACTTATTTTACTGTGATTGACCTAACGGCAGCTTTTTTTAGTATACCGATAGCTGAAGATAGCCAAGATCTCTTGGCTTTCACTTGGAAGGGACAACAATTAACTTGGACAAGGCTGCCACAGGGATTTACTGGGTCTCTGACTATTCTTTCGCGTATACTCAAAAATGACCTCTCAGATATCGAACTTCCAGGACATTCTGTATTAATACAATATGTAGATGATATGTTATTAGCAAGTAAAGATTATGAGACATTTTTAAAAGACACTGTTTCTCCATGTAACGCTCTTGCAGAAAAAGGGCATCAGGCATCTCTGTCTAAACTCCAGCTGTGTCAAAGAGAGGTAAAATATTTGGGTTTTATCTTAAAAGAAGGACACAGGTTAGTTGATCCAGAACGAGTAAAGACAATTCTTGATATGCCTCGTCCTGTAACAAAAAAACAACACGGGATTTTTAGGAGCTGTAGGATTTTGCCAACCGTGGATTCCTGGGTTAGCAGAACTTACTAAGCCTTTAGTGCAGGCAACAAAAAAGGAGGAGATAGAGCCTGTGGCCTGGGGCCCAGAAAGGGAGAAAGCTTTTACATCTGTGAAAAAAGCGTTGGTTTCAGCCCCTGCTCTAGGGTTACCAGATTATAGCAAACCATTGGAATTATTTGTCCATGAACGACAGGGAGTAGCAAGTGGGGTACTCACCCAAAAACTAGGCCCTCACCACAGACCAGTGGCCTATTATTCCACGCAGCTAGATGAGGTAGCTAAAGGCACTCCAGGATGCATCAGAGCAATAGCAGCTATGGCAGCTCTTACTGAAAAAAACATGACCTGTAGTTTTGGGTCACTCATTGACTGTGTATGTGCCACATGAAGTAGAACTGTCAATGAAACAATACGTGACTCAAGCACTATCCCCACAGAGAGCTCACCGCTATCAACTGATAATACTGCATGCAGATAATGGGACCTTAAAGAGATGCAACATCTTAAATCCAGCAACACTATTGCCTCTACCTGAGGATGGAGAACCACATCATTCCTGTGAGCAGGTGATCGTCAGCTCGAGCAAGCCCCGGGAGGACCTTAAAGACGAACCTTTGGGAAACCCAGACTTAGTTCCGTTTACAGATGGATCATCCTAGTATTTGGACGGAAGGCACCACTCCGGCTATGCTGTCACTAACCTCTTTGAGGTACTTGAGGCCAATCCTTTGTCTCCGTCTGTAAGTGCTCAAGGAGCAGAATTAATAGCATTGACCCAAGCAGTAAAAATTGGTAAGAACCTGCAGGTAAATATCTATACCGATTCTAAATATGCATTTGGAGTAGGTCATGTAACAGGGATGTTATGGAAAGAGCGAGGATTCTTTTCGTCATCAGGAAAGAAATTAGCTAATGGAGAAGAAATACGTAATTTGCTGGAAGCAGTCCAACTGCCCAAAGAAATTGCTGTAATACACTGCCCAGCCCATACTAAAGACACTACAGAAATTAGCAGAGGAAATGCTTTAGCCGACGCTGCTGCGAAGGCTGCAGCTCGACAACCTCTGAGAGAATGTATGGGGGCAGTTCCAAGGATGGACCAGAGTGAATGGCCAATTTTAATAGACCCCAAAACCATGTATGAAAAAGACTGCTCAGTGGAAGAGAAAAAACAATGGGAGCAGTGGGAAGCAAAACAAAGTGATGATGGAATATGGACACTTGGAAGAAAACCAATTCTACCAAAAAAAAAAATTTAATTACTATAGCTAGGTGGTTTCACGATAAAGCTCATGGGGGAGCGGAGGCGGTGGCTAACCAGGTACAGAAAGTATGGGCTGCTCCAGGAATCTACGCGGCTGCAAAAAGAATAACAAATAGCTGCCCGACCTGCCAGAAGTTTTCAAATAACAAGCCAAGCTCAGAGTTAGGGGGACGGTCATGGGCCTACTTCCCTTTCCAAAAGCTACAAATAGATTATGCGGATATGCCATCTGCCAATGGCTACAAACACTTGTTAGTGATAGTAGATCAGTTATCAGGCTGGGTAGAAGCTTTCCCAACAAGAAAGGCCGACACACGGGGAGTGGTAAAAGCCTTACTGAAGGAAATCATATCCAGGTATGGGGTCCCAGAAGCCACTGATTCAGACAGGGGTGCCCATTTTACGGCAAGCATAATCACTCAGTTATAGAAATCATTAGGCATAAAAAGAAACCTACAACCCCTTATCACCCACAATCTTCAGGACAAGTAGAAAGAATGAATAGAACACTAAAAGGAAAAATAGCAAGAATATGCGCACATGCTAGCCTAAAATGGCTGGGTAGGACTTTTCCCAACAAGAACGGCTGACACAGGGCGGGTAGTAAAAGCCTTACTGAAAGAAATCATACCCAGGTACAGAGTCCCAGAAGCCACTGATTCAGACAGGGGTGTCCATTTTATGGCAAGCATAATCAGTCAGTTTTATAAATCATGAGGAATAATGAACTTTTACCTAGTTCAGTAAGAAAAGGGACTGAGAGCTGGTTCAAGCTGGAATGATAAGGGAGTTGCAAGCAGTTCGCATTCCTGTGCTTCACGCTCTGGGAGGGAGGATGTCAAGGCTTTGAAATAAGGCCTACTTGGGCACCAGGACCCTGGGAAACAAAGCCTCCTCTCATTGCTGAAACAGTGTTAATTAGGGGGTCTGGACTATCTCGGGGTCTGGATTATATCCCTTCATCAGGACCTTGGCAGATAACACCTATTGTCACTGCTGGGGCAGTACTAATTGCTGGAACAACACCTCTTTGTCAGAGCCTGGAGAGACAAGGGCGGGACCCGAGGAACCAAGACACATCTGTCAACAAAAACCATAACAGTAAAGATAAACAGCCTGCCTAGGCACAGGGATGAGACCCAATAAGGAGCAGGAGACTCCAGGCCCAAATATTACTATTGGTCCAAACTACTGCCTGAGGGGTGGAGAGCTTACATTGGAAGGTATAATTGCCCAGGCATTTCTTTGTTTGGGGTCCCTCTTCGGAGACACCCAGCTCGAGCTGTAATTACCGCACGCGTGTCATTAAAATTTCATTATTTCATTTGCTTTGATTTGGCGCCAAACTTTTCTGCGGGAACCTAGGGTCGGGCCCTGTTATGGTGGCTGACAAGCCTCATTTCCATAACACCGAGCCCGGGGCCCGTCCCCGTGTCCGGGGGGTCCCGCCTCGCCCTCACCTCTCCTCTCCAGCACAGCCCTCCTGTACTCCATGTATCTCCACTGCCACTCCATGCAGCTCTTCTCCAGGTAGTGCTTCAGCCTCTCAGGCTCATTCTCTGCCTCCCACTTCCTCTTGGTGATTAGCGCAGCAGCATACGCCATGACGAATGTCAGCGTGTCCTTGTCAAAGGCGATGAAATCCTTCCCGTCGTAGGCATCCCGCAGAAACCCCCAGATCCCACCGTCCTCCAGGAGGTCACAGCCGTACGTGCGCTGCACTGTGTGATACCCTGAGACACAAGCAGGGAGACGGGGGCTCAGGGGCAGCCCCGGCCCCGCACAGGGGCTTGGACACGGCACCCAGCGCAGGGCCGGGGGCACCCCAGACCCGCAGCCCCCAGCGCTGACAGCGAGCAGCTGCCGCTGGGAGCCCCGGCCCGCGCTCACCCCCGCTCTGGTTGTAGCGCTTCTGCAGTGTGTCCAGCTCCACTCTGGAAGACTAATGATTGCCATATGCGTTCTGGGGCTGCCTGTCCCAGTGGTCCTGACCCTCCTGCTCCATCCAGGCCGCACCCGGCACCGCCCTCTGCGTCTCGCTGTCGTAGCCATCGATGAGCTCTCCGTCCACGTAGCCCACGGAGACGAAGGCGGGCAGCCCCGGGCTGGGCTCCGTCACGGCGGTGTGGAAGTAGCGCAGGGAGTGGGGGCCTGCGGGGACACGGGGGGTGGTGAGGGGCCGGGGGGGGCACGTTGGGGGGCATCCGGGGGATCAAGATGTCCCGGGGGGAGAAGTCGGGGGGGCCGGGGGGGGCAGCACGTCCCGGGGGGCAGGTCAGGGGGGCAGCACGACACAGGGGGGGCACGTCGGGGGGGCAGCACATTCCGGGAGGGCAGGTCGGGGGGCTCCGGGGGGGCAGCACGTCCCGGGGGGAAGATCGGGGGGGGCAGCACCTCCCGGGGGCGGTTGCAGGCCGGTCCGTGGGGCCGCTGACGGGGAGCCCGGCGCCGGGGGAGGGGCAGAGGGGGGCCCGGGGGCCCCGCCCGCACTCACCGCTCGCCACCGCCGCCGCCGCCGCCCAGCAGCAGCAGCCCCGGCCCCAGCGCCCGCCCCGCTACCGCCTCCTCGCTGCCAGCGCCCTCGCCCTCACCCGGCGCCGAAGCCCACGGCGGCCACGCCCCCGCGCCACCATTGGCTCCGCTGCGGCGCACCGCCATTGGCTGCCCCGCCCGCCAATAGCGGCTCTTGTCGGCTGAGGCGTCCCCAGGCGCTGGGCTGATCCCGGCGCGGCGGGTTGGGAGAAGCGACAGCGAGGGCGCTTGCGGAGGGCGCTGCGCAGCGCCGAGCCGCGGCTCCCGCTCCGCCTTGTCGCACGGCCATTGGCCCCGCCGGCGGCCGCCCGCCAATGGCGAGGCGCGGCAGCGGTGACGCCCCCGGGCGCCGGGCGGATCTCCGCGGAGCGCGTGGTGGGCGGGAGCGCGGAGGCGATGTGGGAGGCCGAGGCCGATGTGGGGACGGAGACGACGTGGGGATGGGGATGCCATGGGGATGGGGCCACTGGGGGGATGGGACGCCGTGGGGCTGGAGACGATGTGGGGATGGGGACACCGTGGGGCTGGAGATGGAGTTGGCTCTGTCACAGGGACAGGGGGACACTGTGGGGATGGGGATGATGGGGGGATGGGGACGATGTGGGGACGGGGACGCCATGGAGATGGGGACGATGTGGGGACGGGGACACCATTGGGATGGGGATGGAGTTGGCTCTGTCACAGGGGGGGACGCGGAGCCAGCAGTGGGAGCTCAGGGAGTGGCGCCCATCGAAGGCCGAGTGCTGGTAGGTGGTCCCCGGCCCACCCCGGCACCCATAGGTCTACTGGAAGATGTGGAAACCTGCCCAAGGTGGCACCCATGGGTGAGGAGCTGCCCAGGGCCCCAGGCGTCTAGCCCCGTTGCACCCCTGGAGCCAGGCATCCAATCCCATCAGCACCCACACCCATCCATGTGTTGTCCGAAAAGCGGATTCGTTGCCCGGTGTGCAATAAGCCAATAATTACACACTCAGGAGAGACATTTGTTTATTTATTTCAGAGTTGCGCAAGCCTGGGTGCTCGGTGGTTTCCCACAAATCGAGCACACACACCCCAACTTTTCAAGTAGCATTTATACAAACAAATTGCCAGATTTGCGACTTTCCCTTTTACACTGATTGGTTAGTGATTTCTTCATTCCCTGGGTCCCACCCCTGCTTCTCAAGGTCCTGATCAATTAACACTGCCCCAGCTAGGTCAGTAGATGTTATCTCCCAAGGTCCTGAGGAAGAGGACATAATCCAGACCCCTTAATTAACACAGTTTCAACAGTGAGAGGAGGCTTTGCTTCCCAAGGTCCTGGCGCCCAAACAGGCCTTATTTCACAGCCTTGACATCCTCCCTTTCGGAGAGTGGGGCACAGGAATGCAGACTGCTTGTAACTCCCTTATCTTTCCAGCCTGCACCAGCTCTGGGGCCCTTTCTTACCGAACTAGGAGCGTGGCCTAAGGCTTCAGCAAATTTAGCTACTCATGCTAAGCAAGTGTGTGGCTACTCATGCTAAGCAAATTCTGTCTAAGATAGAAGTTATCCAAATCTACCTACTTCAAACATTCTTTCTGAGCTTCTCAGGGTTGTCTTGTAACAATTGCACCCATGTTATCACCCATGGGCCCAGGTGGCCACCCATCAGCACCTGTGACCACCCATGGACCCAGGTGTCCAGCCCCATTGCACCCGTGTTATCACACATGGGCCCAGGTGGCGGCCCCATCAGCACCCACCACCACCCATGGACCCAGGTGTCGACCCCCTTTGCACCCATGGACTCAGGCGTGAGGTCACATCACCACCCCTGAACCCAGGCCCCCCACCCCATTGCACCCATGGTCCCAGCCCCCTGGCCCATTGCACCTGTGTCCCCAGCCCCCCACCCCATTGCACCCACGTCCCCAGGCCCCTGCCCCTGCCCCATTACGCCCATATCCGGAGCTTCCCCGACTCATTGCACCCATATCCCCAGCCCCCTGCCCCTTTGCGCCCATGTCCCCAGGCCCCTGCCAATTGCAACCACCTCCCCAGGCCCCCTGCCCCATTGCACCCACATCCCCAGGCCCCCGCCCTATTGCACCCATATCCCAGGCCCCCACCCCATTGCACCCATATCCCCAGCCCCCTGGCCCACGCAGATGGGGCCACACTGCAGCAAGCCCAGCGCAGGCCCCCAAGCTGCCTGGCAGCTGCAGCACAGCACACAGGAGCAGAGACCAAGGGTGCTGGCTTGGTGCAGCCGGCGGAAGAGAAGGCGTAGGGGGATCTCACTGCTGCCTGCAAGTGCCTAACGGGAGCGTGCAGAGAGCATGGAGCCAGAGACGTCCTGAGGGGCCTGGGGACAGGTTGAGGGCAACGGCACGGCTTGTGGCAGGGAAAAGTCCCCTCAGAGACTGCAAATGGCCTTGGAAGCCGAATGGTGGTGCAACACTGGAGCAGGGTGCCAGGGCCGTGCGGGAATCCATCGCCAGAGACAGTCAGAGCTCGACCCTGACAGGCCCTGCGAAACCTCCTCTGCTTGCCTCCACTTGCAGCAGGAGGTTGCAGCAGACACCTCCGGAAGACCCTTCCCACCCCAGCTGCTCTCTCACTCTGCGACTGCTTGTAGGGCTTTCTCTGCAGCCCTGACTGCCTTCCTTGGCAGCGCCTGCACTAGTCTTTCTCCTGACAGTTCCCTGACACCAAGTAACACGGCGGGAACAGCTGCCGAGGGTTTATTTGGAGCAGCACATGGGCTGTGGGACACGACGCAGTAGCATTGCTGTAGCAGCCAGGAGAGAGCCTCCGTCGCTCTGCCTCTTTGCTCTGCGCCATCTCCCATCTCGGGCCACCTGTCTGGCAGCTGCATCCTCGCGCTGTTCCTCTCACTGCCCTGAGTCACAGCGGCAGCTAAAAGCTCTGCGCAGAGCCCGAAGCGCTGCCCTGAGCCGCGATGGCCATCGCCTGGAAGGCGCAGCATGCGGGAGGGCGGTGATGCCTGTGGAGGAAGGAGAGCCGTGGGCGAGGGGCTGGGCAAGTGCAGGGCAAGCCTGAGGGTCTCTGGCTGCGGGGGAGGCCTCCGCCTTTGTTCCTGTGCTGGCTGATGGGGCCAGAGGCACACTGTCCCCCGCATCCTGGCAGCCTCCCGCCAGAGCAGATGCCGCTGCCTCGGCTCCTCGGGGCACTGCTGGGGCCAGAGGCGTGCTCTGCAGGTCACCAGCTGCCTCCCTGGCAGCATCTCTGCCCTTCACAACGGGTGAGCAGGGCACCTCCTCAGGACACGGCTGTGGGTCTGCCAAGAGGCTCCTGAGGCTCGGTCTGACCCAGCTCATGACCAAGGCCATGTTTTCCTCCAGCTCCTCCCATTCCAAAGGCTCTTCATCAACATCCTCTTCCTCATCGCTCCACTCCACGCCAGCATCCTCTGGCACTTCCCAGACTCTCTTCCCAGCTCCCAGCTCCCGCGCCCTCCCGCAGGGCCGGAGGGAAGACGATGACTTGTGCTCCTCTTTGGGCTCACAGGCAACCTGCATGGGGAGAGCAGGAACACAGCCCTGTGTGATATCAGCTGGCCATGCTCAGCATCCTGGTGCCCTGGGATATAGGAGGGGGCAAAGGGTTTGGGGTGGGGGGATGCTGTGAGTGGCCGCGAGCCCCAAGGGGAGGCACATGCAGCTGGCTGGGCAATGGCACAAGGCTTGTCTTGGGGCCGTAGCAGCAGGGCTGGGCCGGGGGCCACGACGGGCAGCGGGGGATGGAGGTGGCCGGGTACGTGGCACAAGGGGGCTGGCTCGCTGGCTGTGGGAGGCGGCTGCTGCTGGGGCTGCCCCTGCCCTCCTTGCTCAGCATCCATGCCCCAGGGCTGGATGCTGTGCAGGCCGGGGAGGGCACGTCAGCCCTGGGCCTCTGGCACTTGGAAACACAGAGCACCAGGCATCTTCCCCAGGACAGAGAGTGCAGAGCGCAAAGGGCTGGGGGGACAGCTTCTCACCACGGCCGCGGGGGACCCATGCAATGGGGCAGCTCTTCTCACCCACCCTGCACACCCCAGACGCTGCTCACACCGCACCTCCCTTTGGTGGTGGGTGCCGACGCCATGCTCCTTGCTCACCTGGTGAGGAAGGCCTGCGGCCAGGGCAGAGCCTTCTGCTGCGCTTTCTTCGGGCAATGGTGGTTGGAGAGGCAGGCTGTTGCTCTCCCCACAAGGGCCTCCGCACAACTGGGAGGCCTTTGGCGCAGCCTCTGCGGGAAGCGATGGAGGCAGAGGAGCATTTTCCCCTGCATCCTCAGGGCCTCTGGCTGCAGGGGAGGCCTCTGCCTTTGCTCCTGTGCTGGCCAGTGGAGCCAGAGGCACACTGTCCCCCGCGTCCTGGCAGCCTCCTGCCAAAGGAGATGCCGCTGCCACGGCTCCTCGGGGCACTGCTGGGGCCAGAGGCGTGCTCTGCAGGTCACCAGCTGCCTCCCTGGCAGCATCTCTGCCCTTCACAACGGGTGAGCAGGGCACCTCCTCAGGACACGGCTGTGGGTCTGCCAAGAGGCTCCTGAGGCTCGGTCTGACCCAGCTCATGACCAAGGCTGTGTTTTTCTCCAGCTCCTCCCATTGCAAAGGTTCTTCTTCAACGTCCTCTTCCTCATCGCTCCACTCCACGCCAGCATCCTCTGGTGCTCCCCGGACTCTCTTCCCAGCTCCCATCTTGCGCTCCCTCCTGGGCGCATGGGCGTACAGCCGCTCCAGCACCTCCCACTTGGACCTCGCATCCTTCAGGAGCTCCACTCGCGTCACCTCCGGTTGCCACAGGTTATAGAAGGAGTTTCTGGCACAGAGCTGAAGCCAGAGAGGGAGATTTGTGAAGGCAGCTGCTTTTCCCACCAGCAATGCCCCCCGTGGCCCTGCCAGCACTGCCACCATCACACTGTTGCAGCAGGGCGCAGCGGCTGGCCCCAGCACACGGAGGGTCACCATCTGCCCTGGCCCACCCTTTGCACTCACCTCCTTGGGGCGAACATTGAGGCATCCCGATGCTGTCAGGGAGAAACGTTTCCCCTTGCCCTCCTCTTCCTCGACCTCCCTCTCCTTTGGCCTCGGCTCCTTCCTCTCCAGAAAGGCTTCTCGCAGCTGAGCCAAGCTCTGCCCGGTGCGCGCCACGCAGCTCCTGTCGAGCTCCTCCAGCGTCTCTGTTTTGATTGAGAGCACGGCGAGATACTGCGAGGGGTTGTCGGGGTGTATGCGCAGTGGCGTGCCTTGAAGGCGACAGATGATGCCCAGAGGCTGCTGTTTGGGCCTCTGCACTGCAAGTTGCCATCCTAGTGTGACCAGTCCATGGCCCCTGCCCGGGGAAGCTGGTGCACCGGCCCCCATGACCTTCCTTTTGCCCCCACGCCTGTTGCAATCTGGCCCTTGCAGAGCTGTGGCAGCTGTGTTTTTGCCACGCTCCCTGCTCTCCTTCTGCAATGCGCTTGCCAGGCCTGCTAGAGCAATGGTGTATGCCAAGGTCCTTTGTGGCCCGGCTGCCCTGAGCTCCCGGCCATGTCCCGCACTCGCATCATCAGGACGGCTCAAGGCTGCAGACGCGAGCGCCAGCAGTGCGTGCATCAGAGGTGCGGCAGGCAGTGCGGGGCTGTGTGCAGCAGGTCTCTGGTCCTCAGCCCTCATTTCCATGCACACATCTGCAAGGATGTTCTCAACAGCTTGCAGCATCCTTGCTTTTCCCAGCGCGGAAGACCCAGGCCTGGCCTCAGGCAAATAGGAGACAGGAGCTTGAATTGCTCGGGGGAGAGCGCCAGCTTCCTGCTTAGCTTTTGGAGAGGCAGGCACTCTCCTTGCCACATCCTCCAGAGCCTCAGCAGTGGCCGTGCATCTCAAAGAAGATCTGCAGGATTTTTCTGGAGGTCGACGTGCGGATGCCGCTCTTTGACCTGTAGAGGCCTCCAGGCCTCCACGTGCCTGCCTAGCTGCCTTGGTTGCGTGAGGCGCTAAGCCGGGCCGATGCGGTGTCTCTGCTCTTGCACAAGGCCTGCTGTGCAGTGTCTCCCGGCGCCCCGGAGGAGCCTTCTTCACAAGGCTGCTGGAGGCATGAAGAGCTTGCACCGAGTCGAGAACCTCCCTCACAGTGTCCTCCGCCATCTGCAATCAAAGCCCATGAGGAAGGCCAAGTTACTGCTGCCCTTTACCCCTCCCCCCCAGCCTTCCCACATGCACACTCCCTGTGGCCCCTGAAACCCTCCACAACAGCAGCACTCTCCCACGCAGCTGGCTCCCAAAGGCTGCGTGGGGAGAAGGCTGGTCACCACTGGGCAAGAGATGGGCAAAGGCAGCTCCCTCGGAAACCTCGAGCCATGTCCTTGCCGACTGCCATGCAGAGCAGGCGCTCCTCCTGCTCCCTCCCACCACTTCCCGCCTGCTGCTTGGCAGCTATGCACAGTCAGGCAGAGGCTTTGCCACCATCGCTGCTCAGCTCGCTACCTTCGCGATGACGTCTTCAGGGTCTTGCCAGCTCTGTGGGCCGGGCAGCAACGGCCGCCTGTCCCTTTGCTGCGATGAAGTCGGGGTCGGGATGCGTTGCGTCACTGCATGCGGCTCCCGCTGGCCCCCCTGCAGGGAGAAGGAAGCACATGATGGAGGCGGTTGCGTTCGTACAAGCGGCCCCTCAGGCACAGGAAAGCCCGGCCCCATGGCGAAGGGAAGCTCATGGCCTAGCACGACCCAGCTGTGCTAAGCCTGGAGATGCTCTCTGACCCTCAGCACAGCTCACAGGCTCCATTTGGGCCTTGCAGCACCCCAGTCGGTGTGCTTTGTGCACCAGAAAATCCCCAGCACCAGCAAGAAATACCCCCTGGCCAGAGAAGATCAGGCCTGGCTCGCTTGCCCCACCTCCTCTTCCCCACCGTCCTCATGCTTTCCGTGCGGCTCCCAGCCCTGCTGCCTGCCTCTCCCTCCAGCCCCACCGCTCACCTTGCTTCTGCGCTTCGGCCTCACAGAAAGCCCATCCACGGGCTGGGAGCCGGCATTCGCCTGCCGCCCCTTGTCCATCAGCAGGAGCTTCTCCTGCGCACCTGCCACTCTGGCACTCAAGAGAGCTGCTCCCTCCTCAGCGAGCTGCTCTCCTCAGAGGGCACAGCCAGGGGCTCTGCTCCCAGCATGGACTCGGTCACCACGGGCACTGCCCCATCACAATGGCCTTGGGGGCATGATGCTACCCCCATCACAAAGCCCTGCACGTTGCCATGGGGACCCCCGTGACCACCTCCTGCTGGCCACCAGGGGCACCCGCATCACAAGGCCTTGCTGGTGACCGTGCTAGCACCGACATCACAAGGCCTTGCTGCTCACCGGGGGCACCTCCAGCACCAGGGCTTTGCCTCCCAGCCTCTGGTGCCAGCTTCTGAGCCCAGCTCCGAGCTGCCATCTGTGCCGCAGCAGGAATTTTCCTCTCCCCACCTCTCTGCCTCCTACACCGTGCAGATGCTGCCCTTCTTCAGGCCCTCTAGAGCACACAGCCAGCCACTGCAAGACCACTCCTCTTGCTCGGGCCACTAAGCCTCACCCATATGCCTCACCGTCCAGCCCTAGGCAGAGCGTCCTGCATTCCCGCTGCTTTCTCACAGAAAGGCCAACTGCCCCTCCGCACCTTCCCAGACGGGCCTTCCCAAAGAGGCTGCAGCCATCCACCGCAGCGCTCCAGGCATGCCACGCTGCAGGCCCGCAGCTGCACACAGACTGCAAAGTGCTCCTGTCTGGTCCCCAGGCTGCAGGCATTAGCGGACGGACCCCTGAGACAGGTGCCCGCCTCTGCAGATTTCCCACAAAAGCTGTCAGAGATTCATTTCTCCAGACTGTTGCTCTCTAAGCACTTCCCTATTGGCGTGCACGCACTGCGCTGGGCCCCTCCAGGCTTTCTTTGCTCCACATCACCCTGCACCTTTGCCTTGCCCTCCCACACCATCGCTTCCTCACTCTTCCATGCATCCTCCTCTCCCCTCAGGGGCACCGACTTTTGGGCTCTCCTCACCACCTTGGCCACCGGCTTGAGCCTCACGGCAGCACACGGGCACACTCTCCTCCTGATGAAGCGTGACACCCCCCAGCCTTGGTGCCTCGCTGCTGGCTCGCCTTCGGGACGTCCAGCTGCTGGACCGCCAGGCCACCTGGGCAAGCAGGCCCTGCCCTCACCTGTGCACCTCTTCCTACTCACGGGGCTTGTGCTTTTCTTGCTTTTGCCCCCAGGGGGCACGTGGGGACCATCTCTCCACGCCAGCCTTCATGCACAAAGAGGGGCCCACGCTCATGAAACCAAAGCCCTGCTGCCAGCACCAGCTGCACACCCAGGGGCTGACCTGCTGGATCCAAGCACTGCTGCTCAAGCCCATTCCCCTCACTGGCAGCATGCAGGAAAAACCCCACCTGCCCTGCCAGGCCTACAGCCATGTCATCACACTTGGTACTTTCCAGGCAGGATCCTTGTGTTAAGGAAGAGCAAACTGAAACTGCCTACAGGCAGCCGCTTAGCACAACTTCTCTAAAACTTGCCTGGCATGAGGAGCTAAATTTGCTGAAGCCTTAGGCCGCACTTATCGAAAATAATGAACTTTTACTTAGTCCAGTAAGAAAAGGGCCTCAGAGCTGGTTCCAGCTGGGAAGATAAGGCAGTTACAAGCAGTCTGCATTCCTTGCAATTACTGTTTTTATAGATCAAGCAGCCCCTGATACACAAAAGTATTTTAAAGAGCATATGCCAGGCTGGCAAGGGGAGGGGGCGCGGAAGAACCAGGGGAGATAGATGGAGTCAAAGTGAAGGTGGTGTACAATTAAGAGTTAATGATGTTTGTCATTCTTGGGGGGAACAAGGACACTGGAAGCAGGAATGCCCAGTGAGGCCCTGTGCACTTGGGAATAGAGGGGCCAGCATGAGGCAATCAAATCAGTCCACAATGACAGGAGATAGGAGACTCAGAAAATACTGTGGAAATGGGGGTAAATTCATGGGATGTAGATTTGGATTTGAAGGGCAGGTAATGGCAAATATAGAAGGCTTAGAAGTTCCCTTTCTAGTGGATACTGGAGCCACCCTTTCCCTTTTAAAGTTTGAGCCTAAAGGATGCAAGTCACCAGATAAAATAATGATGCAAGGAGTAGCGGGAAAAGGCAAACGAATGTTATCTAAGCCCTTAGTACTCACTATTGGGGGTAAAACAGTGTGGGGATGTATTATAATTTCCACAGACGCGCCCATGTGCCTTTTAGGGAGAGATCTCCTGCAAGCCTTGGATACTCAGATCTGCTTACAGCCAGAAGAGGTGGAATTAATAATTATGGGCTCATGTGTTCTGGCTAAGACACCAGAACCAGAGTCAACTAATCTGCAAATTCCAACAGGTTTAGAACCAGTTTCTAAAAAGTTATGGAGCTCTTCAGGAATGGATGTGGGACTACTGAAATCAGCTAGTCCAGTCTGGATAAAAACAAAGGGGGGATTGCCTCCTGCAGTTAAGCAATACCCTATCCCAAAGGAAGCAGAGAAGAGCATCCAAAAACAAATCAATCATTATTTGAAACTGGGTATCCTTAGAGTCTGTGAATCCCCGTACAACACCCCAATTCTGCCAGTTAAAAAGAACAGACAAGACTCTGATGGTGATCCAGAGTATCAGTTTGTACAAGACTTAAGGGCTATAAACCAACAGGTAGTTGCTCCACATCCAGTAGTCCCCGACCTATCAACCATTTTACTACAGATACCCCTTTGGGCAACTTATTTTACTGTGATCGACCTAACGGCAGCCTTTTTTAGTATACCGATAGCTGAAGATAGCCAAGATCTCCTGGCTTTCACTTGGAAGGGACAACAATTAACTTGGACGAGGCTGCCACAGGGATTTACTGGGTCTCCGACTATTTTTTCGCATATACTCAAAAATGACCTCTCAGATATCGAACTTCCAGGACATTCTGTATTAATACAATATGTAGATGATTTGTTATTAGCAAGTAAAGATTAACACTCTTGCAGAAAAAGGGCATCGAGCATCTCTGTCTAAACTCCAGCTGTGTCAAAGAGAGGTAAAATATTTGGGTTTTATCTTAAAAGAAGGACACAGGTTAGTTGATCCAGAACGAGTAAAGACAACTCTTGATATGCCTCGTCCTGTAACAAAAAAACAACACGGGATTTTTAGGAGCTGTAGGATTTTGCCAACCGTGGATTCCTGGGTTAGCAGAACTTACTAAGCCTTTAGTGCAGGCAACAAAAAAGGAGGAGATGGAGCCTGTGGCCTGGGGCCCAGAAAGGGAGAAAGCTTTTACATCTGTGAAAAAAGCGTTGGTTTCAGCCCCTGCTCTAGGGTGACCAGATTATAGCAAACCATTCGAATTGTTTGTCCATGAGTGACAGGGAGTAGCAAGTGGGGTACTCACCCAAAAACTAGGCCCTCACCACAGACCAGTGGCCTATTACTCCACGCAGCTAGATGAGGTAGCTAAAGGCACTCCAGGATGCATCAGAGCAATAGCAGCTACGGCAGCTCTTACTGAAAAAAACCATAACCTGTAGTTTTGGGTCACTCATTGACTGTGTATGTGCCACATGAAGTAGAACTGTTAATGAAACAATACGCGACTCAAGCACTATCCCCACAGAGAGCTCACCGCTATGAACTGATAATATTAAGGTCACATTATCTGCATGTAAAGAGATGCAACATCTTAAATCCAGCAACACTACTGCCTCTACCTGAGGATGGAGAACCACATCATTCCTGTGAGCAGGTGATCGTCAGCTCGAGCAAGCCCCGGGAGGACCTTAAAGACAAACCTTTGGAAAACCCAGACTTAGTTCCGTTTACAGATGGATCATCCTAGTATTTGGACGGAAGGCACCACTCCGGCTATGCTGTCACTAACCTCTTTGAGGTACTTGAGGCCAATCCTTTGTCTCCGTCTGTAAGTGCTCAAGGAGCAGAATTAATAGCATTGACCCAAGCAGCAAAAATTGGTAAGAACCTGCAGGTAAATATCTATACCGATTCTAAATATGCATTTGGAGTAGGTCATGTAACAGGGATGTTATGGAAAGAGCGAGGATTCTTTTCGTCATCAGGAAAGAAATTAGCTAATGGAGAAGAAATACGTAATTTGCTGGAAGCAGTCCAACTGCCCAAAGAAATTGCTGTAATACACTGCCCAGCCCATACTAAAGACACTACAGAAATTAGCAGAGGAAATGCTTTAGCCGACGCTGCTGCGAAGGCTGCAGCTCGACAACCTCTGAGAGAATGTATGGGTGTAGTTCCAAGGATGGACCAGAGTGAACGGCCAATTTTAATAGACCCCAAAACCATGTATGAAAAAGACTGCTCAGTGGAAGAGAAAAAACAATGGGAGCAGTGGGAAGCAAAACAAAGTGATGATGGAATATGGACACTTGGAAGAAAACCAATTCTACCAAAAAAAAAAATAGTTAATTACTATAGCTAGGTGGTTTCACGATAAAGCTCATGGGGGAGCGGAGGCAATAGCTAAGCAGGTACAGAAAGTATGGGCCGCTCCAGGAATCTACGCGGCTGCTAAAAGAATAACAAATAGCTGCCCGACCTGCCAGAAGTTTTCAAATAACAAGCCAAGCTCAGAGTTAGGGGGACGGTCATGGGCCTACTTCCCTTTCCAGAAGCTACAAATAGATTATGCGGATATGCCATCTGCCAATGGCTACAAACACTTGTTAGTGATAGTAGATCAGTTATCAGGCTGGGTAGAAGCTTTCCCAACAAGAAAGGCCGACACACGGGGAGTGGTAAAAGCCTTACTGAAAGAAATCATACCCAGGTATGGGGTCCCAGAAGCCACTGATTCAGACAGGGGTGCCCATTTTACAGCAAGCATAATCACTCAGTTATAGAAATCATTAGGCATAAAAAGAAACCTACAACCCCTTATCACCCACAATCTTCAGGACAAGTAGAAAGAATGAATAGAACACTAAAAGGAAAAATAGCAAGAATATGCGCACATGCTAGCCTAAAATGGCTGGGTAGGACCTTTCCCAACAAGAACGGCTGACGCAGGGCGGGTAGTAAAAGCCTTACTGAAAGAAATCATACCCAGGTATAGAGTCCCAGAAGCCATGGATTCAGACAGGGGTGCCCATTTTATGGCAAGCATAATCAGTCAGTTCTATAAATCATGAGGAATAAAAGGAAATCTATGTACCCCTTATCACCCACAATCTTCAGGACAAGTAGAAAGAATGAACAGTACATTAAAAGAAGAAATAGCAAGAAATGCACACATGCTAGCCTCAAATGGCCAGAAGCATTAAACTTAGCTCTATGGGATGTTTGAAATGTCCCATGGCAACCCATAGGACTAACACCAGCAGAAATTCTCTTTGGGAAACATTTAGCTGTACTAGGGACTTGTTATGCCAGCTAAGACTAGCCTGTTAGACGGGGATGAATGACTAACCCAGTATGTTCTAAGTATGCAAAAAAGGTTTGAAAATCTTTGAAATAAATAAATATATGCTCAATGATATCAATCCACACCACCTGAAATACAAGTGCCTGGTATACAGCCTGGGGATGAAGTTTTAGTTAAAGTATTTTCACAAAAAATCCAGGTTAAAACCTAAATGGAACGGGCCATATACTATCATACTGTGTTCTTATTTTGCTGTTCAAGTTGAACTGTACTTGTACATGTTAAAAAAAGAATGTGTATGTGTAAGAACACTTTGTAATCTTACATTCATAGATGGCATTGGTGTAGATACAAGTAATTAATTACTCAAATATTTGTATTTGTAACATTACCCAAAATTATGGGATGCGACTTTAATCATTCAGCTCCTATTAGATCTTATCAATTGTTACAATCTAATTATACACTAATTCAAAATTTACTACCTAACCCCATTGGAAAGAATCTCACACTAGTGAAGAAACTACTACAACATGACAACCTGCGTCGACTGCTAGAACGTACCCGAAACAATGGACAAAAAACCCTCTAATCACCATTCATCATGAAGCAGAAGAGATGCACCACGTCTTGGAAAGGATAAAAAGGGATGGAGAACATCATGGCTGGGAAACTCTTCTAGGGTGGTCACCAACTACAACAGCGATTTATAATCACGTGTTGCACCCATTAGTAGTTGTGTTAACTTTAACTGTGTTATGCCTATTGCTTACGATCATATTATGCATAAGATTATGGAACGTGATAGCACGCCTTGAAAGGCTTCGAGAACTCTGTTTCAAGTATTAGCAGGGATGCTTCATAAAAACAAAGCGGGGAACTGTTAAAGAATAGCGAACTGAAACTGTCTAGAGGTAGCCGCTTAGCACAACTTCTCTAAAACTTGCTTAGCATGAGGAGCTAAATTTGCTGAAGCCTTAGGCCGCACTTAGCGAAAACAATGAACTTTTACTTAGTCCAGTAAGAAAAGGGCCTCAGAGCTGGTTCCAGCTGGGAAGATAAGGAAGTTACAAGCAGTCTGCATTCCTGCATCTCACACTCCCAAAGGGAGGGTGTCTGCAGGAATGCGTCTCACACTCCCAAAGGGAGGGTGTCAAGGCTTTGAAGTAAGACCAGTGCAGGGCATTAGGACCTTGAGGGGCAAAGCCTTAGCTCACTGCTGGGGCAGTGTTCATTGTTATGATTTAGAATCACCTCCTCCTCAGGACCTTGAGACACAACAGTAAGACCCCACAAAAACAGAGGTACAACCGTCAGCAGAGACTGCAAAAAACAAAAATAAGGAGAAAAACAGCTTACCTCAGAATGACGATGAGACCCAATGAGGAGCAGGAGACCCCAGACCAAAAAATTACTATTGGTCTAACTACCACGTGAAGGGTGGGAAATGTACGTTGAAAAAACTATAATTGCCCAGGATTTGTTTATGTTAGGGTCCCTCTTCGGAGGCACCCAGCTCGAGCTGTAATTACTGCACGCACGTCATTAATATTTAATTCTTTAATTTGTTTTGATTTGGCTCTGAATTTTTCTGCGGAAACCTAGCGTCGAGCCCTCTTATGGTGGCCAACAAGCCTAATTTCCATATAATTTCCATAACAATAACTGGGCATGGGCGCGGGAGCATTTGAGCCAGGAGGGAGGGAGGAAAGAAACCTGCCGAACGTAACACTTGTGCTAGCAGATACTAGTACCCCGGACTGTGCTCCAAAAGTTTCTGCTCCACCTGATATACCTGATGATCTCTCTGTCATTACTTCTCCTTCTCCTCCTCCTTCTCCCTCTACTCCATTGGCTGCCGGACTCTATCCTATGATCCCCAACGTGCTGACTAACCCTGCCGCTTTACAGCCAGGGGGAAAGGGAGGGGCCAGTCCCCCTCCTCCTGTGCTGCGGGTATTTACTAATCAGCCCTGGCACCCCGGCCATCTCGCCTTATGGGGGGGTAAAATGCAGAGATTAAGAAAAGATGCAGGGCGATGTGTCCAATTATTTTCTAATATCTGCACTGGGCACAACCCAAACTGGAGTGATACCCAAATTCTTTTGAGGGAATTATTTCAACCAAATGAAGGGGATAAGATAATTAAAGATGCAGAAGAAGCGCAGCAAGCCGGGGGAAATAGAAACCTCTGGCTAGCAAATGGTCCAAATTGGGATTGTAATAATGCAGGAGATAGAGCTGTGTGTCCAACAGGACTTTGAAATTTAGTAGAAGTAATTAGAGCATGCAGAGAGTTAGGAGTAAATTGGACTAGAGTGCAAGAATGCAGACAGTGATTAGATGAACACCCCCAAGACTTCTGGGGACTTTTGCGGTAAGCCCCGCTAAAATAGGGAGGAATGACCCCACAAAACTTCAATGATGCTCTCGCAATTAGTGTTTTTATAGATCAAGCAGCCCCTGATACACAAAAGTATTTTAAAGAGCATATGGCAGGCTGGCAAGGGGAGGGGCGCGGAAGAACCAGGGGAGATAGATGGAATCAAAGTGAAGGGGGTGTACAATTAAGAGTTAATGATGTTTGTCATTCTTGGGGGGAACAAGGACACTGGAAGCAGGAATGCCCAGTGAGGCCCTGTGCACTTGGGAATAGAGGGGCCAGCATGAGGCAATCAAATATTGAGAAGGAGACCAGGCAATTCCCAGGCAGTCCACAATGACAGGAGATAGGAGACTCAGAAAATACTGTGGAAATGGGGGTAAATTCATGGGATGTAGATTTGGATTTGAAGGGCAGGTAATGGCAAATATAGAAGGCTTAGAAGTTCCCTTTCTAGTGGATACTGGAGCCACCCTTTCCCTTTTAAAGTTTGAGCCTAAAGGATGCAAGTCACCAGATAAAATAATGATGCAAGGAGTAGCGGGAAAAGGCGAACGAATGTTATCTAAGCCCTTATTGCTTACTATTGGAGGTAAAAGAGCGTGGGGATGTATTATAATTTCCACAGACGCGCCCATGTGCCTTTTAGGGAGAGATCTCCTGCAAGCCTTGGATACTCAGATCTGCTTACAGCCAGAAGAGGTGGAATTAATAATTATGGGCTCATGTGTTCTGGCTAAGACACCAGAACCAGAGTCGACTAATCTGCAAATTCCAACAAGGTTAGAATCAGTTCCTAAACGGTTATGGAGCTCTTTAGGAATGGATGTGGGACTACTGAAATCAGCTAGTCCAGTCTCGATAAAAACAAAGGGGGGATTGCCTCCTGCAGTTAAGCAATACCCTATCCCAAAGGAAGCAGAGAAGAGCATCCAAAAACAAATCAATCATTATTTGAAACTGGGTATCCTTAGAGTCTGTGAATCCCCGTACAACACCCCAATTCTGCCAGTTAAAAAGAACAGACAAGACTCTGATGGTGATCCAGAGTATCAGTTTATACAAGACTTAGGGGCTATAAACCAACAGGTAGTTGCTCCACATGCAGTAGTCCCTAACCCATCAACCATTTTACTACAGATACCCCTTTGGGCAACTTATTTTACTGTGATTGACCTAACGGCAGCTTTTTTTAGTATACCGATAGCTGAAGATAGCCAAGATCTCTTGGCTTTCACTTGGAAGGGACAACAATTAACTTGGACAAGGCTGCCACAGGGATTTACTGGGTCTCTGACTATTCTTTCGCGTATACTCAAAAATGACCTCTCAGATATCGAACTTCCAGGACATTCTGTATTAATACAATATGTAGATGATATGTTATTAGCAAGTAAAGATTATGAGACATTTTTAAAAGACACTGTTTCTCCATGTAACGCTCTTGCAGAAAAAGGGCATCAGGCATCTCTGTCTAAACTCCAGCTGTGTCAAAGAGAGGTAAAATATTTGGGTTTTATCTTAAAAGAAGGACACAGGTTAGTTGATCCAGAACGAGTAAAGACAATTCTTGATATGCCTCGTCCTGTAACAAAAAAACAACACGGGATTTTTAGGAGCTGTAGGATTTTGCCAACCGTGGATTCCTGGGTTAGCAGAACTTACTAAGCCTTTAGTGCAGGCAACAAAAAAGGAGGAGATAGAGCCTGTGGCCTGGGGCCCAGAAAGGGAGAAAGCTTTTACATCTGTGAAAAAAGCGTTGGTTTCAGCCCCTGCTCTAGGGTTACCAGATTATAGCAAACCATTGGAATTATTTGTCCATGAACGACAGGGAGTAGCAAGTGGGGTACTCACCCAAAAACTAGGCCCTCACCACAGACCAGTGGCCTATTATTCCACGCAGCTAGATGAGGTAGCTAAAGGCACTCCAGGATGCATCAGAGCAATAGCAGCTATGGCAGCTCTTACTGAAAAAAACATGACCTGTAGTTTTGGGTCACTCATTGACTGTGTATGTGCCACATGAAGTAGAACTGTCAATGAAACAATACGTGACTCAAGCACTATCCCCACAGAGAGCTCACCGCTATCAACTGATAATACTGCATGCAGATAATGGGACCTTAAAGAGATGCAACATCTTAAATCCAGCAACACTATTGCCTCTACCTGAGGATGGAGAACCACATCATTCCTGTGAGCAGGTGATCGTCAGCTCGAGCAAGCCCCGGGAGGACCTTAAAGACGAACCTTTGGGAAACCCAGACTTAGTTCCGTTTACAGATGGATCATCCTAGTATTGGGACGGAAGGCACCACTCCGGCTATGCTGTCACTAACCTCTTTGAGGTACTTGAGGCCAATCCTTTGTCTCCGTCTGTAAGTGCTCAAGGAGCAGAATTAATAGCATTGACCCAAGCAGTAAAAATTGGTAAGAACCTGCAGGTAAATATCTATACCGATTCTAAATATGCATTTGGAGTAGGTCATGTAACAGGGATGTTATGGAAAGAGCGAGGATTCTTTTCGTCATCAGGAAAGAAATTAGCTAATGGAGAAGAAATACGTAATTTGCTGGAAGCAGTCCAACTGCCCAAAGAAATTGCTGTAATACACTGCCCAGCCCATACTAAAGACACTACAGAAATTAGCAGAGGAAATGCTTTAGCCGACGCTGCTGCGAAGGCTGCAGCTCGACAACCTCTGAGAGAATGTATGGGGGCAGTTCCAAGGATGGACCAGAGTGAATGGCCAATTTTAATAGACCCCAAAACCACGTATGAAAAAGACTGCTCAGTGGAAGAGAAAAAACAATGGGAGCAGTGGGAAGCAAAACAAAGTGATGATGGAATATGGACACTTGGAAGAAAACCAATTCTACCAAAAAAAAAAATTTAATTACTATAGCTAGGTGGTTTCACGATAAAGCTCATGGGGGAGCGGAGGCAATAGCTAAGCAGGTACAGAAAGTATGGGCTGCTCCAGGAATCTACGCGGCTGCAAAAAGAATAACAAATAGCTGCCCGACCTGCCAGAAGTTTTCAAATAACAAGCCAAGCTCAGAGTTAGGGGGACGGTCATGGGCCTACTTCCCTTTCCAAAAGCTACAAATAGATTATGCGGATATGCCATCTGCCAATGGCTACAAACACTTGTTAGTGATAGTAGATCAGTTATCAGGCTGGGTAGAAGCTTTCCCAACAAGAAAGGCCGACACACGGGGAGTGGTAAAAGCCTTACTGAAGGAAATCATATCCAGGTATGGGGTCCCAGAAGCCACTGATTCAGACAGGGGTGCCCATTTTACGGCAAGCATAATCACTCAGTTATAGAAATCATTAGGCATAAAAAGAAACCTACAACCCCTTATCACCCACAATCTTCAGGACAAGTAGAAAGAATGAATAGAACACTAAAAGGAAAAATAGCAAGAATATGCGCACATGCTAGCCTAAAATGGCTGGGTAGGACTTTTCCCAACAAGAACGGCTGACACAGGGCGGGTAGTAAAAGCCTTACTGAAAGAAATCATACCCAGGTACAGAGTCCCAGAAGCCACTGATTCAGACAGGGGTGTCCATTTTATGGCAAGCATAATCAGTCAGTTTTATAAATCATGAGGAATAATGAACTTTTACCTAGTTCAGTAAGAAAAGGGACTGAGAGCTGGTTCAAGCTGGAATGATAAGGGAGTTGCAAGCAGTTCGCATTCCTGTGCTTCACGCTCTGGGAGGGAGGATGTCAAGGCTTTGAAATAAGGCCTACTTGGGCACCAGGACCCTGGGAAACAAAGCCTCCTCTCATTGCTGAAACAGTGTTAATTAGGGGGTCTGGACTATCTCGGGGTCTGGATTATATCCCTTCATCAGGACCTTGGCAGATAACACCTATTGTCACTGCTGGGGCAGTGCTAATTGCTGGAACAACACCTCTTTGTCAGAGCCTGGAGAGACAAGGGCGGGACCCGAGGAACCAAGACACATCTGTCAACAAAAACCATAACAGTAAAGATAAACAGCCTGCCTAGGCACAGGGATGAGACCCAATAAGGAGCAGGAGACTCCAGGCCCAAATATTACTATTGGTCCAAACTACTGCCTGAGGGGTGGAGAGCTTACATTGGAAGGTATAATTGCCCAGGCATTTCTTTGTTTGGGGTCCCTCTTCGGAGACACCCAGCTCGAGCTGTAATTACCGCACGCGTGTCATTAAAATTTCATTATTTCATTTGCTTTGATTTGGCGCCAAACTTTTCTGCGGGAACCTAGGGTCGGGCCCTGTTATGGTGGCTGACAAGCCTCATTTCCATAACACCGAGCCCGGGGCCCGTCCCCGTGTCCGGGGGGTCCCGCCTCGCCCTCACCTCTCCTCTCCAGCGCAGCCCTCCTGTACTCCATGTATCTCCACTGCCACTCCATGCAGCTCTTCTCCAGGTAGTGCTTCAGCCTCTCAGGCTCATTCTCTGCCTCCCACTTCCTCTTGGTGATTAGCGCAGCAGCATACGCCATGACGAATGTCAGCGTGTCCTTGTCAAAGGCGATGAAATCCTTCCCGTCGTAGGCATCCCGCAGAAACCCCCAGATCCCACCGTCCTCCAGGAGGTCACAGCCGTACGTGCGCTGCACTGTGTGATACCCTGAGACACAAGCAGGGAGACGGGGGCTCAGGGGCAGCCCCGGCCCCGCACAGGGGCTTGGACACGGCACCCAGCGCAGGGCCGGGGGCACCCCAGACCCGCAGCCCCCAGCGCTGACAGCGAGCAGCTGCCGCTGGGAGCCCCGGCCCGCGCTCACCCCCGCTCTGGTTGTAGCGCTTCTGCAGTGTGTCCAGCTCCACTCTGGAAGACTAATGATTGCCATATGCGTTCTGGGGCTGCCTGTCCCAGTGGTCCTGACCCTCCTGCTCCATCCAGGCCGCACCCGGCACCGCCCTCTGCGTCTCGCTGTCGTAGCCATCGATGAGCTCTCCGTCCACGTAGCCCACGGAGACGAAGGCGGGCAGCCCCGGGCTGGGCTCCGTCACGGCGGTGTGGAAGTAGCGCAGGGAGTGGGGGCCTGCGGGGACACGGGGGGTGGTGAGGGGCCGGGGGGGGCACGTTGAGGGGCATCCGGGGGATCAAGATGTCCCGGGGGGAGAAGTCGGGGGGGTCGGGGGGGGCAGCACGTCCCGGGGGGCAGGTCAGGGGGGCAGCACGACACAGGGGGGGCACGTCGGGGGGACAGCACATTCCGGGAGGGCAGGTCGGGGGGCTCCGGGGGGGCAGCACGTCCCGGGGGGAAGATCGGGGGGGCAGCACCTCCCGGGGGCGGTTGCAGGCCGGTCCGTGGGGCCGCTGACGGGGAGCCCGGCGCCGGGGGAGGGGCAGAGGGGGGCCCGGGGGCCCCGCCCGCACTCACCGCTCGCCACCGCCGCCGCCGCCGCCCAGCAGCAGCAGCAGCCCCGGCCCCAGCGCCCGCCCCGCTACCGCCTCCTCGCTGCCAGCGCCCTCGCCCTCACCCGGCGCCGAAGCCCACGGCGGCCACGCCCCCGCGCCACCATTGGCTCCGCTGCGGCGCACCGCCATTGGCTGCCCCGCCCGCCAATAGCGGCTCTTGTCGGCTGAGGCGTCCCCAGGCGCTGGGCTGATCCCGGCGCGGCGGGTTGGGAGAAGCGACAGCGAGGGCGCTTGCGGAGGGCGCTGCGCAGCGCCGAGCCGCGGCTCCCGCTCCGCCTTGTCGCACGGCCATTGGCCCCGCCGGCGGCCGCCCGCCAATGGCGAGGCGCGGCAGCGGTGACGCCCCCGGGCGCCGGGCGGATCTCCGCGGAGCGCGTGGTGGGCGGGAGCGCGGAGGCGATGTGGGAGGCCGAGGCCGATGTGGGGACGGAGACGACGTGGGGATGGGGATGCCATGGGGATGGGGCCACTGGGGGGATGGGACGCCGTGGGGCTGGAGACGATGTGGGGATGGGGACACCGTGGGGCTGGAGATGGAGTTGGCTCTGTCACAGGGACAGGGGGACACTGTGGGGATGGGGATGATGGGGGGATGGGGACGATGTGGGGACGGGGACGCCATGGAGATGGGGACGATGTGGGGACGGGGACACCATTGGGATGGGGATGGAGTTGGCTCTGTCACAGGGGGGGACGCGGAGCCAGCAGTGGGAGCTCAGGGAGTGGCGCCCATCGAAGGCCGAGTGCTGGTAGGTGGTCCCCGGCCCACCCCGGCACCCATAGGTCTACTGGAAGATGTGGAAACCTGCCCAAGGTGGCACCCATGGGTGAGGAGCTGCCCAGGGCCCCAGGCGTCTAGCCCCGTTGCACCCCTGGAGCCAGGCATCCAATCCCATCAGCACCCACACCCATCCATGTGTTGTCCGAAAAGCGGATTCATTGCCCGGTGTGCAATAAGCCAATAATTACACACTCAGGAGAGACATTTGTTTATTTATTTCAGAGTTGCGCAAGCCTGGGTGCTCGGTGGTTTCCCACAAATCGAGCACACACACCCCAACTTTTCAAGTAGCATTTATACAAACAAATTGCCAGATTTGCGACTTTCCCTTTTACACTGATTGGTTAGTGATTTCTTCATTCCCTGGGTCCCACCCCTGCTTCTCAAGGTCCTGATCAATTAACACTGCCCCAGCTAGGTCAGTAGATGTTATCTCCCAAGGTCCTGAGGAAGAGGACATAATCCAGACCCCTTAATTAACACAGTTTCAACAGTGAGAGGAGGCTTTGCTTCCCAAGGTCCTGGCGCCCAAACAGGCCTTATTTCACAGCCTTGACATCCTCCCTTTCGGAGAGTGGGGCACAGGAATGCAGACTGCTTGTAACTCCCTTATCTTTCCAGCCTGCACCAGCTCTGGGGCCCTTTCTTACCGAACTAGGAGCGTGGCCTAAGGCTTCAGCAAATTTAGCTACTCATGCTAAGCAAGTGTGTGGCTACTCATGCTAAGCAAATTCTGTCTAAGATAGAAGTTATCCAAATCTACCTACTTCAAACATTCTTTCTGAGCTTCTCAGGGTTGTCTTGTAACAATTGCACCCATGTTATCACCCATGGGCCCAGGTGGCCACCCATCAGCACCTGTGACCACCCATGGACCCAGGTGTCCAGCCCCATTGCACCCGTGTTATCACACATGGGCCCAGGTGGCGGCCCCATCAGCACCCACCACCACCCATGGACCCAGGTGTCGACCCCCTTTGCACCCATGGACTCAGGCGTGAGGTCACATCACCACCCCTGAACCCAGGCCCCCCACCCCATTGCACCCATGGTCCCAGCCCCCTGGCCCATTGCACCTGTGTCCCCAGCCCCCCACCCCATTGCACCCACGTCCCCAGGCCCCTGCCCCTGCCCCATTACGCCCATATCCGGAGCTTCCCCGACTCATTGCACCCATATCCCCAGCCCCCTGCCCCTTTGCGCCCATGTCCCCAGGCCCCTGCCAATTGCAACCACCTCCCCAGGCCCCCTGCCCCATTGCACCCACATCCCCAGGCCCCCGCCCTATTGCACCCATATCCCAGGCCCCCACCCCATTGCACCCATATCCCCAGCCCCCTGGCCCACGCAGATGGGGCCACACTGCAGCAAGCCCAGCGCAGGCCCCCAAGCTGCCTGGCAGCTGCAGCACAGCACACAGGAGCAGAGACCAAGGGTGCTGGCTTGGTGCAGCCGGCGGAAGAGAAGGCGTAGGGGGATCTCACTGCTGCCTGCAAGTGCCTAACGGGAGCGTGCAGAGAGCATGGAGCTAGAGACGTCCTGAGGGGCCTGGGGACAGGTTGAGGGCAACGGCACGGCTTGTGGCAGGGAAAAGTCCCCTCAGAGACTGCAAATGGCCTTGGAAGCCGAATGGTGGTGCAACACTGGAGCAGGGTGCCAGGGCCGTGCGGGAATCCATCGCCAGAGACAGTCAGAGCTCGACCCTGACAGGCCCTGCGAAACCTCCTCTGCTTGCCTCCACTTGCAGCAGGAGGTTGCAGCAGACACCTCCGGAAGACCCTTCCCACCCCAGCTGCTCTCTCACTCTGCGACTGCTTGTAGGGCTTTCTCTGCAGCCCTGACTGCCTTCCTTGGCAGCGCCTGCACTAGTCTTTCTCCTGACAGTTCCCTGACACCAAGTAACACGGCGGGAACAGCTGCCGAGGGTTTATTTGGAGCAGCACATGGGCTGTGGGACACGACGCAGTAGCATTGCTGTAGCAGCCAGGAGAGAGCCTCCGTCGCTCTGCCTCTTTGCTCTGCGCCATCTCCCATCTCGGGCCACCTGTCTGGCAGCTGCATCCTCGCGCTGTTCCTCTCACTGCCCTGAGTCACAGCGGCAGCTAAAAGCTCTGCGCAGAGCCCGAAGCGCTGCCCTGAGCCGCAATGGCCATCGCCTGGAAGGCGCAGCATGCGGGAGGGCGGTGATGCCTGTGGAGGAAGGAGAGCCGTGGGCGAGGGGCTGGGCAAGTGCAGGGCAAGCCTGAGGGTCTCTGGCTGCGGGGGAGGCCTCCGCCTTTGTTCCTGTGCTGGCTGATGGGGCCAGAGGCACACTGTCCCCCGCATCCTGGCAGCCTCCCGCCAGAGCAGATGCCGCTGCCTCGGCTCCTCGGGGCACTGCTGGGGCCAGAGGCGTGCTCTGCAGGTCACCAGCTGCCTCCCTGGCAGCATCTCTGCCCTTCACAACGGGTGAGCAGGGCACCTCCTCAGGACACGGCTCTGGGTCTGCCAAGAGGCTCCTGAGGCTCGGTCTGACCCAGCTCATGACCAAGGCCATGTTTTCCTCCAGCTCCTCCCATTCCAAAGGCTCTTCTTCAACATCCTCTTCCTCATCGCTCCACTCCACACCAGCATCCTCTGGCACTTCCCAGACTCTCTTCCCAGCTCCCAGCTCCCGCGCCCTCCCGCGGGGCCGGAGGGAAGACGATGACTTGTGCTCCTCTTGGGGCTCACAGGCAACCTGCATGGGGAGAGCAGGAACACAGCCCTGTGTGATAGCAGCTGGCCATGCTCAGCATCCTGGTGCCCTGGGATATAGGAGGGGGCAAAGGGTTTGGGGTGGGGGGATGCTGTGAGTGGCCGCGAGCCCCAAGGGGAGGCACATGCAGCTGGCTGGGCAATGGCACAAGGCTTGTCTTGGGGCCGTAGCAGCAGGGCTGGGCCGGGGGCCACGACGGGCAGCGGGGGATGGAGGTGGCCGGGTGCGTGGCACAAGGGGGCTGGCTCGCTGGCTGTGGGAGGCGGCTGCTGCTGGGGCTGCCCCTGCCCTCCTTGCTCAGCATCCATGCCCCAGGGCTGGATGCTGTGCAGGCCGGGGAGGGCACGTCAGCCCTGGGCCTCTGGCACTTGGAAACGCAGAGCACCAGGCATCTTCCCCAGGGCAGAGAGTGCAGAGCGCAAAGGGCTGGGGGGACAGCTTCTCACCATGGCCGCAGGGGACCCATGCGATGGGGCAGCTCTTCTCACCCACCCTGCACACCCCAGACGCTGCTCACACCGCACCTCCCTTTGGTGGTGGGTGCCGACGCCATGCTCCTTGCTCACCTGGTGAGGAAGGCCTGCGGCCAGGGCAGAGCCTTCTGCTGCGCTTTCTTCGGGCAATGGTGGTTGGAGAGGCAGGCTGTTGCTCTCCCCACAAGGGCCTCCGCACAACTGGGAGGCCTCTGGCGCAGCCTCTGTGGGAAGCGATATAAGCAGAGGAGCATTTTCCCCTGCATCCTCAGGGCCTCTGGCTGCAGGGGAGGCCTCTGCCTTTGCTCCTGTGCTGTACAGTGGAGCCAGAGGCACACTGTCCCCCGCGTCCTGGCAGCCTCCTGCCAAAGGAGATGCCGCTGCCACGGCTCCTCGGGGCACTGCTGGGGCCAGAGGCGTGCTCTGCAGGTCACCAGCTGCCTCCCTGGCAGCATCTCTGCCCTTCACAACGGGTGAGCAGGGCACCTCCTCAGGACACGGCTGTGGGTCTGCCAAGAGGCTCCTGAGGCTCGGTCTGACCCAGCTCATGACCAAGGCTGTGTTTTTCTCCAGCTCCTCCCATTCCAAAGGCTCTTCTTCAACGTCCTCTTCCTCATCACTCCACTCCACGCCAGCATCCTCTGGTGCTCCCCGGACTCTCTTCCCAGCTCCCATCTTGTGCTCCCTCCTGGGCGCATGGGCATACAGCCGCTCCTGCACCTCCCACTTGGACCTCGCGTCCTTCAGGAGCTCCACTCGCGTCACCTCCGGTTGCCACAGGTTATAGAAGGAGTTTCTGGCACAGAGCTGAAGCCAGAGAGGGAGATTTGTGAAGGCAGCTGCTTTTCCCACCAGCAATGCCCCCCGTGGCCCTGCCAGCACTGCCACCATCACACTGTTGCAGCAGGACGCAGCGGCTGGCCCCAGCACACGGAGGGTCACCATCTGCCCCGGCCCACCCTTTGCACTCACCTCCTTGGGGCGAACATTGAGGCATCCCGATGCTGTCAGGGAGAAACGTTTCCCCTTGCCCTCCTCTTCCTCGACCTCCCTCTCCTTTGGCCTCGGCTCCTTCCTCTCCAGAAAGGCTTCTCGCAGCTGGGCCAAGCTCTGCCCGGTGCGCGCCACACAGCTCCTGTCGAGCTCCTCCAGCGTCTCTGTTTTGATTGAGAGCACGGCGAGATACTGCGAGGGGTTGTCGGGGTGTATGCGCAGTGGCGTGCCTTGAAGGCGACAGATGATGCCCAGAGGCTGCTGTTTGGGCCTCTGCACTGCAAGTTGCCATCCTAGTGTGACCAGTCCATGGCCCCTGCACGGGGAAGCTGGTGCACCGGCCCTCATGACCTTCCTTTTGCCCCCACGCCTGTTGCAATCTGGCCCTTGCAGAGCTGTGGCAGCTGTGTTTTTGCCATGCTCCCTGCTCTCCTTCTGCAATGCGCTTGCCAGGTTTGCTAGAGCAATGGTGTATGCCAAGGTCCTTTGTGGCCCGGCTGCCCTGAGCTCCTGGCCATGTCCCGCACTCGCGTCATCAGGACGGCTCAAGGCTGCAGACGCGAGCGCCAGCAGTGCGTGCATCAGAGGTGCGGCAGGCAGTGCGGGGCTGTGTGGAGCAGGTCTCTGGTCCTCAGCCTTCATTTCCATGCACGCATCTGCAAGGATGTTCTCAACAAAGCCAGCAGGCTCAGGCCAGGAAGGGGACATGGACTCTGGTGCAGCCATTTCACTGGGGCAGCTGCCAGCAACGGCTTTGGCAGAGCTGGGTGGCACCTCTGCGAAGCGGGGGCTGCCGAGCCAAACCTGCTGTGAAACACCTTTCGCCATTGTCTCCCACTGCGGGACCTCCCCCACGCCAGAAGAGGCTGACTCTCCTTGGGGATTCTCAGCGGGGGAAACTTGTCCTTCTGCAGGCTGCACCTCAACACCTTGGGACGCTGAGGCCTTGCTCCGCACCAAGTCCTGGCTGTGCGCCATCATGTCCAACTGTTGTGCCTTGGTCTCCTGCGCACAGGCATCTCTGGGAGCTGCCAGCACCTTGCCACCTAGCTCCTGGCACAGTCCTTCAAGAGTTCTTGAAAAAGCCACCCTCAACGGCAATGGTGGCAGCCTTGGCTCTGTCAGGCAGCCTGGCCATGGCTCATCCTGCTCCTTGCATGCTGGCATGCCTCGCATCTGCCTTTGAGGAATGCTCTCTGCTCCCATGACAAAGGAGGTGCCTCCTGGCAGCTGCCGGCTTTGCACAGGAAGACTTGTCCTGGCACCATCAGCTCGCAGCAGCCTTGTTTTTCCCAGCGCGGAAGACCCAGTCCTGGCCTCAGGCAAGCAGCGGACAGGAGCTTGAATTGCCCGGGGCAGAGCCCCAGCTTCCTGCTTGCCTTCTTGAAGGGCAGGCAAAGGAAGATGCACTGCCTTTACATCTTCCTCTGCCAGGCTCTTCCTGCACTCCAGACACATCACAGCACCACTAAGAGGTGGCAGCTGCTCCCTGGCTTTGGCCCTGCCTCTTGCAGAAGATCTGCAGCATGTCTCCAGAGCAGGCAGCTTGGTTCCACGGGCAGATCCTGCTGTTTTAGCTGCAGAGGCCTCCAGGCCTCCAAGGAGCTGCCTAGCTGCCTTGGGTGCACGAGGTGCTAAGCTGGGCAGATGGAGTGTTTCGGTTTCTCCCTTGAACGCTGCGATGAGAACATCTCTGGCAGTGTTCTTCACAGTCTGCAATCCAAGCCCAGGAGATAGGAAAGTGATTGCAGCCCTTTCCTCCCCTCCCGCCCCCACTCTCCATCCTTCCCACAGGTCAATTTCCAGCACCTCTGATGCCCTCAACAGCGGCAGCGCTCTGCCACGCAGGCAGCTCCCACCCTGCTCCCAAAGGCTGCATGGGGACAGGGCTCATCAGCACTGCGCAAGACAGGGGCAAAGGCAGTTCCCCTGAGGACCCTGAGGCATGGCCTTGCAGGCTGCCATGCAGAGCAGGCAGTCAGCCTGCTGGGGGACAGAGACCTCCTGGTCTCCCCACCGCTTCCTGCCTGCTTCTCCACAGCTGCAGCCAGGCAGGCAGAGGCTTTGCCACCATCGCTGCTCAGCTCGGTACCTTCGCGATGACGTCTTCAGGGTCTTGCCAGCTCTGTGGGCCGGGCAGCAACGGCCGCCTGTCCCTTTGCTGCGATGAAGTCGGGGTCGGGATGCGTTGTGTCACTGCATGCGGCTCCCGCTGGCCCCCCTGCAGGGAGAAGGAAGCACATGATGGAGGCGGTTGCGTTCGTACAAGCAGCCCCTCAGGCACAGGAAAGCCCGGCCCCATGTCGAAGGGAAGCTCATGGCCTAGCATAACCCAGCTGTGCTAAGCCTGGAGATGCTCTCTGACCCTCAGCACAGCTCACAGGCTCCATTTGGGCCTTGCAGCACCCCAGTCGGTGTGCTTTGTGCACCAGAAAATCCCCAGCACCAGCAAGAAATACCCCCTGGCCAGAGAAGCTCAGGCCTGGCTCGCTTGCCCCACCTCCTCTTCCCCACCGTCCTCATGCTTTCCGTGCGGCTCCCAGCCCTGCTGCCTGCCTCTCCCTCCAGCCCCACCGCTCACCTTGCTTCTGCGCTTCGGCCTCACAGAAAGCCCATCCACGGGCTGGGAGCCGGCATTCGCCTGCCGCCCCTTGTCCATCTGCAGGAGCTTCTCCTGCGCACCTGCCACTCTGGCACTCAAGAGAGCTGCTCCCTCCTCAGCGAGCTGCTCTCCTCAGAGGGCACAGCCAGGGGCTCTGCTCCCAGCATGGACTCGGTCACCACGGGCACTGCCCCATCACAATGGCCTTGGGGGCATGATGCCACCCCCATCACAAAGCCCTGCACGTTGCCATGGGGACCCCCGTGACCACCTCCTGCTGGCCACCAGGGGCACCCGCATCACAAGGCCTTGCTGGTGACCGTGCTAGCACCGACATCACAAGGCCTTGCTGCTCACCGGGGGCACCTCCAGCACCAGGGCTTTGCCTCCCAGCCTCTGGTGCCAGCTTCTGAGCCCAGCTCCGAGCTGCCATCTGTGCCGCAGCAGGAATTTTCCTCTCCCCACCTCTCTGCCTCCTACACCGTGCAGATGCTGCCCTTCTTCAGGCCCTCTAGAGCACACAGCCAGCCACTGCAAGACCACTCCTCTTGCTCGGGCCACTAAGCCTCACCCATATGCCTCACCGTCCAGCCCTAGGCAGAGCGTCCTGCATTCCCGCTGCTTTCTCACAGAAAGGCCAACTGCCCCTCCGCACCTTCCCAGACGGGCCTTCCCAAAGAGGCTGCAGCCATCCACCGCAGCGCTCCAGGCATGCCACGCTGCAGGCCCGCAGCTGCACACAGACTGCAAAGTGCTCCTGTCTGGTCCCCAGGCTGCAGGCATTAGCGGACGGACCCCTGAGACAGGTGCCCGCCTCTGCAGATTTCCCACAAAAGCTGTCAGAGATTCATTTCTCCAGACTGTTGCTCTCTAAGCACTTCCCTATTGGCGTGCACGCACTGCGCTGGGCCCCTCCAGGCTTTCTTTGCTCCACATCACCCTGCACCTTTGCCTTGCCCTCCCACACCATCGCTTCCTCACTCTTCCATGCATCCTCCTCTCCCCTCAGGGGCACCGACTTTTGGGCTCTCCTCACCACCTTGGCCACCGGCTTGAGCCTCACGGCAGCACACGGGCACACTCTCCTCCTGATGAAGCGTGACACCCCCCAGCCTTGGTGCCTCGCTGCTGGCTCGCCTTCGGGACGTCCAGCTGCTGGACCGCCAGGCCACCTGGGCAAGCAGCCCTGCCCTCACCTGTGCACCTCTTCCTACTCACGGGGCTTGTGCTTTTCTTGCTTTTGCCCCCAGGGGGCACGTGGGGACCATCTCTCCACGCCAGCCTTCATGCACAAAGAGGGGCCCACGCTCATGAAAACAAAGCCCTGCTGCCAGCACCAGCTGCACACCCAGGGGCTGACCTGCTGGATCCAAGCACTGCTGCTCAAGCCCATTCCCCTCACTGGCAGCATGCAGGAAAAACCCCACCTGCCCTGCCAGGCCTACAGCCATGTCATCACACTTGGTACTTTCCAGGCAGGATCCTTGTGTTAAGGAAGAGCAAACTGAAACTAATGAGCTTTTCCTTAGTCCAGTAAGAAAAGGGCCTCAGAGCTGGTTCCAGCTGGGAAGATAAGGCAGTTACAAGCAGTCTGCATTCCTTGCAATTACTGTTTTTATAGATCAAGCAGCCCCTGATACACAAAAGTATTTTAAAAAGCATATGCCAGGCTGGCAAGGGGAGGGGGCGCGGAAGAACCAGGGGAGATAGATGGAGTCAAAGTGAAGGTGGTGTACAATTAAGAGTTAATGATGTTTGTCATTATTGCGGGGAACAAGGGCACTGGAAGCAGGAATGCCCAGTGAGGCCCTGTGCACTTGGGAATAGAGGGGCCAGCATGAGGCAATCAAATCAGGCCACAATGACAGGAGATAGGAGACTCAGAAAATACTGTGGAAATGGGGGTAAATTCATGGGATGTAGATTTGGATTTGAAGGGCAGGTAATGGCAAATATAGAAGGCTTAGAAGTTCCCTTTCTAGTGGATACTGGAGCCACCCTTTCCCTTTTAAAGTTTGAGCCTAAAGGATGCAAGTCACCAGATAAAATAATGATGCAAGGAGTAGCGGGAAAAGGCGAACGAATGTTATCTAAGCCCTTATTGCTTACTATTGGAGGTAAAAGAGCGTGGGGATGTATTACAATTTCCACAGACGCGCCCATGTGCCTTTTAGGGAGAGATCTCCTGCAAGCCTTGGATACTCAGATCTGTTTACAGCCAGAAGAGGTGGAATTAATAATTATGGGCTCATGTGTTCTGGCTAAGACACCAGAACCAGAGTCGACTAATCTGCAAATTCCAACAAGGTTAGAATCAGTTCCTAAACGGTTATGGAGCTCTTCAGGAATGGATGTGGGACTACTGAAATCAGCTAGTCCAGTCTGGATAAAAACAAAGGGGGGATTGCCTCCTGCAGTTAAGCAATACCCTATCCCAAAGGAAGCAGAGAAGAGCATCCAAAAACACACCAATCATTACCTGAAACTGGGTATCCTTAGAGTCTGTGAATCCCCATATAACACCCCAATTCTGCCAGTTAAAAAGAACAGGCAAGACTCTGATGGTGATCCAGAGTATCGCTTTGTACAAGACTTGAGGGCTATAAACCAACAGGTAGTTGCTCCACGTCCAGTAGTCCCCGACCCATCAACCATTTGACTACAGATACCCCTTTGGGCAACTTATTTTACTGTGATCGACCTAACAGCAGCCTTTTTTAGTATACCGATAGCTGAAGATAGCCAAGATCTCCTGGCTTTCACTTGGAAGGGACAACAATTAACTTGGACGAGGCTGCCACAGGGATTTACTGGGTCTCCGACTATTCTTTCGCGCAAACTCAAAAATGACCTCTCAGATATCGAACTTCCAGGACATTCTGTAGCAATACAATATGTAGATGATTTGTTATTAGCAAGTAAAGATTAACACTCTTGCAGAAAAAGGGCATCGAGCATCTCTGTCTAAACTCCAGCTGTGTCAAAGAGAGGTAAAATATTTGGGTTTTATCTTAAAAGAAGGACACAGGTTAGTTGATCCAGAACGAGTAAAGACAATTCTTGATATGCCTCGTCCTGTAACAAAAAAACAACACGGGATTTTTAGGAGCTGTAGGATTTTGCCAACCGTGGATTCCTGGGTTAGCAGAACTTACTAAGCCTTTAGTGCAGGCAACAAAAAAGGAGGAGATAGAGCCTGTGGCCTGGGGCCCAGAAAGGGAGAAAGCTTTTACATCTGTGAAAAAAGCATTGGTTTCAGCCCCTGCTCTAGGGTTACCAGATTATAGCAAACCATTGGAATTGTTTGTCCATGAGTGACAGGGAGTAGCAAGTGGGGTACTCACCCAAAAACTAGGCCCTCACCACAGACCAGTGGCCTATTACTCCACGCAGCTAGATGAGGGAGCTAAAGGCACTCCAGGATGCATCAGAGCAATAGCAGCTACGGCAGCTCTTACTGAAAAAAACATGACCTGTAGTTTTGGGTCACTCATTGACTGTGTATGTGCCACATGAAGTAGAACTGTCAATGAAACAATACGTGACTCAAGCACTATCCCCACAGAGAGCTCACCGCTATGAACTGATAATACTGCATGCAGATAATGGGACCTTAAAGAGATGCAACATCTTAAATCCAGCAACACTATTGCCTCTACCTGAGGATGGAGAGCCACATCATTCCTGTGAGCAGGTGATCGTCAGCTCGAGCAAGCCCCGGGAGGACCTTAAAGACAAACCTTTGGGAAACCCAGACTTAGTTCCGTTTACAGATGGATCATCCTAGTATTTGGACGGAAGGCACCACTCCGGCTATGCTGTCACTAACCTCTTTGAGGTACTTGAGGCCAATCCTTTGTCTCCGTCTGTAAGTGCTCAAGGAGCAGAATTAATAGCATTGACCCAAGCAGCAAAAATCGGTAAGAACCTGCAGGTAAATATCTATACCGATTCTAAAGATGCATTTGGAGTATGTCATGTAACAGGGATGTTATGGAAAGAGCGAGGATTCTTTTCGTCATCAGGAAAGAAATTAGCTAATGGAGAAGAAATACGTAATTTGCTGGAAGCAGTCCAACTGCCCAAAGAAATTGCTGTAATACACTGCCCAGCCCATACTAAAGACACTACAGAAATTAGCAGAGGAAATGCTTTAGCCGACGCTGCTGCGAAGGCTGCAGCTCGACAACCTCTGAGAGAATGTATGGGTGTAGTTCCAAGGATGGACCAGAGTGAATGGCCAATTTTAATAGACCCCAAAACCATGTATGAAAAAGACTGCTCAGTGGAAGAGAAAAAACAATGGGAGCAGTGGGAAGCAAAACAAAGTGATGATGGAATATGGACACTTGGAAGAAAACCAATTCTACCAAAAAAAAAAATAGTTAATTACTATAGCTAGGTGGTTTCACGATAAAGCTCATGGGGGAGCGGAGGCAATAGCTAACCAGGTACAGAAAGTATGGGCCGCTCCAGGAATCTACGCGGCTGCAAAAAGAATAACAAATAGCTGCCCGACCTGCCAGAAGTTTTCAAATAACAAGCCAAGCTCAGAGTTAGGGGGACGGTCATGGGCCTACTTCCCTTTCCAGAAGCTACAAATAGATTATGCGGATATGCCATCTGCCAATGGCTACAAACACTTGTTAGTGATAGTAGATCAGTTATCAGGCTGGGTAGAAGCTTTCCCAACAAGAAAGGCCGACACACGGGGAGTGGTAAAAGCCTTACTGAAAGAAATCATACCCAGGTATGGGGTCCCAGAAGCCACTGATTCAGACAGGGGTGCCCATTTTACGGCAAGCATAATCACTCAGTTATAGAAATCATTAGGCATAAAAAGAAACCTACAACCCCTTATCACCCACAATCTTCAGGACAAGTAGAAAGAATGAATAGAACACTAAAAGGAAAAATAGCAAGAATATGCGCACATGCTAGCCTAAAATGGCTGGGTAGGACTTTTCCCAACAAGAACGGCTGACGCAGGGCGGGTAGTAAAAGCCTTACTGAAAGAAATCATACCCAGGTATAGAGTCCCAGAAGCCATGGATTCAGACAGGGGTGTCCATTTTATGGCAAGCATAATCAGTCAGTTATATAAATCATGAGGAATAATGAACTTTTACCTAGTTCAGTAAGAAAAGGGACTGAGAGCTGGTTCAAGCTGGAATGATAAGGGAGTTGCAAGCAGTTCGCATTCCTGTGCTTCACGCTCTGGGAGGGAGGATGTCAAGGCTTTGAAATAAGGCCTACTTGGGCACCAGGACCCTGGGAAACAAAGCCTCCTCTCACTGCTGAAACAGTGTTAATTAGGGGGTCTGGACTATCTTGGGGTCTGGATTATATCCCCTTCGTCAGGACCTTGGCAGATAACACCTATTGTCACTGCTGGGGCAGTGCTAATTGCTGGAACAACACCTCTTTGTCAGAGCCTGGAGAGACAAGGGCGGGACCCGAGGAATCAAGACACATCTGTCAACAAAAACCCTAACAATAAAGATAAACAGCCTGCCTAGGCACAGGGATGAGACCCAATAAGGAGCAGGAGACCCCAGACCTAAATATTACTATTGGTCCAAACTACTGCCTGAGGGGTGGAGAGCTTACATTGGAAGGTATAATTGCCCAGGCATTTCTTTGTTTGGGGTCCCTCTTCGGAGACACCCAGCTCGAGCTGTAATTACTGCACGCGTGTCATTAAAATTTAATTATTTCATTTGCCTTGATTTGGCGCCAAACTTTTCTGCGGGAACCTAGGGTCGGGCCCTGTTATGGTGGCTGACAAGCCTCATTTCCATAACACCGAGCCCGGGGCCCGTCCCCGTGTCCGGGGGGTCCCGCCTCGCCCTCACCTCTCCTCTCCAGCGCAGCCCTCCTGTACTCCATGTATCTCCACTGCCACTCCATGCAGCTCTTCTCCAGGTAGTGCTTCAGCCTCTCAGGCTCATTCTCTGCCTCCCACTTCCTCTTGGTGATTAGCGCAGCAGCATACGCCATGACGAATGTCAGCGTGTCCTTGTCAAAGGCGATGAAATCCTTCCCGTCGTAGGCATCCCGCAGAAACCCCCAGATCCCACCGTCCTCCAGGAGGTCACAGCCGTACGTGCGCTGCACTGTGTGATACCCTGAGACACAAGCAGGGAGACGGGGGCTCAGGGGCAGCCCCGGCCCCGCACAGGGGCTTGGACACGGCACCCAGCGCAGGGCCGGGGGCACCCCAGACCCGCAGCCCCCAGCGCTGACAGCGAGCAGCTGCCGCTGGGAGCCCCGGCCCGCGCTCACCCCCGCTCTGGTTGTAGCGCTTCTGCAGTGTGTCCAGCTCCACTCTGGAAGACTAATGATTGCCATATGCGTTCTGGGGCTGCCTGTCCCAGTGGTCCTGACCCTCCTGCTCCATCCAGGCCGCACCCGGCACCGCCCTCTGCGTCTCACTGTCATAGCCATCGATGAGCTCTCCGTCCACGTAGCCCACGGAGACGAAGGCGGGCAGCCCCGGGCTGGGCTCCGTCACGGCGGTGTGGAAGTAGCGCAGGGAGTGGGGGCCTGCGGGGACACGGGGGGTGGTGAGGGGCCGGGGGGGGCACGTTGAGGGGCATCCGGGGGATCAAGATGTCCCGGGGGGAGAAGTCGGGGGGGTCGGGGGGGGCAGCACGTCCCGGGGGGCAGGTCAGGGGGGCAGCACGACACAGGGGGGGCACGTCGGGGGGACAGCACATTCCGGGAGGGCAGGTCGGGGGGCTCCGGGGGGGCAGCACGTCCCGGGGGGAAGATCGGGGGGGCAGCACCTCCCGGGGGCGGTTGCAGGCCGGTCCGTGGGGCCGCTGACGGGGAGCCCGGCGCCGGGGGAGGGGCAGAGGGGGGCCCGGGGGCCCCGCCCGCACTCACCGCTCGCCGCCACCGCCCAGCAGCAGCAGCCCCGGCTCCAGCGCCCGCCCCGCTACCGCCTCCTCGCTGCCAGCGCCCTCGCCCTCACCCGGCGCCGAAGCCCACGGCGGCCACGCCCCCGCGCCGCCATTGGCTCCGCTGCGGCGCACCGCCATTGGCTGCGCTCTGTCCCGCCCGCCAATAGCGGCTCTCGTCGGCTGAGGCGTCCCCAGGTGCTGGGCAGATCCCGGCGCGGCGGGTTGGGAGAAGCGACAGCGAGGGCGCTTGCGGAGGGCGCTGCGCAGCGCCGAGCCGCGGCTCCCGCTCCGCCTTGTCGCACGGCCATTGGCCCCGCCGGCGGCCGCCCGCCAATGGCGAGGCGCGGCAGCGGTGACGCCCCCGGGCGCCGGGCGGATCCCCGCGGAGCACGTGGTGGGCGGGAGGGTGGAGGCGATGTGGGAGGCCGAGGCCGATGTGGGGACGGAGACGACGTGGGGATGGGGATGCCATGGGGATGGGGCCACTGGGGGGATGGGACGCCGTGGGGCTGGAGACGATGTGGGGATGGGGACACCGTGGGGCTGGAGATGGAGTTGGCTCTGTCACAGGGACAGGGGGACACTGTGGGGATGGGGATGATGGGGGGATGGGGACACCATTGGGATGGGGATGGAGTTGGCTCTGTCACAGGGGCAGGGGGACGTGATGGGGACAGGGACACCGTGGGGACAGGGACACTGTGGTGCTGGAGATGGAGCTGACTCTGTCACAGGGGCAGGGGGATGTGGTGGGGACAGGGACACCGTGGGGACAGGGACACTGTGGGGCTGGAGATGGAGTTGGCTCTGTCACAGGGGCAGGGGGACGTGGTGGGGACAGGGACACCGTGGATACAGGGACACCGTGGGGAAAGAGATGGAGTTGGCTCTGTCACAGGGATGGGGGGACGTGGTGGGGACAGGGGTCAGCTCCGGGGATGGAGTTTGGCTCGGCCAAGGGACGGGGACCCGGCGGTGGAGATGGGGACCCGAGGATGCAGGGCTGGGGGCAGGGATAGGGACAGGAGACCACGGGGACATGGCGATGGGGACACGGAGCCAGCAGTGGGAGCTCAGGGAGTGGCGCCCATCGAAGGCCGAGTGCTGGTAGGTGGCCCCCGGCCCACCCCCGGCACCCATAGGTCTACTGGAAGATGTGGAAACCTGCCCAAGGTGGCACCCATGGGTGAGGAGCTGCCTAGGGCCCCAGGCGTCTAGCCCCGTTGCACCCCTGGAGCCAGGCATCCAGTCCCATCAGCACCCACACCCATCCATGTGTTGTCCGAAAAGCGGGTTCGTTGCCTGGTGTGCAATAAGCCAATAATTACACACTCAGGAGAGACATTTGTTTATTTATTTCAGAGTTGCGCAAGCCTGGGTGCTCGGTGGTTTCCCACAAATCGAGCACACACCCCCCAACTTTTCAAGTAGCATTTATACAAACAAATTGCCAGATTTGCGACTTTCCCTTTTACACTGATTGGTTAGTGATTTCTTCATTCCCTGGGTCCCACCCCTGCTTCTCAAGGTCCTGATCAATTAACACTGCCCCAGCTAGGTCAGTAGATGTTATCTCCCAAGGTCCTGAGGAAGAGGACATAATCCAGACCCCTTAATTAACACAGTTTCAACAGTGAGAGGAGGCTTTGCTTCCCAAGGTCCTGGCGCCCAAACAGGCCTTATTTCACAGCCTTGACATCCTCCCTTTCGGAGAGTGGGGCACAGGAATGCAGACTGCTTGTAACTCCCTTATCTTTCCAGCCTGCACCAGCTCTGGGGCCCTTTCTTACCGAACTAGGAGCGTGGCCTAAGGCTTCAGCAAATTTAGCTACTCATGCTAAGCAAGTGTGCGGCTACTCATGCTAAGCAAATTCTGTCTAAGATAGAAGTTATCCAAATCTACCTACTTCAAACATTCTTTCTGAGCTTCTCAGGGTTGTCTTGTAACAATTGCACCCGTGTTATCACCCATGGGCCCAGGTGGCCACCCATCAGCACCTGTGACCACCCATGGACCCAGGTGTCCAGCCCCATTGCACCCGTGTTAGCACACATGGGCCCAGGTGGCGGCCCCATCAGCACCCACCATCACCCATGGACCCAGGTGTCGACCCCCTTTGCACCCATGGACTCAGGCGTGAGGTCACATCAACACCCATGGACCCAGGCATTAGGTCCCATCAGCACCCATCAGCGCCCATGGACCCAGGTGTCCACCCCCGTTGCACCCATGGACTCAGGCGTGAGGTCACATCACCACCCCTGAACCCAGGCCCCCCACCCCATTGCACCCATGGTCCCAGCCCCCTGGCCCATTGCACCTGTGTCCCCAGCCCCCCACCCCATTGCACCCACGTCCCCAGGCCCCTGCCCCATTACGCCCATATCCGGAGCTTCCCCGACTCATTGCACACATATCCCCAGCCCCCTGCCCCATTGCGCCCATGTCCCCAGGCCCCTGCCCAATTGCACCCACCTCCCCAGCCCCCCGCCCCAATGCACCCATATTCCCAGCCCCTCTGCCCCATTGCACCCACATCCCCAGGCCCCCGCCCTATTGCACCCATATCCCAGGCCCCCACCCCATTGCACCCTATCCCCAGCCCCCTGGCCCACGCAGATGGGGCCACACTGCAGCAAGCCCAGCGCAGGCCCCCAAGCTGCCTGGCAGCTGCAGCACAGCACACAGGAGCAGAGACCAAGGGTGCTGGCTTGGTGCAGCCGGCGGAAGAGAAGGCGTAGGGGGATCTCACTGCTGCCTGCAAGTGCCTAACGGGAGCGTGCAGAGAGCATGGAGCCAGAGACGTCCTGAGGGGCCTGGGGACAGGTTGAGGGCAACGGCACGGCTTGTGGCAGGGAAAAGTCCCCTCAGAGACTGCAAATGGCCTTGGAAGCCGAATGGTGGTGCAACACTGGAGCAGGGTGCCAGGGCCGTGCGGGAATCCATCGCCAGAGACAGTCAGAGCTCGACCCTGACAGGCCCTGCGAAACCTCCTCTGCTTGCCTCCACTTGCAGCAGGAGGTTGCAGCAGACACCTCCGGAAGACCCTTCCCACCCCAGCTGCTCTCTCACTCTGCGACTGCTTGTAGGGCTTTCTCTGCAGCCCTGACTGCCTTCCTTGGCAGCGCCTGCACTAGTCTTTCTCCTGACAGTTCCCTGACACCAAGTAACACGGTGGGAACAGCTGCCGAGGGTTTATTTGGAGCAGCACATGGGCTGTGGGACACGACGCGGTAGCATTGCCGTAGCAGCCAGGAGAGAGCCTCCGTCGCTCTGCCTCTTTGCTCTGCGCCATGCCCCATCTCGGGCGACCTGTCTGGCAGCTGCATCCTCACGCTGTTCCTCTCACTGCCCTGAGACACAGCGGCAGCTAAAAGCTCTGCGCAGAGCCCGAAGCGCTGCCCTGAGCCGCGATGGCCATCGCCTGGAAGGCGCAGCATGCGGGAGGGCGGTGATGCCTGTGGAGGAAGGAGAGCCGTGGGCGAGGGGCTGGGCAAGTGCAGGGCAAGCCTGAGGGTCTCTGGCTGCGGGGGAGGCCTCTGCCTTTGTTCCTGTGCTGGCTGCTGGGGCCAGAGGCACACTGTCCCCCGCATCCTGGCAGCCTCCTGCCAAAGGAGATGCCGCTGCCACGGCTCCTCGGGGCACTGCTGGGGCCAGAGGCGTGCTCTGCAGGTCACCAGCTGCCTCCCTGGCAGCATCTCTGCCCTTCACAACGGGTGAGCAGGGCACCTCCTCAGGACACGGCTGTGGGTCTGCCAAGAGGCTCCTGAGGCTCGGTCTGACCCAGCTCATGACCAAGGCTGTGTTTTCCTCCAGCTCCTCCCATTCCAAAGGCTCTTCTTCAACATCCTCTTCCTCATCGCTCCACTCCATGCCAGCATCCTCTGGCACTTCCTGCACTCTCTTCCCAGCTCCCAGCTCCCGTGCCCTCCCACAGGGCCGGAGGGAAGACGATGACTTGTGCTCCTCTTTGGGCTCACAGGCAACCTGCATGGGGAGAGCAGGAACACAGCCCTGTGTGATATCAGCTGGCCATGCTCAGCATCCTGGTGCCCTGGGATATAGGAGGGGGCAAAGGGTTTGGGGTGGGGGGATGCTGTGAGTGGCCGCGAGCCCCAAGGGGAGGCACATGCAGCTGGCTGGGCAATGGCACAAGGCTTGTCTTGGGGCCGTAGCAGCAGGGCTGGGCCGGGGGCCACGACGGGCAGCGGGGGATGGAGGTGGCCGGGTGCGTGGCACAAGGGGGCTGGCTCGCTGGCTGTGGGAGGCGGCTGCTGCTGGGGCTGCCCCTGCCCTCCTTGCTCAGCATCCATGCCCCAGGGCTGGATGCTGTGCAGGCCGGGGAGGGCACGTCAGCCCTGGGCCTCTGGCACTTGGAAACGCAGAGCACCAGGCATCTTCCCCAGGACAGAGAGTGCAGAGCGCAAAGGGCTGGGGGGACAGCTTCTCACCACGGCCGCGGGGGACCCATGCAATGGGGCAGCTCTTCTCACCCACCCTGCACACCCCAGACGCTGCTCACACCGCACCTCCCTTTGGTGGTGGGTGCCAACGCCATGCTCCTTGCTCACCTGGTGAGGAAGGCCTGCGGCCAGGGCAGAGCCTTCTGCTGCGCTTTCTTCGGGCAATGGTGGCTGGAGAGGCAGGCTGTTGCTCTCCCCACAAGGGCCTCCGCACAACTGGGAGGCCTCTGGTGCAGCCTCTGCGGGAAGCGATATAAGCAGAGGAGCATTTTCCCCTGCATCCTCAGGGCCTCTGGCTGCAGGGGAGGCCTCCGCCTTTGTTCCTGTGCTGGCCAGTGGAGCCAGAGGCACATTGTCCCCCGCGTCCTGGCAGCCTCCCGCCAGAGCAGATGCCGCTGCCACGGCTCCTCGGGGCACTGCTGGGGCCAGAGGCGTGCTCTGCAGGTCACCAGCTGCCTCCCTGGCAGCATCTCTGCCCTTCACAACGGGTGAGCAGGGCACCTCCTCAGGACACGGCTCTGGGTCTGCCAAGAGGCTCCTGAGGCTCGGTCTGACCCAGCTCATGACCAAGGCCATGTTTTTCTCCAGCTCCTCCCATTCCAAAGGCTCTTCTTCAACATCCTCTTCCTCATCGCTCCACTCCACGCCAGCATCCTCTGGTGCTCCCCGGACTCTCTTCCCAGCTCCCATCTTGCGCTCCCTCCTGGGCGCATGGGCATACAGCCGCTCCTGCACCTCCCACTTGGACCTCGCATCCTTGAGGAGCTCCACTCGCGTCACCTCCGGTTGCCACAGGTTATAGAAGGAGTTTCTGGCACAGAGCTGAAGCCAGAGAGGGAGATTTGTGAAGGCAGCTGCTTTTCCCACCAGCAATGCCCCCCGTGGCCCTGCCAGCACTGCCACCATCACACTGTTGCAGCAGGGCGCAGCGGCTGGCCCCAGCACACGGAGGGTCACCATCTGCCCCGGCCCACCCTTTGCACTCACCTCCTTGGGGCGAACATTGAGGCATCCCGATGCTGTCAGGGAGAAACGTTTCCCCTTGCCCTCCTCTTCCTCGACCTCCCTCTCCTTTGGCCTCGGCTCCTTCCTCTCCAGAAAGGCTTCTCGCAGCTGAGCCAAGCTCTGCCCGGTGCGCGCCACGCAGCTCCTGTCGAGCTCCTCCAGCGTCTCTGTTTTGATTGAGAGCACGGCGAGATACTGCGAGGGGTTGTCGGGGTGTATGCTCAGCGGCGTGCCTTGAAGGCGACAGATGATGCCCAGAGGCTGCTGTTTGGGCCTCTGCACTGCAAGTTGCCATCCTAGTGTGACCAGTCCATGGCCCCTGCCCGGGGAAGCTGGTGCACCGGCCCCCATGACCTTCCTTTTGCCCCCACGCCTGTTGCAATCTGGCCCTTGCAGAGCTGTGGCAGCTGTGTTTTTGCCACGCTCCCTGCTCTCCTTCTGCAATGCGCTTGCCAGGTTTGCTAGAGCAATGGTGTATGCCAAGGTCCTTTGTGGCCCGGCTGCCCTGAGCTCCCGGCCATGTCCCGCACTCGCGTCATCAGGACGGCTCAAGGCTGCAGACGCGAGCGCCAGCAGTGCGTGCATCAGAGGTGCGGCAGGCAGTGCGGGGCTGTGTGGAGCAGGTCTCTGGTCCTCAGCCCTCATTTCCATGCACGCATCTGCAAGGATGTTCTCAACAAAGCCAGCAGGTTCAGGCCAGGAAGGGGACATGGACTCTGGTGCGGCCATTTCACTGGGGCAGCTGCCAGCAACGGCTTTGGCAGAGCTGGGTGGCACCTCTGCGAAGCGGGGGCTGCCGAGCCAAACCTGCTGTGAAACACCTTTCGCCATTGTCTCCCACTGCGGGACCTCCCCCACGCCAGAAGAGGCTGACTCTCCTTGGGGATTCTCAGCGGGGGAAATTTGTCCTTCTGCAGGCTGCACCTCAACACCTTGGGACGCTGAGGCCTTGCTCCGCACCAAGTCCTGGCTGTGCGCCATCATGTCCAACTGTTGTGCCTTGGTCTCCTGCGCACAGGCATCTCTGGGAGCTGCCAGCACCTTGCTACCTAGCTCCTGGCACAGTCCTTCAAGAGTTCTTGAAAAAGCCACCCTCAACGGCAACGGTGGCAGCCTTGGCTCTGTCAGGCAGCCTGGCCATAGCTCATCCTGCTCCTTGCATGCTGGCATGCCTCGCATCTGCCTTTGAGGAATGCTCTCTGCTCCCATGACAAAGGAGGTGCCTCCTGGCAGCTGCCGGCTTTGCACAGGAAGACTTGTCCTGGCACCATCAGCTCGCAGCAGCCTTGTTTTTCCCAGCGCGGAAGACCCAGTCCCGGCCTCAGGCAAGCAGCAGACAGCAGCTTGAATTGCCCGGGGCAGAGCCCCAGCTTCCCGCTTGCCTTCTTGAAGGGCAGGCAAAGGAAGATGCACTGCCTTTACATCTTCCTCTGCCAGGCTCTTCCTGCACTCCAGACACATCACAGCACCACTAAGAGGTGGCAGCTGCTCCCTGGCTTTGGCCCTGCCTCTTGCAGAAGATCTGCAGCATGTCTCCAGAGCAGGCAGCTTGGTTCCACAGCCAGATCCTGCCGTTTTAGCTGCAGAGGCCTCCAGGCCTCCAAGGGTCTGCCTAGCTGCCTTGGGTGCACGAGGTGCTAAGCTGGGCAGATGGAGTGTTTCGGTTTCTCTCTTGAACGCTGCGATGAGAACATCTCTGGCAGTGTTCTTCACAGTCTGCAATCCAAGCCCAGGAGATAGGAAAGTGATTGCAGCCCTTTCCTCCCCTCCCGCCCCCACTCTCCATCCTTCCCACAGGTCAATTTCCAGCACCTCTGATGCCCTCAACAGTGGCAGCGCTCTGCCACGCAGGCAGCTCCCACCCTGCTCCCAAAGGCTGCATGGGGACAGGGCTCATCAGCACTGCGCAAGACAGGGGCAAAGGCAGTTGCCCTGAGGACCCTGAGGCATGGCCTTGCAGGCTGCCATGCAGAGCAGGCAGTCAGCCTGCTGGGGGACAGAGACCTCCTGGTCTCTCCCACCGCTTCCTGCCTGCTTCTCCACAGCTGCAGCCAGGCAGGCAGAGGCTTTGCCACCATCGCTGCTCAGCTCGGTACCTTCGCGATGACGTCCTCAGGGTCTTGCCAGCTCTGTGGGCCGGGCAGCAACGGCCGCCTGTCCCTTTGCTGCGATGAAGGCGGGGTCGGGATGCGTTGCGTCACTGCATGCGGCTCCCGCTGGCCCCCCTGCAGGGAGAAGGAAGCACATGATGGAGGCGGTTGCGTTCGTACAAGCGGCCCCTCAGGCACAGGAAAGCCCGGCCCCATGGCGAAGGGAAGCTCGGGGCCGAGCACGGCCCAGCTGCACTAAGCCCAGAGGTGCTCTCTGACCCTCAGCACAGCTCACAGGCTCCATTTGGGCCTTGCAGCATCCCGGTCGGTGTGCTTTGTGCACCAGAAAATCCCCAGCACCAGCAAGAAATACCCCCTGGCCAGAGAAGATCAGGCCTGGCTCGCTTGCCCCACCTCCTCTTCCCCACCGTCCTCATGCTTTCCGTGCGGCTCCCAGCCCTGCTGCCTGCCTCTCCCTCCAGCCCCACCGCTCACCTTGCTTCTGCGCTTCGGCCTCACAGAAAGCCCATGCACGGGCTGGGAGCCGGCATTCGCCTGCCGCCCCTTGTCCATCTGCAGGAGCTTCTCCTGCGCACCTGCCACTCTGGCACTCAAGAGAGCTGCTCCCTCCTCAGCGAGCTGCTCTCCTCAGAGGGCACAGCCAGGGGCTCTGCTCCCAGCATGGACTCGGTCACCACGGGCACCGCCCCATCACAATGGCCTTGGGGGCATGATGCCACCCCCATCACAAAGCCCTGCACGTTGCCATGGGGACCCCCGTGACCACCTCCTGCTGGCCACCAGGGGCACCCGCATCACAAGGCCTTGCTGGTGACCGTGCTAGCACCGACATCACGAGGCCTTGCTGCTCACCGGGGGCACCTCCAGCACCAGGGCTTTGCCTCCCAGCCTCTGGTGCCAGCTTCTGAGCCCAGCTCCGAGCTGCCATCTGTGCCGCAGCAGGAATTTTCCTCTCCCCACCTCTCTGCCTCCCACACCGTGCAGATGCTGCCCTTCTTCAGGCCCTCTAGAGCACACAGCCAGCCACTGCAAGACCACTCCTCTTGCTCGGGCCACTAAGCCTCACCCATATGCCTCACCGTCCAGCCCTGGCAGAGCTTCCTGCATTCCCGCTGCTTTCTCACAGAAAGGCCAACTGCCCCTCCGCACCTTCCCAGACGGGCCTTCCCAAAGAGGCTGCAGCCATCCACCGCAGCGCTCCAGGCATGCCACGCTGCAGGCCCGCAGCTGCACACAGACTGCAAAGTGCTCCTGTCTGGTCCCCAGGCTGCAGGCATTAGCGGACGGACCCCTGAGACAGGTGCCCGCCTCTGCAGATTTCCCACAAAAGCTGTCAGAGATGCATTTCTCCAGACTGTTGCTCTCTAAGCACTTCCCTATTGGTGTGCACGCACTGCGCTGGGCCCCTCCAGGCTTTCTTTGCTCCACATCACCCTGCACCTTTGCCTTGCCCTCCCACACCATCGCTTCCTCACTCTTCCATGCATCCTCCTCTCCCCTCAGGGGCGCTGACTTTTGGGCTCTCCTCACCACCTTGGCCACCTGCTTGAGCCTCACGGCAGCACACGGGCACACTCTCCTCCTGATGAAGCGTGACACCCCCCAGCCTTGGTGCCTCGCTGCTGGCTCGCCTTCGGGACGTCCAGCTGCTGGACCGCCAGGCCACCTGGGCAAGCAGCCCTGCCCTCACCTGTGCACCTCTTCCTACTCACGGGGCTTGTGCTTTTCTTGCTTTTGCCCCCAGGGGGCACGTGGGGACCATCTCTCCACGCCAGCCTTCATGCACAAAGAGGGGCCCACGCTCATGAAAACAAAGCCCTGCTGCCAGCACCAGCTGCACACCCAGGGGCTGACCTGCTGGATCCAAGCACTGCTGCTCAAGCCCATTCCCCTCACTGGCAGCATGCAGGAAAAACCCCACCTGCCCTGCCAGGCCTACAGCCATGTCATCACACTTGGTACTTTCCAGGCAGGATCCTTGTGTTAAGGAAGAGCAAACTGAAACTGTCTACAGGCAGCCGCTTAGCACAACTTCTATAAAACTTGCCTGGCATGAGGAGCTAAATTTGCTGAAGCCTTAGGCCGCACTTATCGAAAATAATGAACTTTTACTTAGTCCAGTAAGAAAAGGGCCTCAGAGCTGGTTCCAGCTGGGAAGATAAGGCAGTTACAAGCAGTCTGCATTCCTTGCAATTACTGTTTTTATAGATCAAGCAGCCCCTGATACACAAAAGTATTTTAAAGAGCATATGCCAGGCTGGCAAGGGGAGGGGGCGCGGAAGAACCAGGGGAGATAGATGGAGTCAAAGTGAACGTGCTGTGCAATTAAGAGTTAATGATGTTTGTCATTATTGCGGGGAACAAGGACACTGGAAGCAGGAATGCCCAGTGAGGCCCTGTGCACTTGGGAATAGAGGGGCCAGCATGAGGCAATCAAATCAGTCCACAATGACAGGAGATAGGAGACTCAGAAAATACTGTGGAAATGGGGGTAAATTTATGGGATATAGATTTGGATTTTGAGGGGCAGGTAATGGCAAATATAGAAGGCTTAGAAGTTCCCTTTCTAGTGGATACTGGAGCCACCCTTTCCCTTTTAAAGTTTGAGCCTAAAGGATGCAAGTCACCAGATAAAATGGTGATGCAAGGAGTCGCTACTAAAAAGTAGCTAATGGAGAAGAAATATGTAATTTGCTGGAAGCAGTCCAACTGCCCAAAGAAATTGCTGTAATACACTGCCCAGCCCATACTAAAGACACTACAGAAATTAGCAGAGGAAATGCTTTAGCCGACGCTGCTGCGAAGGCTGCAGCTCGACAACCTCTGAGAGAATGTATGGGTGTAGTTCCAAGGATGGACCAGAGTGAATGGCCAATTTTAATAGACCCCAAAACCACGTATGAAAAAGACTGCTCAGTGGAAGAGAAAAAACAATGGGAGCAGTGGGAAGCAAAACAAAGTGATGATGGAATATGGACACTTGGAAGAAAACCAATTCTACCAAAAAAAAAAATAGTTAATTACTATAGCTAGGTGGTTTCACGATAAAGCTCATGGGGGAGCGGAGGCGGTGGCTAACCAGGTACAGAAAGAATGGGCCGCTCCAGGAATCTACGCGGCTGCAAAAAGAATAACAAATAGCTGCCCGACCTGCCAGAAGTTTTCAAATAACAAGCCAAGCTCAGAGTTAGGGGGACGGTCATGGGCCTACTTCCCTTTCCAAAAGCTACAAATAGATTATGCGGATATGCCATCTGCCAATGGCTACAAACACTTGTTAGTGATAGTAGATCAGTTATCAGGCTGGGTAGAAGCTTTCCCAACAAGAAAGGCCGACACACGGGGAGTGGTAAAAGCCTTACTGAAGGAAATCATATCCAGGTATGGGGTCCCAGAAGCCACTGATTCAGACAGGGGTGCCCATTTTACGGCAAGCATAATCACTCAGTTATAGAAATCATTAGGCATAAAAAGAAACCTACAACCCCTTATCACCCACAATCTTCAGGACAAGTAGAAAGAATGAATAGAACACTAAAAGGAAAAATAGCAAGAATATGCGCACATGCTAGCCTAAAATGGCTGAGTAGGACTTTTCCCAACAAGAACGGCTGACACAGGGCGGGTAGTAAAAGCCTTACTGAAAGAAATCATACCCAGGTATAGAGTCCCAGAAGCCACTGATTCAGACAGGGGTGTCCATTTTATGGCAAGCATAATCAGTCAGTTATATAAATCATGAGGAATAATGAACTTTTACCTAGTTCAGTAAGAAAAGGGACTGAGAGCTGGTTCAAGCTGGAATGATAAGGGAGTTGCAAGCAGTTCGCATTCCTGTGCTTCACGCTCTGGGAGGGAGGATGTCAAGGCTTTGAAATAAGGCCTACTTGGGCACCAGGACCCTGGGAAACAAAGCCTCCTCTCACTGCTGAAACAGTGTTAATTAGGGGGTCTGGACTATCTCGGGGTCTGGATTATATCCCTTCATCAGGACCTTGGCAGATAACACCTATTGTCACTGCTGGGGCAGTGCTAATTGCTGGAACAACACCTCTTTGTCAGAGCCTGGAGAGACAAGGGCGGGACCCGAGGAATCAAGACACATCTGTCAACAAAAACCATAACAGTAAAGATAAACAGCCTGCCTAGGCACAGGGATGAGACCCAATAAGGAGCAGGAGACTCCAGACCTAAATATTACTATTGGTCCAAACTACTGCCTGAGGGGTGGAGAGCTTACATTGGAAGGTATAATTGCCCAGGGATTTCTTTGTTTGGGGTCCCTCTTCGGAGACACCCAGCTCGAGCTGTAATTACTGCACGCGTGTCATTAAAATTTAATTATTTCATTTGCTTTGATTTGGCGCCAAACTTTTCTGCGGGAACCTAGGGTCGGGCCCTGTTATGGTGGCTGACAAGCCTCATTTCCATAACACCGAGCCCGGGGCCTGTCCCCGTGTCCGGGGGGTCCCGCCTCGCCCTCACCTCTCCTCTCCAGCGCAGCCCTCCTGTACTCCATGTATCTCCACTGCCACTCCATGCAGCTCTTCTCCAGGTAGTGCTTCAGCCTCTCAGGCTCATTCTCTGCCTCCCACTTCCTCTTGGTGATTAGCGCAGCAGCATACGCCGTGACGAATGTCAGCGTGTCCTTGTCAAAGGCGATGAAGTCCTTCCCGTCGTAGGCATCCCGCAGAAACCCCCAGATCCTGCTGTCCTCCAGGAGGTCACAGCCGTACGTGCGCTGCACTGTGTGATACCCTGAGACACAAGCAGGGAGACGGGGGCTCAGGGGCAGCCCCAGCCCCACACAGGGGCTTGGACACGGCACCCAGCGCAGGGCTGGGGGCACCCCAGACCCGCAGCCCCCAGCGCTGACAGCGAGCGGCTGCCGCTGGGAGCCCCGGCCCGCGCTCACCCCCGCTCTGGTTGTAGCGCTTCTGCAGTGTGTCCACGTCCACAATGTAAGACTGTTGATTGCCGTATGCGTTCTGGGTCTGCCTGTCCCAGTGGTCCTGACCCTCCTGCTCCATCCAGGCCGCACCCGGCACCGCCCTCTGCGTCTCGCTGTCGTAGCCATCGATGAGCTCTCCATCCACGTAGCCCACGGAGACGAAGGCCGGCAGCCCCGGGCTGGGCTCCGTCACGGCGGTGTGGAAGTAGCGCAGGGAGTGGGGGCCTGCGGGGACACGGGGGGTGGTGAGGGACCGGAGGGGGCACGTTGGGGGGCATCCGGGGGATCAAGATGTCCCAGGGGGAGAAGTCGGGGGGGTCGGGGGGGGCAGCACGTCCCGGGGGGCAGGTCAGGGGGGCAGCACGACACAGGGGGGGCACGTCGGGGGGGCAGCACATTCCGGGAGGGCAGGTCGGGGTCTCCGGGGGAGCAGCACGTCCCGGGGGGCAGGTCGGGGGGGCAGCACCTCCCGGGGGCGGTTGCAGGCCGGTCCGTGGGGCCGCTGACGGGGAGCCCGGCGCCGGGGGAGGGGCAGAGGGGGGCCCGGGGGCCCCGCCCGCACTCACCGCTCGCCCCCGCCGCCGCCGCCCAGCAGCAGCAGCAGCCCCGGCCCCAGCGCCCGCCCCGCTACCGCCTCCTCGCTGCCAGCGCCCTCGCCCTCACCCAGCGCCGAAGCCCACGGCGGCCACGCCCCCGCGCCGCCATTGGCTCCGCTGCGGCGCACCGCCATTGGCTGCGCTCTGTCCCGCCCGCCAATAGCGGCTCTCGTCGGCTGAGGCGTCCCCAGGCGCTGGGCAGATCCCGGCGCGGCAGGTTGGGAGAAGCGACAGCGAGGGCGCTTGCGGAGGGCGCTGCGCAGCGCCGAGCCGCGGCTCCCGCTCCGCCTTGTCGCACGGCCATTGGCCCCGCCGGCGGCCGCCCGCCAATGGCGAGGCGCGGCAGCGGTGACGCCCCCGGGCACCGGGCGGATCTCCGCGGAGCGCGTGGTGGGCGGGAGCGCGGAGGCGATGTGGGAGGCCGAGGCCGATGTGGGGACGGAGACGACGTGGGGATGGGGATGGGGATGCCATGGGGATGGGGCCACTGGGGGGATGGGACGCCGTGGGGCTGGAGACGATGTGGGGATGGGGACAGCGTGGGGCTGGAGATGGAGTTGGCTCTGTCACAGGGACAGGGGGACACTGTGGGGATGGGGATGATGGGGGGATGGGGACGATGTGGGGACGGGGACACCATGGAGATGGGGACGATGTGGGGACAGGGACACCATTGGGATGGGGATGGAGTTGGCTCTGTCACAGGGGCAGGGGGATGTGGTGGGGACAGGGACACCGTGGGGACAGGGACACTGTGGGGCTGGAGATGGAGTTGGCTCTGTCACAGGGGCAGGGGGACGTGGTGGGGACAGGGACACTGTGGAGACAGGGACACTGTGGGGAAAGAGATGGAGTTGGCTCTGTCACAGGGATGGGGGGACGTGGTGGGGACAGGGGTCAGCTCCGGGGATGGAGTTTGGCTCGGCCAAGGGACGGGGACCCGGCGGTGGAGATGGGGACCCGAGGATGCAGGGATGGGGGCAGGGATAGGGACAGGAGACCACGGGGACATGGCGATGGGGACACGGAGCCAGCAGTAGGAGCTCAGGGAGTGGCGCCCATCGAAGGCCGAGTGCTGGTAGGTGGCCCCCGGCCCACCCCCGGCACCCATAGGTCTACTGGAAGATGTGGAAACCTGCCCAAGGTGGCACCCATGGGTGAGGAGCTGCCCAGGGCCCCAGGCGTCTAGCCCCGTTGCACCCCTGGAGCCAGGCATCCAATCCCATCAGCACCCACACCCATCCATGTGTTGTCCGAAAAGCGGATTCGTTGCCCGGTGTGCAATAAGCCAATAATTACACACTCAGGAGAGACATTTGTTTATTTATTTCAGAGTTGCGCAAGCCTGGGTGCTCGGTGGTTTCCCACAAATCGAGCACACACACACCCCAACTTTTCAAGTAGCATTTATACAAACAAATTGCCAGATTTGCGACTTTCCCTTTTACACTGATTGGTTAGTGATTTCTTCATTCCCTGGGTCCCACCCCTGCTTCTCAAGGTCCTGATCAATTAACACTGCCCCAGCTAGGTCAGTAGATGTTATCTCCCAAGGTCCTGACAAAGAGGACATAATCCAGACCCCTTAATTAACACTGTTTCAACAGTGAGAGGAGGCTTTGCTTCCCAAGGTCCTGGCGCCCAAACAGGCCTTATTTCACAGCCTTGACATCCTCCCTTTCGGAGAGTGGGGCACAGGAATGCAGACTGCTTGTAACTCCCTTATCTTTCCAGCCTGCACCAGCTCTGGGGCCCTTTCCTACCGAACTAGGAGCGTGGCCTAAGGCTTCAGCAAATTTAGCTACTCATGCTAAGCAAATTCTATCTAAGATAGAAGTTATCCAAATCTACCTACTTCAAACATTCTTTCTGAGCTTCTCAGGGTTGTCTTGTAACAATTGCACCCGTGTTATCACCCATGGGCCCAGGTGGCCACCCATCAGCACCTGTGACCACCCATGGACCCAGGTGTCCAGCCCCATTGCACCCGTGTTATCACACATGGGCCCAGGTGGCAGCCCCATCAGCACCCACCACCACCCATGGACCCAGGTGTCGACCCCCTTTGCACCCATGGACTCAGGCGTGAGGTCACATCACCACCCCTGAACCCAGGCATTAGGTCCCATCAGCACCCATCAGCACCCATGGACCCAGGTGTCCACCCCCGTTGCACCCATGGACTCAGGCGTGAGGTCACATCACCACCCCTGAACCCAGGCCCCCCACCCCATTGCACCCATGGTCCCAGCCCCCTGGCCCATTGCACCTGCGTCCCCAGCCCCCCACCCCATTGCACCCACGTCCCCAGGCCCCTGCCCCATTACGCCCATATCCGGAGCTTCCCCGACTCATTGCACACATATCCCCAGCCCCCTGCCCCATTGTGCCCATGTCCCCAGGCCCCTGCCCAATTGCACCCACCTCCCCAGCCCCCCGCCCCAATGCACCCATATTCCCAGCCCCTCTGCCCCATTGCACCCACATCCCCAGGCCCCCGCCCTATTGCACCCATATCCCAGGCCCCCACCCCATTGCACCCTATCCCCAGCCCCCTGGCCCACGCAGATGGGGCCACACTGCAGCAAGCCCAGCGCAGGCCCCCAAGCTGCCTGGCAGCTGCAGCACAGCACACAGGAGCAGAGACCAAGGGTGCTGGCTTGGTGCAGCCGGCGGAAGAGAAGGCGTAGGGGGATCTCACTGCTGCCTGCAAGTGCCTAACGGGAGCGTGCAGAGAGCATGGAGCCAGAGACGTCCTGAGGGGCCTGGGGACAGGTTGAGGGCAACGGCACGGCTTGTGGCAGGGAAAAGTCCCCTCAGAGACTGCAAATGACCTTGGAAGCCGAATGGTGGTGCAACACTGGAGCAGGGTGCCAGGGCCGTGCGGGAATCCATCGCCAGAGACAGTCAGAGCTCGACCCTGACAGGCCCTGCGAAACCTCCTCTGCTTGCCTCCACTTGCAGCAGGAGGTTGCAGCAGACACCTCCGGAAGACCCTTCCCACCCCAGCTGCTCTCTTACTCTGCGACTGCTTGTAGGGCTTTCTCTGCAGCCCTGACTGCCTTCCTTGGCAGCGCCTGCACTAGTCTTTCTCCTGACAGTTCCCTGACACCAAGTAACACGGCGGGAACAGCTGCCGAGGGTTTATTTGGAGCAGCACATGGGCTGTGGGACACGACGCGGTAGCATTGCTGTAGCAGCCAGGAGAGAGCCTCCGTCGCTCTGCCTCTTTGCTCTGCGCCATGCCCCATCTCGGGCGACCTGTCTGGCAGCTGCATCCTCACGCTGTTCCTCTCACTGCCCCGAGACACAGCGGCAGCTAAAAGCTCTGCGCAGAGCCCGAAGCGCTGCCCTGAGCCGCGATGGCCATCGCCTGGAAGGCGCAGCATGCGGGAGGGCGGTGATGCCTGTGGAGGAAGGAGAGCCGTGGGCGAGGGGCTGGGCAAGTGCAGGGCAAGCCTGAGGGTCTCTGGCTGCAGGGGAGGCCTCCGCCTTTGCTCCTGTGCTGGCTGATGGGGCCAGAGGCACACTGTCCCCCGCATCCTGGCAGCCTCCCGCCAGAGCAGATGCCGCTGCCTCGGCTCCTCGGGGCACTGCTGGGGCCAGAGGCGTGCTCTGCAGGTCACCAGCTGCCTCCCTGGCAGCATCTCTGCCCTTCACAACGGGTGAGCAGGGCACCTCCTCAGGACACGGCTGTGGGTCTGCCAAGAGGCTCCTGAGGCTCCGTCTGACCCAGCTCATGACCAAGGCTGTGTTTTTCTCCAGCTCCTCCCATTGCAAAGGCTCTTCATCAACGTCCTCCTCCTCATCGCTCCACTCCACGCCAGCATCCTCTGGTGCTCCCCGGACTCTCTTCCCAGCTCCCAGCTCCCGCGCCCTCCCGCGGGGCCGGAGGGAAGACGATGACTTGTGCTCCTCTTGGGGCTCACAGGCAACCTGCATGGGGAGAGCAGGAACACACCCCTGTGTGATATCAGCTGGCCATGCTCAGCATCCTGGTGCCCTGGGATATAGGAGGGGGCAAAGGGTTTGGGGTGGGGGGATGCTGTGAGTGGCCGCGAGCCCCAAGGGGAGGCACATGCAGCTGGCTGGGCAATGGCACAAGGCTTGTCTTGGGGCCGTAGCAGCAGGGCTGGGCCGGGGGCCACGACGGGCAGCGGGGCATGGAGGTGGCCGGGTGCGTGGCACAAGGGGGCTGGCTCGCTGGCTGTGGGAGGCGGCTGCTGCTGGGGCTGCCCCTGCCCTCCTTGCTCAGCATCCATGCCCCAGGGCTGGATGCTGTGCAGGCCGGGGAGGGCACGTCAGCCCTGGGCCTCTGGCACTTGGAAACGCAGAGCACCAGGCATCTTCCCCAGGGCAGAGAGTGCAGAGCGCAAAGGGCTGGGGGGACAGCTTCTCACCATGGCCGCGGGGGACCCATGCGATGGGGCAGCTCTTCTCACCCACCCTGCACACCCCAGACGCTGCTCACACCGCACCTCCCTTTGGTGGTGGGTGCCGACGCCATGCTCCTTGCTCACCTGGTGAGGAAGGCCTGCGGCCAGGGCAGAGCCTTCTGCTGCGCTTTCTTCGGGCAATGGTGGTTGGAGAGGCAGGCTGTTGCTCTCCCCACAAGGGCCTCCGCACAACTGGGAGGCCTCTGGCGCAGCCTCTGCGGGAAGCGATATAAGCAGAGGAGCATTTTCCCCTGCATCCTCAGGGCCTCTGGCTGCAGGGGAGGCCTCCGCCTTTGCTCCTGTGCTGGCCAGTGGAGCCAGAGGCACACTGTCCCCCGCATCCTGGCAGCCTCCTGCCAAAGGAGATGCCGCTGCCACGGCTCCTCGGGGCACTGCTGGGGCCAGAGGCGTGCTCTGCAGGTCACCAGCTGCCTCCCTGGCAGCATCTCTGCCCTTCACAACGGGTGAGCAGGGCACCTCCTCAGGACACGGCTGTGGGTCTGCCAAGAGGCTCCTGAGGCTCGGTCTGACCCAGCTCATGACCAAGGCTGTGTTTTTCTCCAGCTCCTCCCATTGCAAAGGTTCTTCTTCAACGTCCTCTTCCTCATCGCTCCACTCCACGCCAGCATCCTCTGGTGCTCCCCGGACTCTCTTCCCAGCTCCCATCTTGCGCTCCCTCCTGGGTGCATGGGCATACAGCCGCTCCAGCACCTCCCACTTGGACCTCGCGTCCTTCAGGAGCTCCACTCGCGTCACCTCCGGTTGCCACAGGTTATAGAAGGAGTTTCTGGCACAGAGCTGAAGCCAGAGAGGGAGATTTGTGAAGGCAGCTGCTTTTCCCACCAGCAATGCCCCCCGTGGCCCTGCCAGCACTGCCACCATCACACTGTTGCAGCAGGGCGCAGCGGCTGGCCCCAGCACACGGAGGGTCACCATCTGCCCCGGCCCACCCTTTGCACTCACCTCCTTGGGGCGAACATTGAGGCATCCCGATGCTGTCAGGGAGAAACGTTTCCCCTTGCCCTCCTCTTCCTCGACCTCCCTCTCCTTTGGCCTCGGCTCCTTCCTCTCCAGAAAGGCTTCTCGCAGCTGAGCCAAGCTCTGCCCGGTGCGCGCCACGCAGCTCCTGTCGAGCTCCTCCAGCGTCTCTGTTTTGATTGAGAGCACGGCGAGATACTGCGAGGGGTTGTCGGGGTGTATGCTCAGCGGCGTGCCTTGAAGGCGACAGATGATGCCCAGAGGCTGCTGTTTGGGCCTCTGCACTGCAAGTTGCCATCCTAGTGTGACCAGTCCATGGCCCCTGCACGGGGAAGCTGGTGCACCGGCCCCCATGACCTTCCTTTTGCCCCCACGCCTGTTGCAATCTGGCCCTTGCAGAGCTGTGGCAGCTGTGTTTTTGCCATGCTCCCTGCTCTCCTTCTGCAATGCGCTTGCCAGGTTTGCTAGAGCAATGGTGTATGCCAAGGTCCTTTGTGGCCCGGCTGCCCTGAGCTCCTGGCCATGTCCCGCACTCGCGTCATCAGGACGGCTCAAGGCTGCAGACGCGAGCGCCAGCAGTGCGTGCATCAGAGGTGCGGCAGGCAGTGCGGGGCTGTGTGGAGCAGGTCTCTGGTCCTCAGCCTTCATTTCCATGCACGCATCTGCAAGGATGTTCTCAACAAAGCCAGCAGGCTCAGGCCAGGAAGGGGACATGGACTCTGGTGCAGCCATTTCACTGGGGCAGCTGCCAGCAACGGCTTTGGCAGAGTTGGGTGGCACCTCTGCGAAGCGGGGGCTGCCGAGCCAAACCTGCTGTGAAACACCTTTCGCCATTGTCTCCCACTGCGGGACCTCCCCCACGCCAGAAGAGGCTGACTCTCCTTGGGGATTCTCAGCGGGGGAAATTTGTCCTTCTGCAGGCTGCACCTCAACACCTTGGGACGCTGAGGCCTTGCTCCGCACCAAGTCCTGGCTGTGCGCCATCATGTCCAACTGTTGTGCCTTGGTCTCCTGCGCACAGGCATCTCTGGGAGCTGCCAGCACCTTGCTACCTAGCTCCTGGCACAGTCCTTCAAGAGTTCTTGAAAAAGCCACCCTCAACGGCAACGGTGGCAGCCTTGGCTCTGTCAGGCAGCCTGGCCATAGCTCATCCTGCTCCTTGCATGCTGGCATGCCTCGCATCTGCCTCTGAGGAATGCTCTCTGCTCCCATGACAAAGGAGGTGCCTCCTGGCAGCTGCCGGCTTTGCACAGGAAGACTTGTCCTGGCACCATCAGCTCGCAGCAGCCTTGTTTTTCCCAGCGCGGAAGACCCAGTCCTGGCCTCAGGCAAGCAGCGGACAGGAGCTTGAATTGCCCGGGGCAGAGCCCCAGCTTCCTGCTTGCCTTCTTGAAGGGCAGGCAAAGGAAGATGCACTGCCTTTACATCTTCCTCTGCCAGGCTCTTCCTGCACTCCAGACACATCACAGCACCACTAAGAGGTGGCAGCTGCTCCCTGGCTTTGGCCCTGCCTCTTGCAGAAGATCTACAGCATGTCTCCAGAGCAGGCAGCTTGGTTCCACATGCAGATGCTGCTGTTTTAGCTGCAGAGGCCTCCAGGCCTCCAAGGAGCTGCCTAGCTGCCTTGGGTGCACGAGGTGCTAAGCTGGGCAGATGGAGCGTTTCGGTTTCTCCCTTGAACGCTGCGATGAGAACATCTCTGGCAGTGTTCTTCACAGTCTGCAATCCAAGCCCAGGAGATAGGAAAGTGATTGCAGCCCTTTCCTCCCCTCCCGCCCCCACTCTCCATCCTTCCCACAGGTCAATTTCCAGCACCTCTGATGCCCTCAACAGCGGCAGCGCTCTGCCACGCAGGCGGCTCCCACCCTGCTCCCAAAGGCTGCATGGGGACAGGGCTCATCAGCACTGCGCAAGACAGGGGCAAAGGCAGTTCCCCTGAGGAGCCTGAGGCATGGCCTTGCAGGCTGCCATGCAGAGCAGGCAGTCAGCCTGCTGGGGGACAGAGACCTCCTGGTCTCCCCACCGCTTCCTGCCTGCTTCTCCACAGCTGCAGCCAGGCAGGCAGAGGCTTTGCCACCATCGCTGCTCAGCTCGGTACCTTCGCGATGACGTCTTCAGGGTCTTGCCAGCTCTGTGGGCCGGGCAGCAACGGCCGCCTGTCCCTTTGCTGCGATGAAGTCGGGGTCGGGATGCGTTGTGTCACTGCATGCGGCTCCCGCTGGCCCCCCTGCAGGGAGAAGGAAGCACATGATGGAGGCGGTTGCGTTCGTACAAGCAGCCCCTCAGGCACAGGAAAGCCCGGCCCCATGGCAAAGGGAAGCTCGGGGCCAAGCACGGCCCAGCTGCACTAAGCCCAGAGGTGCTCTCTGACCCTCAGCACAGCTCACAGGCTCCATTTGGGCCTTGGAGCACCCCAGTCGGTGTGCTTTGTGCACCAGAAAATCCCCAGCACCAGCAAAAAATACCCCCTGGCCAGAGAAGATCAGGCCTGGCTCGCTTGCCCCACCTCCTCTTCCCCACCGTCCTCATGCTTTCCGTGCGGCTCCCAGCCCTGCTGCCTGCCTCTCCCTCCAGCCCCACCGCTCACCTTGCTTCTGCGCTTCGGCCTCACAGAAAGCCCATCCACGGGCTGGGAGCCGGCATTCGCCTGCCGCCCCTTGTCCATCTGCAGGAGCTTCTCCTGCGCACCTGCCACTCTGGCACTCAAGAGAGCTGCTCCCTCCTCAGCGAGCTGCTCTCCTCAGAGGGCACAGCCAGGGGCTCTGCTCCCAGCATGGACTCGGTCACCACGGGCACCGCCCCATCACAATGGCCTTGGGGGCATGATGCCACCCCCATCACAAAGCCCTGCACGTTGCCATGGGGACCCCCGTGACCACCTCCTGCTGGCCACCAGGGGCACCCGCATCACAAGGCCTTGCTGGTGACCGTGCTAGCACCGACATCACAAGGCCTTGCTGCTCACCGGGGGCACCTCCAGCACCAGGGCTTTGCCTCCCAGCCTCTGGTGCCAGCTTCTGAGCCCAGCTCCGAGCTGCCATCTGTGCCGCAGCAGGAATTTTCCTCTCCCCACCTCTCTGCCTCCTACACCGTGCAGATGCTGCCCTTCTTCAGGCCCTCTAGAGCACACAGCCAGCCACTGCAAGACCACTCCTCTTGCTCGGGCCACTAAGCCTCACCCATATGCCTCACCGTCCAGCCCTAGGCAGAGCGTCCTGCATTCCCGCTGCTTTCTCACAGAAAGGCCAACTGCCCCTCCGCACCTTCCCAGACGGGCCTTCCCAAAGAGGCTGCAGCCATCCACCGCAGCGCTCCAGGCATGCCACGCTGCAGGCCCGCAGCTGCACACAGACTGCAAAGTGCTCCTGTCTGGTCCCCAGGCTGCAGGCATTAGCGGACGGACCCCTGAGACAGGTGCCCGCCTCTGCAGATTTCCCACAAAAGCTGTCAGAGATGCATTTCTCCAGACTGTTGCTCTCTAAGCATTTCCCTATTGGCGTGCACGCACTGCGCTGGGCCCCTCCAGGCTTTCTTTGCTCCACATCACCCTGCACCTTTGCCTTGCCCTCCCACACCAGCTGCCTCCCTGGCAGCATCTCTGCCCTTCACAACGGGTGAGCAGGGCACCTCCTCAGGACACGGCTGTGGGTCTGCCAAGAGGCTCCTCAGCCTTGGTCTCACCCAGCTGCTCCCGTTTGCCATGGATCTTCAACAAAGTCCTCTTCCTCATCGCTCCACTGCACGCCAGCATCCTCCGGTGCTCCCCGGCAGCTGCTTTTGCCACCAGCAATGCCCCCCGCAGCCCTGCCAGCACTGCCACCATCACGCTGTTGCAGCAGGGCGCAGCGGCCCATCTTTTACCACCTGCCCCAGCCCATCTTTTGCCCTCACCTCAGTGCACTTCTCTCCCCCGGCACCCTGAGCGATGGTGCTGCTGCCAGGGCAGAGGTGGAGGATCCCCTGGAGCGGCTCCTCCAGGAGCTGCCCAGGGAAAAGCTGTGCCCAGCCCCAGCCCCAGCCCCAGCCCCAGCCCCAGCATGGCAGAGGGGAGCTGCCCTCTCCCAACCCACCCTGGCAGAGCCAGCCCCACCTCAGCCTGCTCCTGAAAGGCTTCAGCGTGGTCTTGCAGGGAGCTGGAGCTGCCTCGGGCCCCGGGGCCGTCTGGCGGCAGGAGGGTTTGACATGGGCACAGCAGCAGCAGTGCTGGGAGCAGGGGGAGGAGCAGGGAAACTGGGGTGCAGACCCCTGCCCTTGGCTGCACAGCTGGGGTGCTGGGTGGGCGATGCCTTTGTGGCCAGCCAGGCTCCAGGTTCGGGGTGGATGCCAGCTGGAGGGCAGGAGCCCTGGGATTTTCATGGGCTTCCAGTGCAGCCGTGACTGTGGTGAAGGCAAGTGGGCAGAGCAGGCAGATGCAACTGCAAAGGCCAGGGGTGGGAAAGGCACGAGGGGAAGGGGAGCACGGGGGGCAGTGTGGCAGGGTGAGCAGCCCTACTCAGGGCCCCACAACTGGGCCGGGGAGGGTTGAGGGCTCTGGGGCTGGCTGGGCTCCAGATGCTGCTTCATCGTCAGCTCTGTGCCAGGAACGTTGGGGTTTCACCCTTTGCAGGCAGCAGCCTGCGGTGGGGCCATGAGTGGGGCCCTATGTGGACCCAGGCGATGTCCCTCTCAGAAGCAGAGGAGGACGAGGGAGTGTGGGGCTGGCCAAGGGCTCTGCCCCTCGCCCGCTGGGAGGGCAGCCCGTGGGACAGGCAGAGCCGGTCTCTGTGCCTGGGCCCTTTCCATTCATGGAACTGCAGAGGAGATTTGGAAAGAGACCAACTCCTCCAGAAGCAACTCCTAAGCAGCAGCAGCAGCAGCAAGCCACCAGAAGTGCCCAGAAGCCTGGAAACGGCTGCAGGAAGAGGAAGGGGGGCAGAACCCTCTGGGACTGACACGCCGCCCTTCTCCAGACCCCACAGCCACCCCGGAGATACATCATGGATGCAGACTGGCCTGGAGGAGGAGGAGCCCATGGAGGTGCACAAGACAGAGGGGCAGCCTGCCCCACACCCTGTTGCCCTGCCCAAGGGACCAAAGAGGAGGCGCTAGCCCTGAAGAAGGGCCCCCTGCTCCTCACCAGCTGAGGCACGGCCCCCCCACAAGAAGCCCAAGCTGGAGCCAGTACCTGGCTTAGGGGAGCAGGCCTGAAGGCACCAGGGGAGGCCAAGGATTGCTGGCCTTGCGGCACCTCCTGGCCCTCACCTGGCCGCCGCGCACCAAGATCTGTCTGTGGGAGACAAGGCTGACCGTGGGGGCACATCCCTCCTAGGGATCCCCTCCACCTCTGCTGTGGGACCGAGAACATGAATGCATTGAAAAGGAGAAACAGGGAAAACATGGGAATGTTTTTCTCCTTTTAGCCTTCGTTTCCATTTTAAATGGCAACGAAATGGTCCCTCTTTGACCAGCTCTTCAGAAATCAAGCTTGCCTCTTCAGTGGTCAAATGGGACAGAGCTCCATGAACTGGAAGGAGCCAACTCGCTTGATTTATGCTGCTTGTGGCTCTAGCCCTGGAAAGGGAGCTGCATGCATCAGAGGCTCTTTGAGCATAGCCTGAGGCAAGAAGAAGAAATAGGTAATTGGGACTCCTGACTGAGCTCTGCCTTTATAACACTGGAACTCCGATTGCTTTCAGGGCCCCTGATATCCCTTCTCCAACTAGGGCTAACTTGCTTCCCTGCACCCCTTCCCTGCTTCTCACATGGCAGTATTTCATGTGTCATGAGGATACTTGGAAGTGCACAAGTGACAGTTTCTCCTCTGGTGTTAATCCTGTCTTTCACACCACAGAAAACTTGACCCGAAACCTGCGTATTGCAAGGGACAGCTGGGGACCTCAGAAGCTGAGTGCAATAAAGAGGTTTTCTGCCTTGCTTGGTCTTGTTCCTGGCAGGAGTCTGCTTCAGGCTGGGCTGCCTCTTGCCAGATTTTCTCATCTGAAAAGGATACAAAGGAAAAAGAGAAGCGGGGGGAGCAGGGGGTATTGCCAAGGTGCGGAAAACAGAGAATCGCAGAAAGGGAGCCAGGAAAAGTGTTGCCCATTTTCTGCTCTCCTGCTCGAGGAATAGCAGGAAATGGAGAGCAGAAGGGAAGAGTGTTTTTTCTGTTCTTCTTCAAGAGTCTTCAGGCAAGCATTTGTTTATCCTTTGAAACCTATTCAAGGCACTGGAGGAGCTCAGGGCCCCCTTGGCGGGGCAGTGACACTCCAGTTTCCCAGGCTGTGCCTGGATCAAGCACACATTTACTTGCCCTGGGGGCTCTCCTGCCCATCTGACTCTGGTCTGCCTGGCCTCTCAAAAGAAGACAGACTCTCCTAAATCCAACGCTGCAGCTCAGTGTTTCTGTTTCTCCAAACAGAGACACCACAGAGACCTGCCTGCACGGACCATGCCGTTATGGCTGGAGAAGCAGGAGCATATCCACCTCACAACCTGCATGGTGGTGTTAGAGCCTGACCAGGGATTCACCACAGTGTCCACTTGTCCCCTCTGTCTCACTGTGATCTCCTTCCTGAGACAGTAGCATACGGTGAGGGGAGGGACTCACCATGTTGCAAATCAGGAACTCAGAGGTAATATCCTCCGGGGAGTGGGGGGGGTGGGGGGGTGGGTTAGCAGGTCTCACCTAATGAAATGCTCACAAACCATCTCATGTAGCTCCTCTGGCAGAGTCAAGCCTCTCCAGCGCTTTGCTGATTTTGCCCTTTGTCTGTTGCTTCAACAACTTCTCCCTGCTAACAATGAGCGGTGAAGCAGGCAAGACAACAGTCCCCTCTGCCTTGCTGCTCTGCAGCCAAAACGCTGCTAGACTTGGATACCTTCATGCCTCAGCTCCTTTGGATGAGACAATGGCTCTTGTCTGGCAGGTTTGAAAAAGCCTGCAGTGCTCATACAGCGTTCTTCTCCATCCCAGCCTGCTAGTACGCTCCTTCTGCCTTTGCTTTCTTTGGCTTCTCATCAGCCCAGGATGCCTGGGGATTTCTTTGACCCAAAAGCATACATTTCCAGGGGGGCCAGGGGAGCCATGGAAATGGAACAGCAGGCAGTATTCTTCTCATCTCTTTGGGGCTCGGGGGGCTTTTCCTAGTGCTCTTCTGACCCTTGCTTGGAGCCTTCCTGTCAACAGTGCTTTTCTGCAACAGGCCCAACTCACGAGCCCCTGTATTCTGAGCAGTGAGCTAAGTAAGCAATCAGTGCACCGAACAGGAACTGTGCATTTGTCTATGCCATAGAAGCCTAACAGTTAACATTTCTAGCATAAGCAGTCCCCAGACGAAGAGTTTGGGTTTGTTTTCGGAGAGCACAGATAGGAAGAATCCTTTGTCAAAATACAGAGCGACTGGCATCTTGTAAAGGACGCTCTCAAAGGCTGCTACTATGGACACCTCTTAGTGGGGCATTTCATAGCCTCTCCTGCAATTAGATGCAACGTGGTAATTCCATGAGTGCCTATCATGTACCTGTTCCGCTCTGTAGAGCTACCAGCAAGAGGGAAGGGAGTCTGGGTTCTGCCTGGAGGACTTGGCTGCCTTGAGGAGACAGCCAGACATGGTAGGAGAAATCTGAAAACATCCACTAGGTGAATTGGTGGGAGCCCAGAAGGCTCTTTGTGGTGGACTCACAGGCTCTGCACGTGTTTCAGCAGCAGAAGGCAGTTCTGCGGGGGAATTCTGTACATCCCCCTGACAGTGTCCATGTCAGCAGAGAAAGGGAGAACCCCAAGCTGTAACACTGCAAAGGGGCACGATGTGCCTTCGGAAGCTCTGGACACCCACCTCCAAGCCCTCTGTGGAGGGAAGAAGGAAAGCATCAGTCTGTCAGGGCTCTATGTGCACCCGCTCATGCACACACCCACACCTGTGGGAGTTTGGCTCCTTGGGCTCAGGGCCCGCTTAAGAGAGAGTGCAGCTGGTAACCTGGAAAGAAAGAGAGCGAGAAGAAGCCTCAGTGAGGACGTGGCCCTCCTTCAAGCTGCTTTTAAGCTGAGGCTCTTGCCCTTGGTCCCTGCCTGACCTATGTTGCCCCTGCATTGCAGCCATGCCCCTGCCTGGCCATGTACCATGGTGCTCCAGAGCTGGGCCCCGACCCTAACTTACTAGCTCGGCTCTTCCACTCGACTGCCACTTCTCGCTCTCTGTCACTTCTCCTGTGCCAGTCACAAAAGCAGGTTGTAGTGGAAAAGAGGAGCTTTCTAGAGAACTACTGTTATGGAAAATAGGCTCGCCGGCTACCACAACAGGGTCCGACCCTAGGTTCCCACTGAAAAGTTCAGGGCTAAATCAAAGCAAATTAAATAATTAAGTTTTCATGATGTGCTTGCCGTAATTACAGCTCGAGCTGGGTGCCTCTGAAGAGGGACCCCGAAGAAGAACTCCCTGGGCATTATAACTTTTCAATCTAAGTTCTCCACCCCTCACATGGTAGTTCGGACCAGTAGTAATATCCAGGTCTGGGGTCTCCTGCTCCTTGTTGGCTCTCATCGTTGTTCCTAGGCAGGCTGGTTTTCTCCCTTAGCTTTATTGTTGTGGTTTCTGCTGACAGTTGTGCCTTTGTTTCTTGTTGGGTCCTACCGTTGTCTCTCCAGGTCCTGAGGAGGAGGAGGTGATTCCAAATCATAACAATGAACACTGCCCCAGCAGGGAGCTGAGGCTTTGTCCCTCATGGTCCTGATGCCCTGCACCAGTCTTCTTTCAAAGTCCTGACATCCTCCCTTTCGGAGTGTGAAGCACAGGAATGCAGACTGCTGGTAGCTTCCTTATCTTCTCAGCTTGAAGCAGCTCTGAGGCCCTTTTCTTACTGAACTAGCTAAAAGTTCATTATTTTATCTAAGTGTTGCCTAAGGCTTCAGCAAATTTAGCTCCTCATGCTAAGCAAGTTTTATGGAAGCCATGCTAAGCGGCTACCTCTAGACAGTTTCAGTTCAGTATTCTTTAACACACGCACATCCCCGGCCCCCCCAATCTGGTGCCAGTTACAAGCAGTCTGCCTTCCTGTGCTTCACACTCGGAAAGGGAGGTTGTCAAAGCTTGGAGAGAAGGCCTGCTTGGGCTCCAGGACCCTGGGAAACAAAGCCTCCTCTCCCTGCTGGGACAGTGTTAATTAGGGGGTCTGGCCTATCTCCTCCTCCTCAGGACCTTGGGAGACAACACCTGCTTTCACTGCTGGGGCAGTGTTAATCATTGCGGACTGGAATGAACTCCCTCTTACCCAAGCTATGGGATGTCTCCTTGGGACCACCCCTGCAAGAGGAAAGCAGTCATTCGCAGTCACTCAAACTCCTTTCTTCAGTGCTGAAGAGTGCCCAAGGCAGCTAGGCTGCCCTTGACAGTGTTCTGCCACCCCCCACCCCATGACTGTGGGGGCCATCGTCATAACGACGACAGAGGAGAGTTGAACCCTGCAACAGGCAAGAGCTAGGGACTGCGACTGCGCAAAGAGAACTGCAACTGGCCTAGCGACCCCACCTCCACCTTCCCCTGAAGGGTATAGATAGGTTGGCCTCAGGGCCATCTTTGGCTCTTGGCGCGTGACAGAGGCTCTGCCAACTTGCGGATCCCCTCGGGACGGGGATGCCCTGCCGCAGTTACTTCCCTGGGATTGAGGGTAGGTTGGCTGCTGAGGCAACGCGTGGGTAAGATCAATTAGAATTGGGAAATAAGTATTCTGGTTGAACTAAGTGTCTGTTGATAAGAACTGTTGCTTTGTACTGTTGTAACTTGTGTAGTAAATGTAGATCTTTAAAATAAGTTGTGGAGTCATGCAGCAAATCTCCCTCTCCCCTCCTCCCCTCCCTCGCGCCACACCCTCACAGGCCGGGACTGTAAAGATAGTCGGTCATCCGGCGACAGCCCTGGTCAGCAGAAGCCATGCAAGCCCATCGCCAAGGCGGGGCAGGTGAGAGTAATAGTAAAGGTTTTACCATTGGGTAATTTGGCACAAATTCCAGCTGCAGCATTCCTGCTAACTTGAATCAGCTTCTGCTCTTCCCGTGAGGGGACAGAGGAAAAAGCTCTCTCAGTCAGACCTCCCCAAGGCATTCCTGCATCCGGCAACAAACTCCAAATCCGATGGGCTAGATAGAATATCCCCTTCTGTAGCGTGGGACACGTGGCTGTAGCCTGAGGAGGGAGGGCAACCTCCCATATTCCCCGCAAGAGGGCAAGTGGGGTCCGGACTGCAGCATCTGCGTCATCTCCGCTGATAGACTCTGTATCCGATAGTGCTTGATAAACTGCGAGGAACCCTTGCTCAGGGCTTCAGCTTACCGGTGTGTGGCTCCCCTCCACGTTCGGGACCCAAAGGGAAGGGGGATAAGGAGTGCGCCTGCTGGGGGCCTTTGCCACAGTCCCCGCTGATACGCTGCCTCACTAATCCCAATCTGTAACTCGCAAGGCTGAGGTGGAAACCCTAGAGCCAGAGTTTGATGTTGCTGAACGGAGTGAATTAAGCCTTTAAGGGCTTCTTTGTGCTCCAGCCCCCATCTCCATACTGCTCGTCTCTTTAATAAATTATAAAGTGGCCTGGCAACTGGACTAGCACCTGGAATATGTTTTGCCCAGAACTGCCGCGTCCCTCACCCTTGATTTGATTCTTTTGCATGGGAGGAGGGAGGTGGAAGATTTTCTAACTGGGTAAGGCCATCTGGAGGAGTCATCCTCTGGCCACCCCACTAGATCAGCCCCAGGGATGGGACTTCCTGATTTGGTCCTTTAGATTTCTCGAGGGGAATATTCACCGCCAGAGCAGCAAAGTGCCTCACAACGGTGTCCATGGCATGGGCCACTGCTTCTTCAGGATTGGCCATGAGAAGGCCATTATGAGGCCCTATGACTCTGAGCCAAAGGATGAAGCTTCTTTAACACACACAAACCAAACAACAAGCATGTGCGGTAAGACCGTTTCAGCTTTCTAATACATAACCAAATGTACTGACTTTCTCCCCTTCTGGAGGCCCCATTCCCTTGCCTCAGCCCTAGTTCCAGTGGGGCGTCCCCTGCTTTCCTCAGCCCCGTTGGGAGTTTCACGCTCGCAATGAGTCTGGTGAAGACCACAAAATGTCCGAGCACGAGGAGGCCTTATACAGCCTCTGCCAGCGCTGAAGTTTCCCTCAGCACAGTGATCCGTGCAGTACGTGCTGTACATGCCTGCTGTGCCTGCCTCAGGGCGATGGCGCAGGGCAGCCATTTCAGGTTAGCCAATGGGAGAGGGGAAGGCTTCACAGGTTGCTCTCCTCACAGAAACACAGAGAAGAAGCTAAAAGGGTTTATTGGAAGCAGAACATGGGCTGTGGGACACGATGCGGCAGCATTGCTGTAGCAGCCAGGAGAGAGCCTCCGTCGCTCTGCCTCTTTGCTCTGCGCCATGCCCCATCTCGGGCCACCTGTCTGGCAGCTGCATCCTCGCGCTGTTCCTCTCACCGCCCTGAGACACAGCGGCAGCTAAAAGCTCTGCGCAGAGCCCGAAGCGCTGCCCTGAGCCGCGATGGCCATCGCCTGGAAGGCGCAGCATGCGGGAGGGCGGTGATGCCTGTGGAGGAAGGAGAGCCGTGGGCGAGGGGCTGGGCAAGTGCAGGGCAAGCCTGAGGGTCTCTGGCTGCGGGGGAGGCCTCCGCCTTTGCTCCTGTGCTGGCCAGTGGAGCCAGAGGCACACTGTCCCCCGCGTCCTGGCAGCCTCCTGCCAAAGGAGATGCCGCTGCCACGGCTCCTCGGGGCACTGCTGGGGCCAGAGGCGTGCTCTGCAGGTCACCAGCTGCCTCCCTGGCAGCATCTCTGCCCTTCACAACGGGTGAGCAGGGCACCTCCTCAGGACACGGCTGTGGGTCTGCCAAGAGGCTCCTGAGGCTCGGTCTGACCCAGCTCATGACCAAGGCTGTGTTTTTCTCCAGCTCCTCCCATTGCAAAGGTTCTTCTTCAACGTCCTCTTCCTCATCGCTCCACTCCACGCCAGCATCCTCTGGTGCTCCCCGGACTCTCTTCCCAGCTCCCATCTTGCGCTCCCTCCTGGGTGCATGGGCATACAGCCGCTCCAGCACCTCCCACTTGGACCTCGCGTCCTTCAGGAGCTCCACTCGCGTCACCTCCGGTTGCCACAGGTTATAGAAGGAGTTTCTGGCACAGAGCTGAAGCCAGAGAGGGAGATTTGTGAAGGCAGCTGCTTTTCCCACCAGCAATGCCCCCCGTGGCCCTGCCAGCACTGCCACCATCACACTGTTGCAGCAGGGCGCAGCGGCTGGCCCCAGCACACGGAGGGTCACCATCTGCCCCGGCCCACCCTTTGCACTCACCTCCTTGGGGCGAACATTGAGGCATCCCGATGCTGTCAGGGAGAAACGTTTCCCCTTGCCCTCCTCTTCCTCGACCTCCCTCTCCTTTGGCCTCGGCTCCTTCCTCTCCAGAAAGGCTTCTCGCAGCTGAGCCAAGCTCTGCCCGGTGCGCGCCACGCAGCTCCTGTCGAGCTCCTCCAGCGTCTCTGTTTTGATTGAGAGCACGGCGAGATACTGCGAGGGGTTGTCGGGGTGTATGCTCAGCGGCGTGCCTTGAAGGCGACAGATGATGCCCAGAGGCTGCTGTTTGGGCCTCTGCACTGCAAGTTGCCATCCTAGTGTGACCAGTCCATGGCCCCTGCACGGGGAAGCTGGTGCACCGGCCCCCATGACCTTCCTTTTGCCCCCACGCCTGTTGCAATCTGGCCCTTGCAGAGCTGTGGCAGCTGTGTTTTTGCCATGCTCCCTGCTCTCCTTCTGCAATGCGCTTGCCAGGTTTGCTAGAGCAATGGTGTATGCCAAGGTCCTTTGTGGCCCGGCTGCCCTGAGCTCCTGGCCATGTCCCGCACTCGCGTCATCAGGACGGCTCAAGGCTGCAGACGCGAGCGCCAGCAGTGCGTGCATCAGAGGTGCGGCAGGCAGTGCGGGGCTGTGTGGAGCAGGTCTCTGGTCCTCAGCCTTCATTTCCATGCACGCATCTGCAAGGATGTTCTCAACAAAGCCAGCAGGCTCAGGCCAGGAAGGGGACATGGACTCTGGTGCAGCCATTTCACTGGGGCAGCTGCCAGCAACGGCTTTGGCAGAGCTGGGTGGCACCTCTGCGAAGCGGGGGCTGCCGAGCCAAACCTGCTGTGAAACACCTTTCGCCATTGTCTCCCACTGCGGGACCTCCCCCACGCCAGAAGAGGCTGACTCTCCTTGGGGATTCTCAGCGGGGGAAATTTGTCCTTCTGCAGGCTGCACCTCAACACCTTGGGACGCTGAGGCCTTGCTCCGCACCAAGTCCTGGCTGTGCGCCATCATGTCCAACTGTTGTGCCTTGGTCTCCTGCGCACAGGCATCTCTGGGAGCTGCCAGCACCTTGCTACCTAGCTCCTGGCACAGTCCTTCAAGAGTTCTTGAAAAAGCCACCCTCAACGGCAACGGTGGCAGCCTTGGCTCTGTCAGGCAGCCTGGCCATAGCTCATCCTGCTCCTTGCATGCTGGCATGCCTCGCATCTGCCTCTGAGGAATGCTCTCTGCTCCCATGACAAAGGAGGTGCCTCCTGGCAGCTGCCGGCTTTGCACAGGAAGACTTGTCCTGGCACCATCAGCTCGCAGCAGCCTTGTTTTTCCCAGCGCGGAAGACCCAGTCCTGGCCTCAGGCAAGCAGCGGACAGGAGCTTGAATTGCCCGGGGCAGAGCCCCAGCTTCCTGCTTGCCTTCTTGAAGGGCAGGCAAAGGAAGATGCACTGCCTTTACATCTTCCTCTGCCAGGCTCTTCCTGCACTCCAGACACATCACAGCACCACTAAGAGGTGGCAGCTGCTCCCTGGCTTTGGCCCTGCCTCTTGCAGAAGATCTGCAGCATGTCTCCAGAGCAGGCAGCTTGGTTCCACATGCAGATGCTGCTGTTTTAGCTGCAGAGGCCTCCAGGCCTCCAAGGAGCTGCCTAGCTGCCTTGGGTGCACGAGGTGCTAAGCTGGGCAGATGGAGCGTTTCGGTTTCTCCCTTGAACGCTGCGATGAGAACATCTCTGGCAGTGTTCTTCACAGTCTGCAATCCAAGCCCAGGAGATAGGAAAGTGATTGCAGCCCTTTCCTCCCCTCCCGCCCCCACTCTCCATCCTTCCCACAGGTCAATTTCCAGCACCTCTGATGCCCTCAACAGCGGCAGCGCTCTGCCACGCAGGCGGCTCCCACCCTGCTCCCAAAGGCTGCATGGGGACAGGGCTCATCAGCACTGCGCAAGACAGGGGCAAAGGCAGTTCCCCTGAGGAGCCTGAGGCATGGCCTTGCAGGCTGCCATGCAGAGCAGGCAGTCAGCCTGCTGGGGGACAGAGACCTCCTGGTCTCCCCACCGCTTCCTGCCTGCTTCTCCACAGCTGCAGCCAGGCAGGCAGAGGCTTTGCCACCATCGCTGCTCAGCTCGGTACCTTCGCGATGACGTCTTCAGGGTCTTGCCAGCTCTGTGGGCCGGGCAGCAACGGCCGCCTGTCCCTTTGCTGCGATGAAGTCGGGGTCGGGATGCGTTGTGTCACTGCATGCGGCTCCCGCTGGCCCCCCTGCAGGGAGAAGGAAGCACATGATGGAGGCGGTTGCGTTCGTACAAGCAGCCCCTCAGGCACAGGAAAGCCCGGCCCCATGGCAAAGGGAAGCTCGGGGCCGAGCACGGCCCAGCTGCACTAAGCCCAGAGGTGCTCTCTGACCCTCAGCACAGCTCACAGGCTCCATTTGGGCCTTGGAGCACCCCAGTCGGTGTGCTTTGTGCACCAGAAAATCCCCAGCACCAGCAAGAAATACCCCCTGGCCAGAGAAGATCAGGCCTGGCTCGCTTGCCCCACCTCCTCTTCCCCACCGTCCTCATGCTTTCCGTGCGGCTCCCAGCCCTGCTGCCTGCCTCTCCCTCCAGCCCCACCGCTCACCTTGCTTCTGCGCTTCGGCCTCACAGAAAGCCCATCCACGGGCTGGGAGCCGGCATTCGCCTGCCGCCCCTTGTCCATCTGCAGGAGCTTCTCCTGCGCACCTGCCACTCTGGCACTCAAGAGAGCTGCTCCCTCCTCAGCGAGCTGCTCTCCTCAGAGGGCACAGCCAGGGGCTCTGCTCCCAGCATGGACTCGGTCACCACGGGCACCGCCCCATCACAATGGCCTTGGGGGCATGATGCTACCCCCATCACAAAGCCCTGCACGTTGCCATGGGGACCCCCGTGACCACCTCCTGCTGGCCACCAGGGGCACCCGCATCACAAGGCCTTGCTGGTGACCGTGCTAGCACCGACATCACGAGGCCTTGCTGCTCACCGGGGGCACCTCCAGCACCAGGGCTTTGCCTCCCAGCCTCTGGTGCCAGCTTCTGAGCCCAGCTCCGAGCTGCCATCTGTGCCGCAGCAGGAATTTTCCTCTCCCCACCTCTCTGCCTCCTACACCGTGCAGATGCTGCCCTTCTTCAGGCCCTCTAGAGCACACAGCCAGCCACTGCAAGACCACTCCTCTTGCTCGGGCCACTAAGCCTCACCCATATGCCTCACCGTCCAGCCCTAGGCAGAGCGTCCTGCATTCCCGCTGCTTTCTCACAGAAAGGCCAACTGCCCCTCCGCACCTTCCCAGACGGGCCTTCCCAAAGAGGCTGCAGCCATCCACCGCAGCGCTCCAGGCATGCCACGCTGCAGGCCCGCAGCTGCACACAGACTGCAAAGTGCTCCTGTCTGGTCCCCAGGCTGCAGGCATTAGCGGACGGACCCCTGAGACAGGTGCCCGCCTCTGCAGATTTCCCACAAAAGCTGTCAGAGATGCATTTCTCCAGACTGTTGCTCTCTAAGCATTTCCCTATTGGCGTGCACGCACTGCGCTGGGCCCCTCCAGGCTTTCTTTGCTCCACATCACCCTGCACCTTTGCCTTGCCCTCCCACACCAGCTGCCTCCCTGGCAGCATCTCTGCCCTTCACAACGGGTGAGCAGGGCACCTCCTCAGGACACGGCTGTGGGTCTGCCAAGAGGCTCCTCAGCCTTGGTCTCACCCAGCTGCTCCCGTTTGCCATGGATCTTCAACAAAGTCCTCTTCCTCATCGCTCCACTGCACGCCAGCATCCTCCGGTGCTCCCCGGCAGCTGCTTTTGCCACCAGCAATGCCCCCCGCAGCCCTGCCAGCACTGCCACCATCACGCTGTTGCAGCAGGGCGCAGCGGCCCATCTTTTACCACCTGCCCCAGCCCATCTTTTGCCCTCACCTCAGTGCACTTCTCTCCCCCGGCACCCTGAGCGATGGTGCTGCTGCCAGGGCAGAGGTGGAGGATCCCCTGGAGCAGCTCCTCCAGGAGCTGCCCAGGGAAAAGCTGTGCCCAGCCCCAGCCCCAGCCCCAGCCCCAGCCCCAGCATGGCAGAGGGGAGCTGCCCTCTCCCAACCCACCCTGGCAGAGCCAGCCCCACCTCAGCCTGCTCCTGAAAGGCTTCAGCGTGGTCTTGCAGGGAGCTGGAGCTGCCTCGGGCCCCGGGGCCGTCTGGCGGCAGGAGGGTTTGACATGGGCACAGCAGCAGCAGTGCTGGGAGCAGGGGGAGGAGCAGGGAAACTGGGGTGCAGACCCCTGCCCTTGGCTGCACAGCTGGGGTGCTGGGTGGGCGATGCCTTTGTGGCCAGCCAGGCTCCAGGTTCGGGGTGGATGCCAGCTGGAGGGCAGGAGCCCTGGGATTTTCATGGGCTTCCAGTGCAGCCGTGACTGTGGTGAAGGCAAGTGGGCAGAGCAGGCAGATGCAACTGCAAAGGCCAGGGGTGGGAAAGGCACGAGGGGAAGGGGAGCACGGGGGGCAGTGTGGCAGGGTGAGCAGCCCTACTCAGGGCCCCACAACTGGGCCGGGGAGGGTTGAGGGCTCTGGGGCTGGCTGGGCTCCAGATGCTGCTTCATCGTCAGCTCTGTGCCAGGAACGTTGGGGTTTCACCCTTTGCAGGCAGCAGCCTGCGGTGGGGCCATGAGTGGGGCCCTATGTGGACCCAGGCGATGTCCCTCTCAGAAGCAGAGGAGGACGAGGGAGTGTGGGGCTGGCCAAGGGCTCTGCCCCTCGCCCGCTGGGAGGGCAGCCCGTGGGACAGGCAGAGCCGGTCTCTGTGCCTGGGCCCTTTCCATTCATGGAACTGCAGAGGAGATTTGGAAAGAGACCAACTCCTCCAGAAGCAACTCCTAAGCAGCAGCAGCAGCAGCAAGCCACCAGAAGTGCCCAGAAGCCTGGAAACGGCTGCAGGAAGAGGAAGGGGGGCAGAACCCTCTGGGACTGACACGCCGCCCTTCTCCAGACCCCACAGCCACCCCGGAGATACATCATGGATGCAGACTGGCCTGGAGGAGGAGGAGCCCATGGAGGTGCACAAGACAGAGGGGCAGCCTGCCCCACACCCTGTTGCCCTGCCCAAGGGACCAAAGAGGAGGCGCTAGCCCTGAAGAAGGGCCCCCTGCTCCTCACCAGCTGAGGCACGGCCCCCCCACAAGAAGCCCAAGCTGGAGCCAGTACCTGGCTTAGGGGAGCAGGCCTGAAGGCACCAGGGGAGGCCAAGGATTGCTGGCCTTGCGGCACCTCCTGGCCCTCACCTGGCCGCCGCGCACCAAGATCTGTCTGTGGGAGACAAGGCTGACCGTGGGGGCACATCCCTCCTAGGGATCCCCTCCACCTCTGCTGTGGGACCGAGAACATGAATGCATTGAAAAGGAGAAACAGGGAAAACATGGGAATGTTTTTCTCCTTTTAGCCTTCGTTTCCATTTTAAATGGCAACGAAATGGTCCCTCTTTGACCAGCTCTTCAGAAATCAAGCTTGCCTCTTCAGTGGTCAAATGGGACAGAGCTCCATGAACTGGAAGGAGCCAACTCGCTTGATTTATGCTGCTTGTGGCTCTAGCCCTGGAAAGGGAGCTGCATGCATCAGAGGCTCTTTGAGCATAGCCTGAGGCAAGAAGAAGAAATAGGTAATTGGGACTCCTGACTGAGCTCTGCCTTTATAACACTGGAACTCCGATTGCTTTCAGGGCCCCTGATATCCCTTCTCCAACTAGGGCTAACTTGCTTCCCTGCACCCCTTCCCTGCTTCTCACATGGCAGTATTTCATGTGTCATGAGGATACTTGGAAGTGCACAAGTGACAGTTTCTCCTCTGGTGTTAATCCTGTCTTTCACACCACAGAAAACTTGACCCGAAACCTGCGTATTGCAAGGGACAGCTGGGGACCTCAGAAGCTGAGTGCAATAAAGAGGTTTTCTGCCTTGCTTGGTCTTGTTCCTGGCAGGAGTCTGCTTCAGGCTGGGCTGCCTCTTGCCAGATTTTCTCATCTGAAAAGGATACAAAGGAAAAAGAGAAGCGGGGGGAGCAGGGGGTATTGCCAAGGTGCGGAAAACAGAGAATCGCAGAAAGGGAGCCAGGAAAAGTGTTGCCCATTTTCTGCTCTCCTGCTCGAGGAATAGCAGGAAATGGAGAGCAGAAGGGAAGAGTGTTTTTTCTGTTCTTCTTCAAGAGTCTTCAGGCAAGCATTTGTTTATCCTTTGAAACCTATTCAAGGCACTGGAGGAGCTCAGGGCCCCCTTGGCGGGGCAGTGACACTCCAGTTTCCCAGGCTGTGCCTGGATCAAGCACACATTTACTTGCCCTGGGGGCTCTCCTGCCCATCTGACTCTGGTCTGCCTGGCCTCTCAAAAGAAGACAGACTCTCCTAAATCCAACGCTGCAGCTCAGTGTTTCTGTTTCTCCAAACAGAGACACCACAGAGACCTGCCTGCACGGACCATGCCGTTATGGCTGGAGAAGCAGGAGCATATCCACCTCACAACCTGCATGGTGGTGTTAGAGCCTGACCAGGGATTCACCACAGTGTCCACTTGTCCCCTCTGTCTCACTGTGATCTCCTTCCTGAGACAGTAGCATACGGTGAGGGGAGGGACTCACCATGTTGCAAATCAGGAACTCAGAGGTAATATCCTCCGGGGAGTGGGGGGGGTGGGGGGGTGGGTTAGCAGGTCTCACCTAATGAAATGCTCACAAACCATCTCATGTAGCTCCTCTGGCAGAGTCAAGCCTCTCCAGCGCTTTGCTGATTTTGCCCTTTGTCTGTTGCTTCAACAACTTCTCCCTGCTAACAATGAGCGGTGAAGCAGGCAAGACAACAGTCCCCTCTGCCTTGCTGCTCTGCAGCCAAAACGCTGCTAGACTTGGATACCTTCATGCCTCAGCTCCTTTGGATGAGACAATGGCTCTTGTCTGGCAGGTTTGAAAAAGCCTGCAGTGCTCATACAGCGTTCTTCTCCATCCCAGCCTGCTAGTACGCTCCTTCTGCCTTTGCTTTCTTTGGCTTCTCATCAGCCCAGGATGCCTGGGGATTTCTTTGACCCAAAAGCATACATTTCCAGGGGGGCCAGGGGAGCCATGGAAATGGAACAGCAGGCAGTATTCTTCTCATCTCTTTGGGGCTCGGGGGGCTTTTCCTAGTGCTCTTCTGACCCTTGCTTGGAGCCTTCCTGTCAACAGTGCTTTTCTGCAACAGGCCCAACTCACGAGCCCCTGTATTCTGAGCAGTGAGCTAAGTAAGCAATCAGTGCACCGAACAGGAACTGTGCATTTGTCTATGCCATAGAAGCCTAACAGTTAACATTTCTAGCATAAGCAGTCCCCAGACGAAGAGTTTGGGTTTGTTTTCGGAGAGCACAGATAGGAAGAATCCTTTGTCAAAATACAGAGCGACTGGCATCTTGTAAAGGACGCTCTCAAAGGCTGCTACTATGGACACCTCTTAGTGGGGCATTTCATAGCCTCTCCTGCAATTAGATGCAACGTGGTAATTCCATGAGTGCCTATCATGTACCTGTTCCGCTCTGTAGAGCTACCAGCAAGAGGGAAGGGAGTCTGGGTTCTGCCTGGAGGACTTGGCTGCCTTGAGGAGACAGCCAGACATGGTAGGAGAAATCTGAAAACATCCACTAGGTGAATTGGTGGGAGCCCAGAAGGCTCTTTGTGGTGGACTCACAGGCTCTGCACGTGTTTCAGCAGCAGAAGGCAGTTCTGCGGGGGAATTCTGTACATCCCCCTGACAGTGTCCATGTCAGCAGAGAAAGGGAGAACCCCAAGCTGTAACACTGCAAAGGGGCACGATGTGCCTTCGGAAGCTCTGGACACCCACCTCCAAGCCCTCTGTGGAGGGAAGAAGGAAAGCATCAGTCTGTCAGGGCTCTATGTGCACCCGCTCATGCACACACCCACACCTGTGGGAGTTTGGCTCCTTGGGCTCAGGGCCCGCTTAAGAGAGAGTGCAGCTGGTAACCTGGAAAGAAAGAGAGCGAGAAGAAGCCTCAGTGAGGACGTGGCCCTCCTTCAAGCTGCTTTTAAGCTGAGGCTCTTGCCCTTGGTCCCTGCCTGACCTATGTTGCCCCTGCATTGCAGCCATGCCCCTGCCTGGCCATGTACCATGGTGCTCCAGAGCTGGGCCCCGACCCTAACTTACTAGCTCGGCTCTTCCACTCAACTGCCACTTCTCGCTCTCTGTCACTTCTCCTGTGCCAGTCACAAAAGCAGGTTGTAGTGGAAAAGAGGAGCTTTCTAGAGAACTACTGTTATGGAAAATAGGCTCGCCGGCTACCACAACAGGGTCCGACCCTAGGTTCCCACTGAAAAGTTCAGGGCTAAATCAAAGCAAATTAAATAATTAAGTTTTCATGATGTGCTTGCCGTAATTACAGCTCGAGCTGGGTGCCTCTGAAGAGGGACCCCGAAGAAGAACTCCCTGGGCATTATAACTTTTCAATCTAAGTTCTCCACCCCTCACATGGTAGTTCGGACCAGTAGTAATATCCAGGTCTGGGGTCTCCTGCTCCTTGTTGGCTCTCATCGTTGTTCCTAGGCAGGCTGGTTTTCTCCCTTAGCTTTATTGTTGTGGTTTCTGCTGACAGTTGTGCCTTTGTTTCTTGTTGGGTCCTACCGTTGTCTCTCCAGGTCCTGAGGAGGAGGAGGTGATTCCAAATCATAACAATGAACACTGCCCCAGCAGGGAGCTGAGGCTTTGTCCCTCATGGTCCTGATGCCCTGCACCAGTCTTCTTTCAAAGTCCTGACATCCTCCCTTTCGGAGTGTGAAGCACAGGAATGCAGACTGCTGGTAGCTTCCTTATCTTCTCAGCTTGAAGCAGCTCTGAGGCCCTTTTCTTACTGAACTAGCTAAAAGTTCATTATTTTATCTAAGTGTTGCCTAAGGCTTCAGCAAATTTAGCTCCTCATGCTAAGCAAGTTTTATGGAAGCCATGCTAAGCGGCTACCTCTAGACAGTTTCAGTTCAGTATTCTTTAACACACGCACATCCCCGGCCCCCCCAATCTGGTGCCAGTTACAAGCAGTCTGCCTTCCTGTGCTTCACACTCGGAAAGGGAGGTTGTCAAAGCTTGGAGAGAAGGCCTGCTTGGGCTCCAGGACCCTGGGAAACAAAGCCTCCTCTCCCTGCTGGGACAGTGTTAATTAGGGGGTCTGGCCTATCTCCTCCTCCTCAGGACCTTGGGAGACAACACCTGCTTTCACTGCTGGGGCAGTGTTAATCATTGCGGACTGGAATGAACTCCCTCTTACCCAAGCTATGGGATGTCTCCTTGGGACCACCCCTGCAAGAGGAAAGCAGTCATTCGCAGTCACTCAAACTCCTTTCTTCAGTGCTGAAGAGTGCCCAAGGCAGCTAGGCTGCCCTTGACAGTGTTCTGCCACCCCCCACCCCATGACTGTGGGGGCCATCGTCATAACGACGACAGAGGAGAGTTGAACCCTGCAACAGGCAAGAGCTAGGGACTGCGACTGCGCAAAGAGAACTGCAACTGGCCTAGCGACCCCACCTCCACCTTCCCCTGAAGGGTATAGATAGGTTGGCCTCAGGGCCATCTTTGGCTCTTGGCGCGTGACAGAGGCTCTGCCAACTTGCGGATCCCCTCGGGACGGGGATGCCCTGCCGCAGTTACTTCCCTGGGATTGAGGGTAGGTTGGCTGCTGAGGCAACGCGTGGGTAAGATCAATTAGAATTGGGAAATAAGTATTCTGGTTGAACTAAGTGTCTGTTGATAAGAACTGTTGCTTTGTACTGTTGTAACTTGTGTAGTAAATGTAGATCTTTAAAATAAGTTGTGGAGTCATGCAGCAAATCTCCCTCTCCCCTCCTCCCCTCCCTCGCGCCACACCCTCACAGGCCGGGACTGTAAAGATAGTCGGTCATCCGGCGACAGCCCTGGTCAGCAGAAGCCATGCAAGCCCATCGCCAAGGCGGGGCAGGTGAGAGTAATAGTAAAGGTTTTACCATTGGGTAATTTGGCACAAATTCCAGCTGCAGCATTCCTGCTAACTTGAATCAGCTTCTGCTCTTCCCGTGAGGGGACAGAGGAAAAAGCTCTCTCAGTCAGACCTCCCCAAGGCATTCCTGCATCCGGCAACAAACTCCAAATCCGATGGGCTAGATAGAATATCCCCTTCTGTAGCGTGGGACACGTGGCTCTAGCCTGAGGAGGGAGGGCAACCTCCCATATTCCCCGCAAGAGGGCAAGTGGGGTCCGGACTGCAGCATCTGCGTCATCTCCGCTGATAGACTCTGTATCCGATAGTGCTTGATAAACTGCGAGGAACCCTTGCTCAGGGCTTCAGCTTACCGGTGTGTGGCTCCCCTCCACGTTCGGGACCCAAAGGGAAGGGGGATAAGGAGTGCGCCTGCTGGGGGCCTTTGCCACAGTCCCCGCTGATACGCTGCCTCACTAATCCCAATCTGTAACTCGCAAGGCTGAGGTGGAAACCCTAGAGCCAGAGTTTGATGTTGCTGAACGGAGTGAATTAAGCCTTTAAGGGCTTCTTTGTGCTCCAGCCCCCATCTCCATACTGCTCGTCTCTTTAATAAATTATAAAGTGGCCTGGCAACTGGACTAGCACCTGGAATATGTTTTGCCCAGAACTGCCGCGTCCCTCACCCTTGATTTGATTCTTTTGCATGGGAGGAGGGAGGTGGAAGATTTTCTAACTGGGTAAGGCCATCTGGAGGAGTCATCCTCTGGCCACCCCACTAGATCAGCCCCAGGGATGGGACTTCCTGATTTGGTCCTTTAGATTTCTCGAGGGGAATATTCACCGCCAGAGCAGCAAAGTGCCTCACAACGGTGTCCATGGCATGGGCCACTGCTTCTTCAGGATTGGCCATGAGAAGGCCATTATGAGGCCCTATGACTCTGAGCCAAAGGATGAAGCTTCTTTAACACACACAAACCAAACAACAAGCATGTGCGGTAAGACCGTTTCAGCTTTCTAATACATAACCAAATGTACTGACTTTCTCCCCTTCTGGAGGCCCCATTCCCTTGCCTCAGCCCTAGTTCCAGTGGGGCGTCCCCTGCTTTCCTCAGCCCCATTGGGAGTTTCACGCTCGCAATGAGTCTGGTGAAGACCACAAAATGTCCGAGCACGAGGAGGCCTTATACAGCCTCTGCCAGCGCTGAAGTTTCCCTCAGCACAGTGATCCGTGCAGTACGTGCTGTACATGCCTGCTGTGCCTGCCTCAGGGCGATGGCGCAGGGCAGCCATTTCAGGTTAGCCAATGGGAGAGGGGAAGGCTTCACAGGTTGCTCTCCTCACAGAAACACAGAGAAGAAGCTAAAAGGGTTTATTGGAAGCAGAACATGGGCTGTGGGACACGATGCGGCAGCATTGCTGTAGCAGCCAGGAGAGAGCCTCCGTCGCTCTGCCTCTTTGCTCTGCGCCATGCCCCATCTCAGGCCACCTGTCTGGCAGCTGCATCCTCGCGCTGTTCCTCTCACCGCCCTGAGACACAGCGGCAGCTAAAAGCTCTGCGCAGAGCCCGAAGCGCTGCCCTGAGCCGCGATGGCCATCGCCTGGAAGGCGCAGCATGCGGGAGGGCGGTGATGCCTGTGGAGGAAGGAGAGCCGTGGGCGAGGGGCTGGGCAAGTGCAGGGCAAGCCTGAGGGTCTCTGGCTGCGGGGGAGGCCTCCGCCTTTGCTCCTGTGCTGGCCAGTGGAGCCAGAGGCACACTGTCCCCCGCGTCCTGGCAGCCTCCTGCCAAAGGAGATGCCGCTGCCACGGCTCCTCGGGGCACTGCTGGGGCCAGAGGCGTGCTCTGCAGGTCACCAGCTGCCTCCCTGGCAGCATCTCTGCCCTTCACAACGGGTGAGCAGGGCACCTCCTCAGGACACGGCTGTGGGTCTGCCAAGAGGCTCCTGAGGCTCGGTCTGACCCAGCTCATGACCAAGGCTGTGTTTTTCTCCAGCTCCTCCCATTGCAAAGGTTCTTCTTCAACGTCCTCTTCCTCATCGCTCCACTCCACGCCAGCATCCTCTGGTGCTCCCCGGACTCTCTTCCCAGCTCCCATCTTGCGCTCCCTCCTGGGTGCATGGGCATACAGCCGCTCCAGCACCTCCCACTTGGACCTCGCGTCCTTCAGGAGCTCCACTCGCGTCACCTCCGGTTGCCACAGGTTATAGAAGGAGTTTCTGGCACAGAGCTGAAGCCAGAGAGGGAGATTTGTGAAGGCAGCTGCTTTTCCCACCAGCAATGCCCCCCGTGGCCCTGCCAGCACTGCCACCATCACACTGTTGCAGCAGGACGCAGCGGCTGGCCCCAGCACACGGAGGGTCACCATCTGCCCCGGCCCACCCTTTGCACTCACCTCCTTGGGGCGAACATTGAGGCATCCCGATGCTGTCAGGGAGAAACGTTTCCCCTTGCCCTCCTCTTCCTCGACCTCCCTCTCCTTTGGCCTCGGCTCCTTCCTCTCCAGAAAGGCTTCTCGCAGCTGAGCCAAGCTCTGCCCGGTGCGCGCCACGCAGCTCCTGTCGAGCTCCTCCAGCGTCTCTGTTTTGATTGAGAGCACGGCGAGATACTGCGAGGGGTTGTCGGGGTGTATGCTCAGCGGCGTGCCTTGAAGGCGACAGATGATGCCCAGAGGCTGCTGTTTGGGCCTCTGCACTGCAAGTTGCCATCCTAGTGTGACCAGTCCATGGCCCCTGCACGGGGAAGCTGGTGCACCGGCCCCCATGACCTTCCTTTTGCCCCCACGCCTGTTGCAATCTGGCCCTTGCAGAGCTGTGGCAGCTGTGTTTTTGCCATGCTCCCTGCTCTCCTTCTGCAATGCGCTTGCCAGGTTTGCTAGAGCAATGGTGTATGCCAAGGTCCTTTGTGGCCCGGCTGCCCTGAGCTCCTGGCCATGTCCCACACTCGCGTCATCAGGACGGCTCAAGGCTGCAGACGCGAGCGCCAGCAGTGCGTGCATCAGAGGTGCGGCAGGCAGTGCGGGGCTGTGTGGAGCAGGTCTCTGGTCCTCAGCCTTCATTTCCATGCACGCATCTGCAAGGATGTTCTCAACAAAGCCAGCAGGCTCAGGCCAGGAAGGGGACATGGACTCTGGTGCAGCCATTTCACTGGGGCAGCTGCCAGCAACGGCTTTGGCAGAGCTGGGTGGCACCTCTGCGAAGCGGGGGCTGCCGAGCCAAACCTGCTGTGAAACACCTTTCGCCATTGTCTCCCACTGCGGGACCTCCCCCACGCCAGAAGAGGCTGACTCTCCTTGGGGATTCTCAGCGGGGGAAATTTGTCCTTCTGCAGGCTGCACCTCAACACCTTGGGACGCTGAGGCCTTGCTCCGCACCAAGTCCTGGCTGTGCGCCATCATGTCCAACTGTTGTGCCTTGGTCTCCTGCGCACAGGCATCTCTGGGAGCTGCCAGCACCTTGCTACCTAGCTCCTGGCACAGTCCTTCAAGAGTTCTTGAAAAAGCCACCCTCAACGGCAACGGTGGCAGCCTTGGCTCTGTCAGGCAGCCTGGCCATAGCTCATCCTGCTCCTTGCATGCTGGCATGCCTCGCATCTGCCTCTGAGGAATGCTCTCTGCTCCCATGACAAAGGAGGTGCCTCCTGGCAGCTGCCGGCTTTGCACAGGAAGACTTGTCCTGGCACCATCAGCTCGCAGCAGCCTTGTTTTTCCCAGCGCGGAAGACCCAGTCCTGGCCTCAGGCAAGCAGCGGACAGGAGCTTGAATTGCCCGGGGCAGAGCCCCAGCTTCCTGCTTGCCTTCTTGAAGGGCAGGCAAAGGAAGATGCACTGCCTTTACATCTTCCTCTGCCAGGCTCTTCCTGCACTCCAGACACATCACAGCACCACTAAGAGGTGGCAGCTGCTCCCTGGCTTTGGCCCTGCCTCTTGCAGAAGATCTGCAGCATGTCTCCAGAGCAGGCAGCTTGGTTCCACATGCAGATGCTGCTGTTTTAGCTGCAGAGGCCTCCAGGCCTCCAAGGAGCTGCCTAGCTGCCTTGGGTGCACGAGGTGCTAAGCTGGGCAGATGGAGCGTTTCGGTTTCTCCCTTGAACGCTGCGATGAGAACATCTCTGGCAGTGTTCTTCACAGTCTGCAATCCAAGCCCAGGAGATAGGAAAGTGATTGCAGCCCTTTCCTCCCCTCCCGCCCCCACTCTCCATCCTTCCCACAGGTCAATTTCCAGCACCTCTGATGCCCTCAACAGCGGCAGCGCTCTGCCACGCAGGCGGCTCCCACCCTGCTCCCAAAGGCTGCATGGGGACAGGGCTCATCAGCACTGCACAAGACAGGGGCAAAGGCAGTTCCCCTGAGGAGCCTGAGGCATGGCCTTGCAGGCTGCCATGCAGAGCAGGCAGTCAGCCTGCTGGGGGACAGAGACCTCCTGGTCTCCCCACCGCTTCCTGCCTGCTTCTCCACAGCTGCAGCCAGGCAGGCAGAGGCTTTGCCACCATCGCTGCTCAGCTCGGTACCTTCGCGATGACGTCTTCAGGGTCTTGCCAGCTCTGTGGGCCGGGCAGCAACGGCCGCCTGTCCCTTTGCTGCGATGAAGTCGGGGTCGGGATGCGTTGTGTCACTGCATGCGGCTCCCGCTGGCCCCCCTGCAGGGAGAAGGAAGCACATGATGGAGGCGGTTGCGTTCGTACAAGCAGCCCCTCAGGCACAGGAAAGCCCGGCCCCATGGCAAAGGGAAGCTCGGGGCCGAGCACGGCCCAGCTGCACTAAGCCCAGAGGTGCTCTCTGACCCTCAGCACAGCTCACAGGCTCCATTTGGGCCTTGGAGCACCCCAGTCGGTGTGCTTTGTGCACCAGAAAATCCCCAGCACCAGCAAGAAATACCCCCTGGCCAGAGAAGATCAGGCCTGGCTCGCTTGCCCCACCTCCTCTTCCCCACCGTCCTCATGCTTTCCGTGCGGCTCCCAGCCCTGCTGCCTGCCTCTCCCTCCAGCCCCACCGCTCACCTGGCTTCTGCGCTTCGGCCTCACAGAAAGCCCATCCACGGGCTGGGAGCTGGCATTCGCCTGCCGCCCCTTGTCCATCTGCAGGAGCTTCTCCTGCGCACCTGCCACTCTGGCACTCAAGAGAGCTGCTCCCTCCTCAGCGAGCTGCTCTCCTCAGAGGGCACAGCCAGGGGCTCTGCTCCCAGCATGGACTCGGTCACCACGGGCACCGCCCCATCACAATGGCCTTGGGGGCATGATGCTACCCCCATCACAAAGCCCTGCACGTTGCCATGGGGACCCCCGTGACCACCTCCTGCTGGCCACCAGGGGCACCCGCATCACAAGGCCTTGCTGGTGACCGTGCTAGCACCGACATCACGAGGCCTTGCTGCTCACCGGGGGCACTTCCAGCACCAGGGCTTTGCCTCCCAGCCTCTGGTGCCAGCTTCTGAGCCCAGCTCCGAGCTGCCATCTGTGCCGCAGCAGGAATTTTCCTCTCCCCACCTCTCTGCCTCCTACACCGTGCAGATGCTGCCCTTCTTCAGGCCCTCTAGAGCACACAGCCAGCCACTGCAAGACCACTCCTCTTGCTCGGGCCACTAAGCCTCACCCATATGCCTCACCGTCCAGCCCTAGGCAGAGCGTCCTGCATTCCCGCTGCTTTCTCACAGAAAGGCCAACTGCCCCTCCGCACCTTCCCAGACGGGCCTTCCCAAAGAGGCTGCAGCCATCCACCGCAGCGCTCCAGGCATGCCACGCTGCAGGCCCGCAGCTGCACACAGACTGCAAAGTGCTCCTGTCTGGTCCCCAGGCTGCAGGCATTAGCGGACGGACCCCTGAGACAGGTGCCCGGCTCTGCAGATTTCCCACAAAAGCTGTCAGAGATGCATTTCTCCAGACTGTTGCTCTCTAAGCATTTCCCTATTGGCGTGCACGCACTGCGCTGGGCCCCTCCAGGCTTTCTTTGCTCCACATCACCCTGCACCTTTGCCTTGCCCTCCCACACCAGCTGCCTCCCTGGCAGCATCTCTGCCCTTCACAACGGGTGAGCAGGGCACCTCCTCAGGACACGGCTGTGGGTCTGCCAAGAGGCTCCTCAGCCTTGGTCTCACCCAGCTGCTCCCGTTTGCCATGGATCTTCAACAAAGTCCTCTTCCTCATCGCTCCACTGCACGCCAGCATCCTCCGGTGCTCCCCGGCAGCTGCTTTTGCCACCAGCAATGCCCCCCGCAGCCCTGCCAGCACTGCCACCATCACGCTGTTGCAGCAGGGCGCAGCGGCCCATCTTTTACCACCTGCCCCAGCCCATCTTTTGCCCTCACCTCAGTGCACTTCTCTCCCCCGGCACCCTGAGCGATGGTGCTGCTGCCAGGGCAGAGGTGGAGGATCCCCTGGAGCGGCTCCTCCAGGAGCTGCCCAGGGAAAAGCTGTGCCCAGCCCCAGCCCCAGCCCCAGCCCCAGCCCCAGCATGGCAGAGGGGAGCTGCCCTCTCCCAACCCACCCTGGCAGAGCCAGCCCCACCTCAGCCTGCTCCTGAAAGGCTTCAGCGTGGTCTTGCAGGGAGCTGGAGCTGCCTCGGGCCCCGGGGCCGTCTGGCGGCAGGAGGGTTTGACATGGGCACAGCAGCAGCAGTGCTGGGAGCAGGGGGAGGAGCAGGGAAACTGGGGTGCAGACCCCTGCCCTTGGCTGCACAGCTGGGGTGCTGGGTGGGCGATGCCTTTGTGGCCAGCCAGGCTCCAGGTTCGGGGTGGATGCCAGCTGGAGGGCAGGAGCCCTGGGATTTTCATGGGCTTCCAGTGCAGCCGTGACTGTGGTGAAGGCAAGTGGGCAGAGCAGGCAGATGCAACTGCAAAGGCCAGGGGTGGGAAAGGCACGAGGGGAAGGGGAGCACGGGGGGCAGTGTGGCAGGGTGAGCAGCCCTACTCAGGGCCCCACAACTGGGCCGGGGAGGGTTGAGGGCTCTGGGGCTGGCTGGGCTCCAGATGCTGCTTCATCGTCAGCTCTGTGCCAGGAACGTTGGGGTTTCACCCTTTGCAGGCAGCAGCCTGCGGTGGGGCCATGAGTGGGGCCCTATGTGGACCCAGGCGATGTCCCTCTCAGAAGCAGAGGAGGACGAGGGAGTGTGGGGCTGGCCAAGGGCTCTGCCCCTCGCCCGCTGGGAGGGCAGCCCGTGGGACAGGCAGAGCCGGTCTCTGTGCCTGGGCCCTTTCCATTCATGGAACTGCAGAGGAGATTTGGAAAGAGACCAACTCCTCCAGAAGCAACTCCTAAGCAGCAGCAGCAGCAGCAAGCCACCAGAAGTGCCCAGAAGCCTGGAAACGGCTGCAGGAAGAGGAAGGGGGGCAGAACCCTCTGGGACTGACACGCCGCCCTTCTCCAGACCCCACAGCCACCCCGGAGATACATCATGGATGCAGACTGGCCTGGAGGAGGAGGAGCCCATGGAGGTGCACAAGACAGAGGGGCAGCCTGCCCCACACCCTGTTGCCCTGCCCAAGGGACCAAAGAGGAGGCGCTAGCCCTGAAGAAGGGCCCCCTGCTCCTCACCAGCTGAGGCACGGCCCCCCCACAAGAAGCCCAAGCTGGAGCCAGTACCTGGCTTAGGGGAGCAGGCCTGAAGGCACCAGGGGAGGCCAAGGATTGCTGGCCTTGCGGCACCTCCTGGCCCTCACCTGGCCGCCGCGCACCAAGATCTGTCTGTGGGAGACAAGGCTGACCGTGGGGGCACATCCCTCCTAGGGATCCCCTCCACCTCTGCTGTGGGACCGAGAACATGAATGCATTGAAAAGGAGAAACAGGGAAAACATGGGAATGTTTTTCTCCTTTTAGCCTTCGTTTCCATTTTAAATGGCAACGAAATGGTCCCTCTTTGACCAGCTCTTCAGAAATCAAGCTTGCCTCTTCAGTGGTCAAATGGGACAGAGCTCCATGAACTGGAAGGAGCCAACTCGCTTGATTTATGCTGCTTGTGGCTCTAGCCCTGGAAAGGGAGCTGCATGCATCAGAGGCTCTTTGAGCATAGCCTGAGGCAAGAAGAAGAAATAGGTAATTGGGACTCCTGACTGAGCTCTGCCTTTATAACACTGGAACTCCGATTGCTTTCAGGGCCCCTGATATCCCTTCTCCAACTAGGGCTAACTTGCTTCCCTGCACCCCTTCCCTGCTTCTCACATGGCAGTATTTCATGTGTCATGAGGATACTTGGAAGTGCACAAGTGACAGTTTCTCCTCTGGTGTTAATCCTGTCTTTCACACCACAGAAAACTTGACCCGAAACCTGCGTATTGCAAGGGACAGCTGGGGACCTCAGAAGCTGAGTGCAATAAAGAGGTTTTCTGCCTTGCTTGGTCTTGTTCCTGGCAGGAGTCTGCTTCAGGCTGGGCTGCCTCTTGCCAGATTTTCTCATCTGAAAAGGATACAAAGGAAAAAGAGAAGCGGGGGGAGCAGGGGGTATTGCCAAGGTGCGGAAAACAGAGAATCGCAGAAAGGGAGCCAGGAAAAGTGTTGCCCATTTTCTGCTCTCCTGCTCGAGGAATAGCAGGAAATGGAGAGCAGAAGGGAAGAGTGTTTTTTCTGTTCTTCTTCAAGAGTCTTCAGGCAAGCATTTGTTTATCCTTTGAAACCTATTCAAGGCACTGGAGGAGCTCAGGGCCCCCTTGGCGGGGCAGTGACACTCCAGTTTCCCAGGCTGTGCCTGGATCAAGCACACATTTACTTGCCCTGGGGGCTCTCCTGCCCATCTGACTCTGGTCTGCCTGGCCTCTCAAAAGAAGACAGACTCTCCTAAATCCAACGCTGCAGCTCAGTGTTTCTGTTTCTCCAAACAGAGACACCACAGAGACCTGCCTGCACGGACCATGCCGTTATGGCTGGAGAAGCAGGAGCATATCCACCTCACAACCTGCATGGTGGTGTTAGAGCCTGACCAGGGATTCACCACAGTGTCCACTTGTCCCCTCTGTCTCACTGTGATCTCCTTCCTGAGACAGTAGCATACGGTGAGGGGAGGGACTCACCATGTTGCAAATCAGGAACTCAGAGGTAATATCCTCCGGGGAGTGGGGGGGGTGGGGGGGTGGGTTAGCAGGTCTCACCTAATGAAATGCTCACAAACCATCTCATGTAGCTCCTCTGGCAGAGTCAAGCCTCTCCAGCGCTTTGCTGATTTTGCCCTTTGTCTGTTGCTTCAACAACTTCTCCCTGCTAACAATGAGCGGTGAAGCAGGCAAGACAACAGTCCCCTCTGCCTTGCTGCTCTGCAGCCAAAACGCTGCTAGACTTGGATACCTTCATGCCTCAGCTCCTTTGGATGAGACAATGGCTCTTGTCTGGCAGGTTTGAAAAAGCCTGCAGTGCTCATACAGCGTTCTTCTCCATCCCAGCCTGCTAGTACGCTCCTTCTGCCTTTGCTTTCTTTGGCTTCTCATCAGCCCAGGATGCCTGGGGATTTCTTTGACCCAAAAGCATACATTTCCAGGGGGGCCAGGGGAGCCATGGAAATGGAACAGCAGGCAGTATTCTTCTCATCTCTTTGGGGCTCGGGGGGCTTTTCCTAGTGCTCTTCTGACCCTTGCTTGGAGCCTTCCTGTCAACAGTGCTTTTCTGCAACAGGCCCAACTCACGAGCCCCTGTATTCTGAGCAGTGAGCTAAGTAAGCAATCAGTGCACCGAACAGGAACTGTGCATTTGTCTATGCCATAGAAGCCTAACAGTTAACATTTCTAGCATAAGCAGTCCCCAGACGAAGAGTTTGGGTTTGTTTTCGGAGAGCACAGATAGGAAGAATCCTTTGTCAAAATACAGAGCGACTGGCATCTTGTAAAGGACGCTCTCAAAGGCTGCTACTATGGACACCTCTTAGTGGGGCATTTCATAGCCTCTCCTGCAATTAGATGCAACGTGGTAATTCCATGAGTGCCTATCATGTACCTGTTCCGCTCTGTAGAGCTACCAGCAAGAGGGAAGGGAGTCTGGGTTCTGCCTGGAGGACTTGGCTGCCTTGAGGAGACAGCCAGACATGGTAGGAGAAATCTGAAAACATCCACTAGGTGAATTGGTGGGAGCCCAGAAGGCTCTTTGTGGTGGACTCACAGGCTCTGCACGTGTTTCAGCAGCAGAAGGCAGTTCTGCGGGGGAATTCTGTACATCCCCCTGACAGTGTCCATGTCAGCAGAGAAAGGGAGAACCCCAAGCTGTAACACTGCAAAGGGGCACGATGTGCCTTCGGAAGCTCTGGACACCCACCTCCAAGCCCTCTGTGGAGGGAAGAAGGAAAGCATCAGTCTGTCAGGGCTCTATGTGCACCCGCTCATGCACACACCCACACCTGTGGGAGTTTGGCTCCTTGGGCTCAGGGCCCGCTTAAGAGAGAGTGCAGCTGGTAACCTGGAAAGAAAGAGAGCGAGAAGAAGCCTCAGTGAGGACGTGGCCCTCCTTCAAGCTGCTTTTAAGCTGAGGCTCTTGCCCTTGGTCCCTGCCTGACCTATGTTGCCCCTGCATTGCAGCCATGCCCCTGCCTGGCCATGTACCATGGTGCTCCAGAGCTGGGCCCCGACCCTAACTTACTAGCTCGGCTCTTCCACTCAACTGCCACTTCTCGCTCTCTGTCACTTCTCCTGTGCCAGTCACAAAAGCAGGTTGTAGTGGAAAAGAGGAGCTTTCTAGAGAACTACTGTTATGGAAAATAGGCTCGCCGGCTACCACAACAGGGTCCGACCCTAGGTTCCCACTGAAAAGTTCAGGGCTAAATCAAAGCAAATTAAATAATTAAGTTTTCATGATGTGCTTGCCGTAATTACAGCTCGAGCTGGGTGCCTCTGAAGAGGGACCCCGAAGAAGAACTCCCTGGGCATTATAACTTTTCAATCTAAGTTCTCCACCCCTCACATGGTAGTTCGGACCAGTAGTAATATCCAGGTCTGGGGTCTCCTGCTCCTTGTTGGCTCTCATCGTTGTTCCTAGGCAGGCTGGTTTTCTCCCTTAGCTTTATTGTTGTGGTTTCTGCTGACAGTTGTGCCTTTGTTTCTTGTTGGGTCCTACCGTTGTCTCTCCAGGTCCTGAGGAGGAGGAGGTGATTCCAAATCATAACAATGAACACTGCCCCAGCAGGGAGCTGAGGCTTTGTCCCTCATGGTCCTGATGCCCTGCACCAGTCTTCTTTCAAAGTCCTGACATCCTCCCTTTCGGAGTGTGAAGCACAGGAATGCAGACTGCTGGTAGCTTCCTTATCTTCTCAGCTTGAAGCAGCTCTGAGGCCCTTTTCTTACTGAACTAGCTAAAAGTTCATTATTTTATCTAAGTGTTGCCTAAGGCTTCAGCAAATTTAGCTCCTCATGCTAAGCAAGTTTTATGGAAGCCATGCTAAGCGGCTACCTCTAGACAGTTTCAGTTCAGTATTCTTTAACACACGCACATCCCCGGCCCCCCCAATCTGGTGCCAGTTACAAGCAGTCTGCCTTCCTGTGCTTCACACTCGGAAAGGGAGGTTGTCAAAGCTTGGAGAGAAGGCCTGCTTGGGCTCCAGGACCCTGGGAAACAAAGCCTCCTCTCCCTGCTGGGACAGTGTTAATTAGGGGGTCTGGCCTATCTCCTCCTCCTCAGGACCTTGGGAGACAACACCTGCTTTCACTGCTGGGGCAGTGTTAATCATTGCGGACTGGAATGAACTCCCTCTTACCCAAGCTATGGGATGTCTCCTTGGGACCACCCCTGCAAGAGGAAAGCAGTCATTCGCAGTCACTCAAACTCCTTTCTTCAGTGCTGAAGAGTGCCCAAGGCAGCTAGGCTGCCCTTGACAGTGTTCTGCCACCCCCCACCCCATGACTGTGGGGGCCATCGTCATAACGACGACAGAGGAGAGTTGAACCCTGCAACAGGCAAGAGCTAGGGACTGCGACTGCGCAAAGAGAACTGCAACTGGCCTAGCGACCCCACCTCCACCTTCCCCTGAAGGGTATAGATAGGTTGGCCTCAGGGCCATCTTTGGCTCTTGGCGCGTGACAGAGGCTCTGCCAACTTGCGGATCCCCTCGGGACGGGGATGCCCTGCCGCAGTTACTTCCCTGGGATTGAGGGTAGGTTGGCTGCTGAGGCAACGCGTGGGTAAGATCAATTAGAATTGGGAAATAAGTATTCTGGTTGAACTAAGTGTCTGTTGATAAGAACTGTTGCTTTGTACTGTTGTAACTTGTGTAGTAAATGTAGATCTTTAAAATAAGTTGTGGAGTCATGCAGCAAATCTCCCTCTCCCCTCCTCCCCTCCCTCGCGCCACACCCTCACAGGCCGGGACTGTAAAGATAGTCGGTCATCCGGCGACAGCCCTGGTCAGCAGAAGCCATGCAAGCCCATCGCCAAGGCGGGGCAGGTGAGAGTAATAGTAAAGGTTTTACCATTGGGTAATTTGGCACAAATTCCAGCTGCAGCATTCCTGCTAACTTGAATCAGCTTCTGCTCTTCCCGTGAGGGGACAGAGGAAAAAGCTCTCTCAGTCAGACCTCCCCAAGGCATTCCTGCATCCGGCAACAAACTCCAAATCCGATGGGCTAGATAGAATATCCCCTTCTGTAGTGTGGGACACGTGGCTCTAGCCTGAGGAGGGAGGGCAACCTCCCATATTCCCCGCAAGAGGGCAAGTGGGGTCCGGACTGCAGCATCTGCGTCATCTCCGCTGATAGACTCTGTATCCGATAGTGCTTGATAAACTGCGAGGAACCCTTGCTCAGGGCTTCAGCTTACCGGTGTGTGGCTCCCCTCCACGTTCGGGACCCAAAGGGAAGGGGGATAAGGAGTGCGCCTGCTGGGGGCCTTTGCCACAGTCCCCGCTGATACGCTGCCTCACTAATCCCAATCTGTAACTCGCAAGGCTGAGGTGGAAACCCTAGAGCCAGAGTTTGATGTTGCTGAACGGAGTGAATTAAGCCTTTAAGGGCTTCTTTGTGCTCCAGCCCCCATCTCCATACTGCTCGTCTCTTTAATAAATTATAAAGTGGCCTGGCAACTGGACTAGCACCTGGAATATGTTTTGCCCAGAACTGCCGCGTCCCTCACCCTTGATTTGATTCTTTTGCATGGGAGGAGGGAGGTGGAAGATTTTCTAACTGGGTAAGGCCATCTGGAGGAGTCATCCTCTGGCCACCCCACTAGATCAGCCCCAGGGATGGGACTTCCTGATTTGGTCCTTTAGATTTCTCGAGGGGAATATTCACCGCCAGAGCAGCAAAGTGCCTCACAACGGTGTCCATGGCATGGGCCACTGCTTCTTCAGGATTGGCCATGAGAAGGCCATTATGAGGCCCTATGACTCTGAGCCAAAGGATGAAGCTTCTTTAACACACACAAACCAAACAACAAGCATGTGCGGTAAGACCGTTTCAGCTTTCTAATACATAACCAAATGTACTGACTTTCTCCCCTTCTGGAGGCCCCATTCCCTTGCCTCAGCCCTAGTTCCAGTGGGGCGTCCCCTGCTTTCCTCAGCCCCGTTGGGAGTTTCACGCTCGCAATGAGTCTGGTGAAGACCACAAAATGTCCGAGCACGAGGAGGCCTTATACAGCCTCTGCCAGCGCTGAAGTTTCCCTCAGCACAGTGATCCGTGCAGTACGTGCTGTACATGCCTGCTGTGCCTGCCTCAGGGCGATGGCGCAGGGCAGCCATTTCAGGTTAGCCAATGGGAGAGGGGAAGGCTTCACAGGTTGCTCTCCTCACAGAAACACAGAGAAGAAGCTAAAAGGGTTTATTGGAAGCAGAACATGGGCTGTGGGACACGATGCGGCAGCATTGCTGTAGCAGCCAGGAGAGAGCCTCCGTCGCTCTGCCTCTTTGCTCTGCGCCATGCCCCATCTCGGGCCACCTGTCTGGCAGCTGCATCCTCGCGCTGTTCCTCTCACCGCCCTGAGACACAGCGGCAGCTAAAAGCTCTGCGCAGAGCCCGAAGCGCTGCCCTGAGCCGCGATGGCCATCGCCTGGAAGGCGCAGCATGCGGGAGGGCGGTGATGCCTGTGGAGGAAGGAGAGCCGTGGGCGAGGGGCTGGGCAAGTGCAGGGCAAGCCTGAGGGTCTCTGGCTGCGGGGGAGGCCTCCGCCTTTGCTCCTGTGCTGGCCAGTGGAGCCAGAGGCACACTGTCCCCCGCATCCTGGCAGCCTCCTGCCAAAGGAGATGCCGCTGCCACGGCTCCTCGGGGCACTGCTGGGGCCAGAGGCGTGCTCTGCAGGTCACCAGCTGCCTCCCTGGCAGCATCTCTGCCCTTCACAACGGGTGAGCAGGGCACCTCCTCAGGACACGGCTCTGGGTCTGCCAAGAGGCTCCTGAGGCTCGGTCTGACCCAGCTCATGACCAAGGCTGTGTTTTTCTCCAGCTCCTCCCATTGCAAAGGTTCTTCTTCAACGTCCTCTTCCTCATCGCTCCACTCCACGCCAGCATCCTCTGGTGCTCCCCGGACTCTCTTCCCAGCTCCCATCTTGCGCTCCCTCCTGGGTGCATGGGCATACAGCCGCTCCAGCACCTCCCACTTGGACCTCGCGTCCTTCAGGAGCTCCACTCGCGTCACCTCCGGTTGCCACAGGTTATAGAAGGAGTTTCTGGCACAGAGCTGAAGCCAGAGAGGGAGATTTGTGAAGGCAGCTGCTTTTCCCACCAGCAATGCCCCCCGTGGCCCTGCCAGCACTGCCACCATCACACTGTTGCAGCAGGACGCAGCGGCTGGCCCCAGCACACGGAGGGTCACCATCTGCCCCGGCCCACCCTTTGCACTCACCTCCTTGGGGCGAACATTGAGGCATCCCGATGCTGTCAGGGAGAAACGTTTCCCCTTGCCCTCCTCTTCCTCGACCTCCCTCTCCTTTGGCCTCGGCTCCTTCCTCTCCAGAAAGGCTTCTCGCAGCTGAGCCAAGCTCTGCCCGGTGCGCGCCACGCAGCTCCTGTCGAGCTCCTCCAGCGTCTCTGTTTTGATTGAGAGCACGGCGAGATACTGCGAGGGGTTGTCGGGGTGTATGCTCAGCGGCGTGCCTTGAAGGCGACAGATGATGCCCAGAGGCTGCTGTTTGGGCCTCTGCACTGCAAGTTGCCATCCTAGTGTGACCAGTCCATGGCCCCTGCACGGGGAAGCTGGTGCACCGGCCCCCATGACCTTCCTTTTGCCCCCACGCCTGTTGCAATCTGGCCCTTGCAGAGCTGTGGCAGCTGTGTTTTTGCCATGCTCCCTGCTCTCCTTCTGCAATGCGCTTGCCAGGTTTGCTAGAGCAATGGTGTATGCCAAGGTCCTTTGTGGCCCGGCTGCCCTGAGCTCCTGGCCATGTCCCGCACTCGCGTCATCAGGACGGCTCAAGGCTGCAGACGCGAGCGCCAGCAGTGCGTGCATCAGAGGTGCGGCAGGCAGTGCGGGGCTGTGTGGAGCAGGTCTCTGGTCCTCAGCCTTCATTTCCATGCACGCATCTGCAAGGATGTTCTCAACAAAGCCAGCAGGCTCAGGCCAGGAAGGGGACATGGACTCTGGTGCAGCCATTTCACTGGGGCAGCTGCCAGCAACGGCTTTGGCAGAGCTGGGTGGCACCTCTGCGAAGCGGGGGCTGCCGAGCCAAACCTGCTGTGAAACACCTTTCGCCATTGTCTCCCACTGCGGGACCTCCCCCACGCCAGAAGAGGCTGACTCTCCTTGGGGATTCTCAGCGGGGGAAATTTGTCCTTCTGCAGGCTGCACCTCAACACCTTGGGACGCTGAGGCCTTGCTCCGCACCAAGTCCTGGCTGTGCGCCATCATGTCCAACTGTTGTGCCTTGGTCTCCTGCGCACAGGCATCTCTGGGAGCTGCCAGCACCTTGCTACCTAGCTCCTGGCACAGTCCTTCAAGAGTTCTTGAAAAAGCCACCCTCAACGGCAACGGTGGCAGCCTTGGCTCTGTCAGGCAGCCTGGCCATAGCTCATCCTGCTCCTTGCATGCTGGCATGCCTCGCATCTGCCTCTGAGGAATGCTCTCTGCTCCCATGACAAAGGAGGTGCCTCCTGGCAGCTGCCGGCTTTGCACAGGAAGACTTGTCCTGGCACCATCAGCTCGCAGCAGCCTTGTTTTTCCCAGCGCGGAAGACCCAGTCCTGGCCTCAGGCAAGCAGCGGACAGGAGCTTGAATTGCCCGGGGCAGAGCCCCAGCTTCCTGCTTGCCTTCTTGAAGGGCAGGCAAAGGAAGATGCACTGCCTTTACATCTTCCTCTGCCAGGCTCTTCCTGCACTCCAGACACATCACAGCACCACTAAGAGGTGGCAGCTGCTCCCTGGCTTTGGCCCTGCCTCTTGCAGAAGATCTGCAGCATGTCTCCAGAGCAGGCAGCTTGGTTCCACATGCAGATGCTGCTGTTTTAGCTGCAGAGGCCTCCAGGCCTCCAAGGAGCTGCCTAGCTGCCTTGGGTGCACGAGGTGCTAAGCTGGGCAGATGGAGCGTTTCGGTTTCTCCCTTGAACGCTGCGATGAGAACATCTCTGGCAGTGTTCTTCACAGTCTGCAATCCAAGCCCAGGAGATAGGAAAGTGATTGCAGCCCTTTCCTCCCCTCCCGCCCCCACTCTCCATCCTTCCCACAGGTCAATTTCCAGCACCTCTGATGCCCTCAACAGCGGCAGCGCTCTGCCACGCAGGCGGCTCCCACCCTGCTCCCAAAGGCTGCATGGGGACAGGGCTCATCAGCACTGCGCAAGACAGGGGCAAAGGCAGTTGCCCTGAGGAGCCTGAGGCATGGCCTTGCAGGCTGCCATGCAGAGCAGGCAGTCAGCCTGCTGGGGGACAGAGACCTCCTGGTCTCCCCACCGCTTCCTGCCTGCTTCTCCACAGCTGCAGCCAGGCAGGCAGAGGCTTTGCCACCATCGCTGCTCAGCTCGGTACCTTCGCGATGACGTCTTCAGGGTCTTGCCAGCTCTGTGGGCCGGGCAGCAACGGCCGCCTGTCCCTTTGCTGCGATGAAGTCGGGGTCGGGATGCGTTGTGTCACTGCATGCGGCTCCCGCTGGCCCCCCTGCAGGGAGAAGGAAGCACATGATGGAGGCGGTTGCGTTCGTACAAGCAGCCCCTCAGGCACAGGAAAGCCCGGCCCCATGGCAAAGGGAAGCTCGGGGCCAAGCACGGCCCAGCTGCACTAAGCCCAGAGGTGCTCTCTGACCCTCAGCACAGCTCACAGGCTCCATTTGGGCCTTGGAGCACCCCAGTCGGTGTGCTTTGTGCACCAGAAAATCCCCAGCACCAGCAAGAAATACCCCCTGGCCAGAGAAGATCAGGCCTGGCTCGCTTGCCCCACCTCCTCTTCCCCACCGTCCTCATGCTTTCCGTGCGGCTCCCAGCCCTGCTGCCTGCCTCTCCCTCCAGCCCCACCGCTCACCTTGCTTCTGCGCTTCGGCCTCACAGAAAGCCCATCCACGGGCTGGGAGCCGGCATTCGCCTGCCGCCCCTTGTCCATCTGCAGGAGCTTCTCCTGCGCACCTGCCACTCTGGCACTCAAGAGAGCTGCTCCCTCCTCAGCGAGCTGCTCTCCTCAGAGGGCACAGCCAGGGGCTCTGCTCCCAGCATGGACTCGGTCACCACGGGCACCGCCCCATCACAATGGCCTTGGGGGCATGATGCTACCCCCATCACAAAGCCCTGCACGTTGCCATGGGGACCCCCGTGACCACCTCCTGCTGGCCACCAGGGGCACCCGCATCACAAGGCCTTGCTGGTGACCGTGCTAGCACCGACATCACGAGGCCTTGCTGCTCACCGGGGGCACCTCCAGCACCAGGGCTTTGCCTCCCAGCCTCTGGTGCCAGCTTCTGAGCCCAGCTCCGAGCTGCCATCTGTGCCGCAGCAGGAATTTTCCTCTCCCCACCTCTCTGCCTCCTACACCGTGCAGATGCTGCCCTTCTTCAGGCCCTCTAGAGCACACAGCCAGCCACTGCAAGACCACTCCTCTTGCTCGGGCCACTAAGCCTCACCCATATGCCTCACCGTCCAGCCCTAGGCAGAGCGTCCTGCATTCCCGCTGCTTTCTCACAGAAAGGCCAACTGCCCCTCCGCACCTTCCCAGACGGGCCTTCCCAAAGAGGCTGCAGCCATCCACCGCAGCGCTCCAGGCATGCCACGCTGCAGGCCCGCAGCTGCACACAGACTGCAAAGTGCTCCTGTCTGGTCCCCAGGCTGCAGGCATTAGCGGACGGACCCCTGAGACAGGTGCCCGGCTCTGCAGATTTCCCACAAAAGCTGTCAGAGATGCATTTCTCCAGACTGTTGCTCTCTAAGCATTTCCCTATTGGCGTGCACGCACTGCGCTGGGCCCCTCCAGGCTTTCTTTGCTCCACATCACCCTGCACCTTTGCCTTGCCCTCCCACACCAGCTGCCTCCCTGGCAGCATCTCTGCCCTTCACAACGGGTGAGCAGGGCACCTCCTCAGGACACGGCTGTGGGTCTGCCAAGAGGCTCCTCAGCCTTGGTCTCACCCAGCTGCTCCCGTTTGCCATGGATCTTCAACAAAGTCCTCTTCCTCATCGCTCCACTGCACGCCAGCATCCTCCGGTGCTCCCCGGCAGCTGCTTTTGCCACCAGCAATGCCCCCCGCAGCCCTGCCAGCACTGCCACCATCACGCTGTTGCAGCAGGGCGCAGCGGCCCATCTTTTACCACCTGCCCCAGCCCATCTTTTGCCCTCACCTCAGTGCACTTCTCTCCCCCGGCACCCTGAGCGATGGTGCTGCTGCCAGGGCAGAGGTGGAGGATCCCCTGGAGCGGCTCCTCCAGGAGCTGCCCAGGGAAAAGCTGTGCCCAGCCCCAGCCCCAGCCCCAGCCCCAGCCCCAGCATGGCAGAGGGGAGCTGCCCTCTCCCAACCCACCCTGGCAGAGCCAGCCCCACCTCAGCCTGCTCCTGAAAGGCTTCAGCGTGGTCTTGCAGGGAGCTGGAGCTGCCTCGGGCCCCGGGGCCGTCTGGCGGCAGGAGGGTTTGACATGGGCACAGCAGCAGCAGTGCTGGGAGCAGGGGGAGGAGCAGGGAAACTGGGGTGCAGACCCCTGCCCTTGGCTGCACAGCTGGGGTGCTGGGTGGGCGATGCCTTTGTGGCCAGCCAGGCTCCAGGTTCGGGGTGGATGCCAGCTGGAGGGCAGGAGCCCTGGGATTTTCATGGGCTTCCAGTGCAGCCGTGACTGTGGTGAAGGCAAGTGGGCAGAGCAGGCAGATGCAACTGCAAAGGCCAGGGGTGGGAAAGGCACGAGGGGAAGGGGAGCACGGGGGGCAGTGTGGCAGGGTGAGCAGCCCTACTCAGGGCCCCACAACTGGGCCGGGGAGGGTTGAGGGCTCTGGGGCTGGCTGGGCTCCAGATGCTGCTTCATCGTCAGCTCTGTGCCAGGAACGTTGGGGTTTCACCCTTTGCAGGCAGCAGCCTGCGGTGGGGCCATGAGTGGGGCCCTATGTGGACCCAGGCGATGTCCCTCTCAGAAGCAGAGGAGGACGAGGGAGTGTGGGGCTGGCCAAGGGCTCTGCCCCTCGCCCGCTGGGAGGGCAGCCCGTGGGACAGGCAGAGCCGGTCTCTGTGCCTGGGCCCTTTCCATTCATGGAACTGCAGAGGAGATTTGGAAAGAGACCAACTCCTCCAGAAGCAACTCCTAAGCAGCAGCAGCAGCAGCAAGCCACCAGAAGTGCCCAGAAGCCTGGAAACGGCTGCAGGAAGAGGAAGGGGGGCAGAACCCTCTGGGACTGACACGCCGCCCTTCTCCAGACCCCACAGCCACCCCGGAGATACATCATGGATGCAGACTGGCCTGGAGGAGGAGGAGCCCATGGAGGTGCACAAGACAGAGGGGCAGCCTGCCCCACACCCTGTTGCCCTGCCCAAGGGACCAAAGAGGAGGCGCTAGCCCTGAAGAAGGGCCCCCTGCTCCTCACCAGCTGAGGCACGGCCCCCCCACAAGAAGCCCAAGCTGGAGCCAGTACCTGGCTTAGGGGAGCAGGCCTGAAGGCACCAGGGGAGGCCAAGGATTGCTGGCCTTGCGGCACCTCCTGGCCCTCACCTGGCCGCCGCGCACCAAGATCTGTCTGTGGGAGACAAGGCTGACCGTGGGGGCACATCCCTCCTAGGGATCCCCTCCACCTCTGCTGTGGGACCGAGAACATGAATGCATTGAAAAGGAGAAACAGGGAAAACATGGGAATGTTTTTCTCCTTTTAGCCTTCGTTTCCATTTTAAATGGCAACGAAATGGTCCCTCTTTGACCAGCTCTTCAGAAATCAAGCTTGCCTCTTCAGTGGTCAAATGGGACAGAGCTCCATGAACTGGAAGGAGCCAACTCGCTTGATTTATGCTGCTTGTGGCTCTAGCCCTGGAAAGGGAGCTGCATGCATCAGAGGCTCTTTGAGCATAGCCTGAGGCAAGAAGAAGAAATAGGTAATTGGGACTCCTGACTGAGCTCTGCCTTTATAACACTGGAACTCCGATTGCTTTCAGGGCCCCTGATATCCCTTCTCCAACTAGGGCTAACTTGCTTCCCTGCACCCCTTCCCTGCTTCTCACATGGCAGTATTTCATGTGTCATGAGGATACTTGGAAGTGCACAAGTGACAGTTTCTCCTCTGGTGTTAATCCTGTCTTTCACACCACAGAAAACTTGACCCGAAACCTGCGTATTGCAAGGGACAGCTGGGGACCTCAGAAGCTGAGTGCAATAAAGAGGTTTTCTGCCTTGCTTGGTCTTGTTCCTGGCAGGAGTCTGCTTCAGGCTGGGCTGCCTCTTGCCAGATTTTCTCATCTGAAAAGGATACAAAGGAAAAAGAGAAGCGGGGGGAGCAGGGGGTATTGCCAAGGTGCGGAAAACAGAGAATCGCAGAAAGGGAGCCAGGAAAAGTGTTGCCCATTTTCTGCTCTCCTGCTCGAGGAATAGCAGGAAATGGAGAGCAGAAGGGAAGAGTGTTTTTTCTGTTCTTCTTCAAGAGTCTTCAGGCAAGCATTTGTTTATCCTTTGAAACCTATTCAAGGCACTGGAGGAGCTCAGGGCCCCCTTGGCGGGGCAGTGACACTCCAGTTTCCCAGGCTGTGCCTGGATCAAGCACACATTTACTTGCCCTGGGGGCTCTCCTGCCCATCTGACTCTGGTCTGCCTGGCCTCTCAAAAGAAGACAGACTCTCCTAAATCCAACGCTGCAGCTCAGTGTTTCTGTTTCTCCAAACAGAGACACCACAGAGACCTGCCTGCACGGACCATGCCGTTATGGCTGGAGAAGCAGGAGCATATCCACCTCACAACCTGCATGGTGGTGTTAGAGCCTGACCAGGGATTCACCACAGTGTCCACTTGTCCCCTCTGTCTCACTGTGATCTCCTTCCTGAGACAGTAGCATACGGTGAGGGGAGGGACTCACCATGTTGCAAATCAGGAACTCAGAGGTAATATCCTCCGGGGAGTGGGGGGGGTGGGGGGGTGGGTTAGCAGGTCTCACCTAATGAAATGCTCACAAACCATCTCATGTAGCTCCTCTGGCAGAGTCAAGCCTCTCCAGCGCTTTGCTGATTTTGCCCTTTGTCTGTTGCTTCAACAACTTCTCCCTGCTAACAATGAGCGGTGAAGCAGGCAAGACAACAGTCCCCTCTGCCTTGCTGCTCTGCAGCCAAAACGCTGCTAGACTTGGATACCTTCATGCCTCAGCTCCTTTGGATGAGACAATGGCTCTTGTCTGGCAGGTTTGAAAAAGCCTGCAGTGCTCATACAGCGTTCTTCTCCATCCCAGCCTGCTAGTACGCTCCTTCTGCCTTTGCTTTCTTTGGCTTCTCATCAGCCCAGGATGCCTGGGGATTTCTTTGACCCAAAAGCATACATTTCCAGGGGGGCCAGGGGAGCCATGGAAATGGAACAGCAGGCAGTATTCTTCTCATCTCTTTGGGGCTCGGGGGGCTTTTCCTAGTGCTCTTCTGACCCTTGCTTGGAGCCTTCCTGTCAACAGTGCTTTTCTGCAACAGGCCCAACTCACGAGCCCCTGTATTCTGAGCAGTGAGCTAAGTAAGCAATCAGTGCACCGAACAGGAACTGTGCATTTGTCTATGCCATAGAAGCCTAACAGTTAACATTTCTAGCATAAGCAGTCCCCAGACGAAGAGTTTGGGTTTGTTTTCGGAGAGCACAGATAGGAAGAATCCTTTGTCAAAATACAGAGCGACTGGCATCTTGTAAAGGACGCTCTCAAAGGCTGCTACTATGGACACCTCTTAGTGGGGCATTTCATAGCCTCTCCTGCAATTAGATGCAACGTGGTAATTCCATGAGTGCCTATCATGTACCTGTTCCGCTCTGTAGAGCTACCAGCAAGAGGGAAGGGAGTCTGGGTTCTGCCTGGAGGACTTGGCTGCCTTGAGGAGACAGCCAGACATGGTAGGAGAAATCTGAAAACATCCACTAGGTGAATTGGTGGGAGCCCAGAAGGCTCTTTGTGGTGGACTCACAGGCTCTGCACGTGTTTCAGCAGCAGAAGGCAGTTCTGCGGGGGAATTCTGTACATCCCCCTGACAGTGTCCATGTCAGCAGAGAAAGGGAGAACCCCAAGCTGTAACACTGCAAAGGGGCACGATGTGCCTTCGGAAGCTCTGGACACCCACCTCCAAGCCCTCTGTGGAGGGAAGAAGGAAAGCATCAGTCTGTCAGGGCTCTATGTGCACCCGCTCATGCACACACCCACACCTGTGGGAGTTTGGCTCCTTGGGCTCAGGGCCCGCTTAAGAGAGAGTGCAGCTGGTAACCTGGAAAGGAAGAGAGCGAGAAGAAGCCTCAGTGAGGACGTGGCCCTCCTTCAAGCTGCTTTTAAGCTGAGGCTCTTGCCCTTGGTCCCTGCCTGACCTATGTTGCCCCTGCATTGCAGCCATGCCCCTGCCTGGCCATGTACCATGGTGCTCCAGAGCTGGGCCCCGACCCTAACTTACTAGCTCGGCTCTTCCACTCAACTGCCACTTCTCGCTCTCTGTCACTTCTCCTGTGCCAGTCACAAAAGCAGGTTGTAGTGGAAAAGAGGAGCTTTCTAGAGAACTACTGTTATGGAAAATAGGCTCGCCGGCTACCACAACAGGGTCCGACCCTAGGTTCCCACTGAAAAGTTCAGGGCTAAATCAAAGCAAATTAAATAATTAAGTTTTCATGATGTGCTTGCCGTAATTACAGCTCGAGCTGGGTGCCTCTGAAGAGGGACCCCGAAGAAGAACTCCCTGGGCATTATAACTTTTCAATCTAAGTTCTCCACCCCTCACATGGTAGTTCGGACCAGTAGTAATATCCAGGTCTGGGGTCTCCTGCTCCTTGTTGGCTCTCATCGTTGTTCCTAGGCAGGCTGGTTTTCTCCCTTAGCTTTATTGTTGTGGTTTCTGCTGACAGTTGTGCCTTTGTTTCTTGTTGGGTCCTACCGTTGTCTCTCCAGGTCCTGAGGAGGAGGAGGTGATTCCAAATCATAACAATGAACACTGCCCCAGCAGGGAGCTGAGGCTTTGTCCCTCATGGTCCTGATGCCCTGCACCAGTCTTCTTTCAAAGTCCTGACATCCTCCCTTTCGGAGTGTGAAGCACAGGAATGCAGACTGCTGGTAGCTTCCTTATCTTCTCAGCTTGAAGCAGCTCTGAGGCCCTTTTCTTACTGAACTAGCTAAAAGTTCATTATTTTATCTAAGTGTTGCCTAAGGCTTCAGCAAATTTAGCTCCTCATGCTAAGCAAGTTTTATGGAAGCCATGCTAAGCGGCTACCTCTAGACAGTTTCAGTTCAGTATTCTTTAACACACGCACATCCCCGGCCCCCCCAATCTGGTGCCAGTTACAAGCAGTCTGCCTTCCTGTGCTTCACACTCGGAAAGGGAGGTTGTCAAAGCTTGGAGAGAAGGCCTGCTTGGGCTCCAGGACCCTGGGAAACAAAGCCTCCTCTCCCTGCTGGGACAGTGTTAATTAGGGGGTCTGGCCTATCTCCTCCTCCTCAGGACCTTGGGAGACAACACCTGCTTTCACTGCTGGGGCAGTGTTAATCATTGCGGACTGGAATGAACTCCCTCTTACCCAAGCTATGGGATGTCTCCTTGGGACCACCCCTGCAAGAGGAAAGCAGTCATTCGCAGTCACTCAAACTCCTTTCTTCAGTGCTGAAGAGTGCCCAAGGCAGCTAGGCTGCCCTTGACAGTGTTCTGCCACCCCCCACCCCATGACTGTGGGGGCCATCGTCATAACGACGACAGAGGAGAGTTGAACCCTGCAACAGGCAAGAGCTAGGGACTGCGACTGCGCAAAGAGAACTGCAACTGGCCTAGCGACCCCACCTCCACCTTCCCCTGAAGGGTATAGATAGGTTGGCCTCAGGGCCATCTTTGGCTCTTGGCGCGTGACAGAGGCTCTGCCAACTTGCGGATCCCCTCGGGACGGGGATGCCCTGCCGCAGTTACTTCCCTGGGATTGAGGGTAGGTTGGCTGCTGAGGCAACGCGTGGGTAAGATCAATTAGAATTGGGAAATAAGTATTCTGGTTGAACTAAGTGTCTGTTGATAAGAACTGTTGCTTTGTACTGTTGTAACTTGTGTAGTAAATGTAGATCTTTAAAATAAGTTGTGGAGTCATGCAGCAAATCTCCCTCTCCCCTCCTCCCCTCCCTCGCGCCACACCCTCACAGGCCGGGACTGTAAAGATAGTCGGTCATCCGGCGACAGCCCTGGTCAGCAGAAGCCATGCAAGCCCATCGCCAAGGCGGGGCAGGTGAGAGTAATAGTAAAGGTTTTACCATTGGGTAATTTGGCACAAATTCCAGCTGCAGCATTCCTGCTAACTTGAATCAGCTTCTGCTCTTCCCGTGAGGGGACAGAGGAAAAAGCTCTCTCAGTCAGACCTCCCCAAGGCATTCCTGCATCCGGCAACAAACTCCAAATCCGATGGGCTAGATAGAATATCCCCTTCTGTAGCGTGGGACACGTGGCTCTAGCCTGAGGAGGGAGGGCAACCTCCCATATTCCCCGCAAGAGGGCAAGTGGGGTCCGGACTGCAGCATCTGCGTCATCTCCGCTGATAGACTCTGTATCCGATAGTGCTTGATAAACTGCGAGGAACCCTTGCTCAGGGCTTCAGCTTACCGGTGTGTGGCTCCCCTCCACGTTCGGGACCCAAAGGGAAGGGGGATAAGGAGTGCGCCTGCTGGGGGCCTTTGCCACAGTCCCCGCTGATACGCTGCCTCACTAATCCCAATCTGTAACTCGCAAGGCTGAGGTGGAAACCCTAGAGCCAGAGTTTGATGTTGCTGAACGGAGTGAATTAAGCCTTTAAGGGCTTCTTTGTGCTCCAGCCCCCATCTCCATACTGCTCGTCTCTTTAATAAATTATAAAGTGGCCTGGCAACTGGACTAGCACCTGGAATATGTTTTGCCCAGAACTGCCGCGTCCCTCACCCTTGATTTGATTCTTTTGCATGGGAGGAGGGAGGTGGAAGATTTTCTAACTGGGTAAGGCCATCTGGAGGAGTCATCCTCTGGCCACCCCACTAGATCAGCCCCAGGGATGGGACTTCCTGATTTGGTCCTTTAGATTTCTCGAGGGGAATATTCACCGCCAGAGCAGCAAAGTGCCTCACAACGGTGTCCATGGCATGGGCCACTGCTTCTTCAGGATTGGCCATGAGAAGGCCATTATGAGGCCCTATGACTCTGAGCCAAAGGATGAAGCTTCTTTAACACACACAAACCAAACAACAAGCATGTGCGGTAAGACCGTTTCAGCTTTCTAATACATAACCAAATGTACTGACTTTCTCCCCTTCTGGAGGCCCCATTCCCTTGCCTCAGCCCTAGTTCCAGTGGGGCGTCCCCTGCTTTCCTCAGCCCCGTTGGGAGTTTCACGCTCGCAATGAGTCTGGTGAAGACCACAAAATGTCCGAGCACGAGGAGGCCTTATACAGCCTCTGCCAGCGCTGAAGTTTCCCTCAGCACAGTGATCCGTGCAGTACGTGCTGTACATGCCTGCTGTGCCTGCCTCAGGGCGATGGCGCAGGGCAGCCATTTCAGGTTAGCCAATGGGAGAGGGGAAGGCTTCACAGGTTGCTCTCCTCACAGAAACACAGAGAAGAAGCTAAAAGGGTTTATTGGAAGCAGAACATGGGCTGTGGGACACGATGCGGCAGCATTGCTGTAGCAGCCAGGAGAGAGCCTCCGTCGCTCTGCCTCTTTGCTCTGCGCCATGCCCCATCTCGGGCCACCTGTCTGGCAGCTGCATCCTCGCGCTGTTCCTCTCACCGCCCTGAGACACAGCGGCAGCTAAAAGCTCTGCGCAGAGCCCGAAGCGCTGCCCTGAGCCGCGATGGCCATCGCCTGGAAGGCGCAGCATGCGGGAGGGCGGTGATGCCTGTGGAGGAAGGAGAGCCGTGGGCGAGGGGCTGGGCAAGTGCAGGGCAAGCCTGAGGGTCTCTGGCTGCGGGGGAGGCCTCCGCCTTTGCTCCTGTGCTGGCCAGTGGAGCCAGAGGCACACTGTCCCCCGCATCCTGGCAGCCTCCTGCCAAAGGAGATGCCGCTGCCACGGCTCCTCGGGGCACTGCTGGGGCCAGAGGCGTGCTCTGCAGGTCACCAGCTGCCTCCCTGGCAGCATCTCTGCCCTTCACAACGGGTGAGCAGGGCACCTCCTCAGGACACGGCTGTGGGTCTGCCAAGAGGCTCCTGAGGCTCGGTCTGACCCAGCTCATGACCAAGGCTGTGTTTTTCTCCAGCTCCTCCCATTGCAAAGGTTCTTCTTCAACGTCCTCTTCCTCATCGCTCCACTCCACGCCAGCATCCTCTGGTGCTCCCCGGACTCTCTTCCCAGCTCCCATCTTGCGCTCCCTCCTGGGTGCATGGGCATACAGCCGCTCCAGCACCTCCCACTTGGACCTCGCGTCCTTCAGGAGCTCCACTCGCGTCACCTCCGGTTGCCACAGGTTATAGAAGGAGTTTCTGGCACAGAGCTGAAGCCAGAGAGGGAGATTTGTGAAGGCAGCTGCTTTTCCCACCAGCAATGCCCCCCGTGGCCCTGCCAGCACTGCCACCATCACACTGTTGCAGCAGGGCGCAGCGGCTGGCCCCAGCACACGGAGGGTCACCATCTGCCCCGGCCCACCCTTTGCACTCACCTCCTTGGGGCGAACATTGAGGCATCCCGATGCTGTCAGGGAGAAACGTTTCCCCTTGCCCTCCTCTTCCTCGACCTCCCTCTCCTTTGGCCTCGGCTCCTTCCTCTCCAGAAAGGCTTCTCGCAGCTGAGCCAAGCTCTGCCCGGTGCGCGCCACGCAGCTCCTGTCGAGCTCCTCCAGCGTCTCTGTTTTGATTGAGAGCACGGCGAGATACTGCGAGGGGTTGTCGGGGTGTATGCTCAGCGGCGTGCCTTGAAGGCGACAGATGATGCCCAGAGGCTGCTGTTTGGGCCTCTGCACTGCAAGTTGCCATCCTAGTGTGACCAGTCCATGGCCCCTGCACGGGGAAGCTGGTGCACCGGCCCCCATGACCTTCCTTTTGCCCCCACGCCTGTTGCAATCTGGCCCTTGCAGAGCTGTGGCAGCTGTGTTTTTGCCATGCTCCCTGCTCTCCTTCTGCAATGCGCTTGCCAGGTTTGCTAGAGCAATGGTGTATGCCAAGGTCCTTTGTGGCCCGGCTGCCCTGAGCTCCCGGCCATGTCCCGCACTCGCGTCATCAGGACGGCTCAAGGCTGCAGACGCGAGCGCCAGCAGTGCGTGCATCAGAGGTGCGGCAGGCAGTGCGGGGCTGTGTGGAGCAGGTCTCTGGTCCTCAGCCTTCATTTCCATGCACGCATCTGCAAGGATGTTCTCAACAAAGCCAGCAGGCTCAGGCCAGGAAGGGGACATGGACTCTGGTGCAGCCATTTCACTGGGGCAGCTGCCAGCAACGGCTTTGGCAGAGCTGGGTGGCACCTCTGCGAAGCGGGGGCTGCCGAGCCAAACCTGCTGTGAAACACCTTTCGCCATTGTCTCCCACTGCGGGACCTCCCCCACGCCAGAAGAGGCTGACTCTCCTTGGGGATTCTCAGCGGGGGAAATTTGTCCTTCTGCAGGCTGCACCTCAACACCTTGGGACGCTGAGGCCTTGCTCCGCACCAAGTCCTGGCTGTGCGCCATCATGTCCAACTGTTGTGCCTTGGTCTCCTGCGCACAGGCATCTCTGGGAGCTGCCAGCACCTTGCTACCTAGCTCCTGGCACAGTCCTTCAAGAGTTCTTGAAAAAGCCACCCTCAACGGCAACGGTGGCAGCCTTGGCTCTGTCAGGCAGCCTGGCCATAGCTCATCCTGCTCCTTGCATGCTGGCATGCCTCGCATCTGCCTCTGAGGAATGCTCTCTGCTCCCATGACAAAGGAGGTGCCTCCTGGCAGCTGCCGGCTTTGCACAGGAAGACTTGTCCTGGCACCATCAGCTCGCAGCAGCCTTGTTTTTCCCAGCGCGGAAGACCCAGTCCTGGCCTCAGGCAAGCAGCGGACAGGAGCTTGAATTGCCCGGGGCAGAGCCCCAGCTTCCTGCTTGCCTTCTTGAAGGGCAGGCAAAGGAAGATGCACTGCCTTTACATCTTCCTCTGCCAGGCTCTTCCTGCACTCCAGACACATCACAGCACCACTAAGAGGTGGCAGCTGCTCCCTGGCTTTGGCCCTGCCTCTTGCAGAAGATCTGCAGCATGTCTCCAGAGCAGGCAGCTTGGTTCCACATGCAGATGCTGCTGTTTTAGCTGCAGAGGCCTCCAGGCCTCCAAGGAGCTGCCTAGCTGCCTTGGGTGCACGAGGTGCTAAGCTGGGCAGATGGAGCGTTTCGGTTTCTCCCTTGAACGCTGCGATGAGAACATCTCTGGCAGTGTTCTTCACAGTCTGCAATCCAAGCCCAGGAGATAGGAAAGTGATTGCAGCCCTTTCCTCCCCTCCCGCCCCCACTCTCCATCCTTCCCACAGGTCAATTTCCAGCACCTCTGATGCCCTCAACAGCGGCAGCGCTCTGCCACGCAGGCGGCTCCCACCCTGCTCCCAAAGGCTGCATGGGGACAGGGCTCATCAGCACTGCGCAAGACAGGGGCAAAGGCAGTTCCCCTGAGGAGCCTGAGGCATGGCCTTGCAGGCTGCCATGCAGAGCAGGCAGTCAGCCTGCTGGGGGACAGAGACCTCCTGGTCTCCCCACCGCTTCCTGCCTGCTTCTCCACAGCTGCAGCCAGGCAGGCAGAGGCTTTGCCACCATCGCTGCTCAGCTCGGTACCTTCGCGATGACGTCTTCAGGGTCTTGCCAGCTCTGTGGGCCGGGCAGCAACGGCCGCCTGTCCCTTTGCTGCGATGAAGTCGGGGTCGGGATGCGTTGTGTCACTGCATGCGGCTCCCGCTGGCCCCCCTGCAGGGAGAAGGAAGCACATGATGGAGGCGGTTGCGTTCGTACAAGCAGCCCCTCAGGCACAGGAAAGCCCGGCCCCATGGCAAAGGGAAGCTCGGGGCCGAGCACGGCCCAGCTGCACTAAGCCCAGAGGTGCTCTCTGACCCTCAGCACAGCTCACAGGCTCCATTTGGGCCTTGGAGCACCCCAGTCGGTGTGCTTTGTGCACCAGAAAATCCCCAGCACCAGCAAGAAATACCCCCTGGCCAGAGAAGATCAGGCCTGGCTCGCTTGCCCCACCTCCTCTTCCCCACCGTCCTCATGCTTTCCGTGCGGCTCCCAGCCCTGCTGCCTGCCTCTCCCTCCAGCCCCACCGCTCACCTTGCTTCTGCGCTTCGGCCTCACAGAAAGCCCATCCACGGGCTGGGAGCCGGCATTCGCCTGCCGCCCCTTGTCCATCTGCAGGAGCTTCTCCTGCGCACCTGCCACTCTGGCACTCAAGAGAGCTGCTCCCTCCTCAGCGAGCTGCTCTCCTCAGAGGGCACAGCCAGGGGCTCTGCTCCCAGGATGGACTCGGTCACCACGGGCACCGCCCCATCACAATGGCCTTGGGGGCATGATGCTACCCCCATCACAAAGCCCTGCACGTTGCCATGGGGACCCCCGTGACCACCTCCTGCTGGCCACCAGGGGCACCCGCATCACAAGGCCTTGCTGGTGACCGTGCTAGCACCGACATCACGAGGCCTTGCTGCTCACCGGGGGCACCTCCAGCACCAGGGCTTTGCCTCCCAGCCTCTGGTGCCAGCTTCTGAGCCCAGCTCCGAGCTGCCATCTGTGCCGCAGCAGGAATTTTCCTCTCCCCACCTCTCTGCCTCCTACACCGTGCAGATGCTGCCCTTCTTCAGGCCCTCTAGAGCACACAGCCAGCCACTGCAAGACCACTCCTCTTGCTCGGGCCACTAAGCCTCAGCCATATGCCTCACCGTCCAGCCCTAGGCAGAGCGTCCTGCATTCCCGCTGCTTTCTCACAGAAAGGCCAACTGCCCCTCCGCACCTTCCCAGACGGGCCTTCCCAAAGAGGCTGCAGCCATCCACCGCAGCGCTCCAGGCATGCCACGCTGCAGGCCCGCAGCTGCACACAGACTGCAAAGTGCTCCTGTCTGGTCCCCAGGCTGCAGGCATTAGCGGACGGACCCCTGAGACAGGTGCCCGCCTCTGCAGATTTCCCACAAAAGCTGTCAGAGATGCATTTCTCCAGACTGTTGCTCTCTAAGCATTTCCCTATTGGCGTGCACGCACTGCGCTGGGCCCCTCCAGGCTTTCTTTGCTCCACATCACCCTGCACCTTTGCCTTGCCCTCCCACACCAGCTGCCTCCCTGGCAGCATCTCTGCCCTTCACAACGGGTGAGCAGGGCACCTCCTCAGGACACGGCTGTGGGTCTGCCAAGAGGCTCCTCAGCCTTGGTCTCACCCAGCTGCTCCCGTTTGCCATGGATCTTCAACAAAGTCCTCTTCCTCATCGCTCCACTGCACGCCAGCATCCTCCGGTGCTCCCCGGCAGCTGCTTTTGCCACCAGCAATGCCCCCTGCAGCCCTGCCAGCACTGCCACCATCACGCTGTTGCAGCAGGGCGCAGCGGCCCATCTTTTACCACCTGCCCCAGCCCATCTTTTGCCCTCACCTCAGTGCACTTCTCTCCCCCGGCACCCTGAGCGATGGTGCTGCTGCCAGGGCAGAGGTGGAGGATCCCCTGGAGCGGCTCCTCCAGGAGCTGCCCAGGGAAAAGCTGTGCCCAGCCCCAGCCCCAGCCCCAGCCCCAGCCCCAGCATGGCAGAGGGGAGCTGCCCTCTCCCAACCCACCCTGGCAGAGCCAGCCCCACCTCAGCCTGCTCCTGAAAGGCTTCAGCGTGGTCTTGCAGGGAGCTGGAGCTGCCTCGGGCCCCGGGGCCGTCTGGCGGCAGGAGGGTTTGACATGGGCACAGCAGCAGCAGTGCTGGGAGCAGGGGGAGGAGCAGGGAAACTGGGGTGCAGACCCCTGCCCTTGGCTGCACAGCTGGGGTGCTGGGTGGGCGATGCCTTTGTGGCCAGCCAGGCTCCAGGTTCGGGGTGGATGCCAGCTGGAGGGCAGGAGCCCTGGGATTTTCATGGGCTTCCAGTGCAGCCGTGACTGTGGTGAAGGCAAGTGGGCAGAGCAGGCAGATGCAACTGCAAAGGCCAGGGGTGGGAAAGGCACGAGGGGAAGGGGAGCACGGGGGGCAGTGTGGCAGGGTGAGCAGCCCTACTCAGGGCCCCACAACTGGGCCGGGGAGGGTTGAGGGCTCTGGGGCTGGCTGGGCTCCAGATGCTGCTTCATCGTCAGCTCTGTGCCAGGAACGTTGGGGTTTCACCCTTTGCAGGCAGCAGCCTGCGGTGGGGCCATGAGTGGGGCCCTATGTGGACCCAGGCGATGTCCCTCTCAGAAGCAGAGGAGGACGAGGGAGTGTGGGGCTGGCCAAGGGCTCTGCCCCTCGCCCGCTGGGAGGGCAGCCCGTGGGACAGGCAGAGCCGGTCTCTGTGCCTGGGCCCTTTCCATTCATGGAACTGCAGAGGAGATTTGGAAAGAGACCAACTCCTCCAGAAGCAACTCCTAAGCAGCAGCAGCAGCAGCAAGCCACCAGAAGTGCCCAGAAGCCTGGAAACGGCTGCAGGAAGAGGAAGGGGGGCAGAACCCTCTGGGACTGACACGCCGCCCTTCTCCAGACCCCACAGCCACCCCGGAGATACATCATGGATGCAGACTGGCCTGGAGGAGGAGGAGCCCATGGAGGTGCACAAGACAGAGGGGCAGCCTGCCCCACACCCTGTTGCCCTGCCCAAGGGACCAAAGAGGAGGCGCTAGCCCTGAAGAAGGGCCCCCTGCTCCTCACCAGCTGAGGCACGGCCCCCCCACAAGAAGCCCAAGCTGGAGCCAGTACCTGGCTTAGGGGAGCAGGCCTGAAGGCACCAGGGGAGGCCAAGGATTGCTGGCCTTGCGGCACCTCCTGGCCCTCACCTGGCCGCCGCGCACCAAGATCTGTCTGTGGGAGACAAGGCTGACCGTGGGGGCACATCCCTCCTAGGGATCCCCTCCACCTCTGCTGTGGGACCGAGAACATGAATGCATTGAAAAGGAGAAACAGGGAAAACATGGGAATGTTTTTCTCCTTTTAGCCTTCGTTTCCATTTTAAATGGCAACGAAATGGTCCCTCTTTGACCAGCTCTTCAGAAATCAAGCTTGCCTCTTCAGTGGTCAAATGGGACAGAGCTCCATGAACTGGAAGGAGCCAACTCGCTTGATTTATGCTGCTTGTGGCTCTAGCCCTGGAAAGGGAGCTGCATGCATCAGAGGCTCTTTGAGCATAGCCTGAGGCAAGAAGAAGAAATAGGTAATTGGGACTCCTGACTGAGCTCTGCCTTTATAACACTGGAACTCCGATTGCTTTCAGGGCCCCTGATATCCCTTCTCCAACTAGGGCTAACTTGCTTCCCTGCACCCCTTCCCTGCTTCTCACATGGCAGTATTTCATGTGTCATGAGGATACTTGGAAGTGCACAAGTGACAGTTTCTCCTCTGGTGTTAATCCTGTCTTTCACACCACAGAAAACTTGACCCGAAACCTGCGTATTGCAAGGGACAGCTGGGGACCTCAGAAGCTGAGTGCAATAAAGAGGTTTTCTGCCTTGCTTGGTCTTGTTCCTGGCAGGAGTCTGCTTCAGGCTGGGCTGCCTCTTGCCAGATTTTCTCATCTGAAAAGGATACAAAGGAAAAAGAGAAGCGGGGGGAGCAGGGGGTATTGCCAAGGTGCGGAAAACAGAGAATCGCAGAAAGGGAGCCAGGAAAAGTGTTGCCCATTTTCTGCTCTCCTGCTCGAGGAATAGCAGGAAATGGAGAGCAGAAGGGAAGAGTGTTTTTTCTGTTCTTCTTCAAGAGTCTTCAGGCAAGCATTTGTTTATCCTTTGAAACCTATTCAAGGCACTGGAGGAGCTCAGGGCCCCCTTGGCGGGGCAGTGACACTCCAGTTTCCCAGGCTGTGCCTGGATCAAGCACACATTTACTTGCCCTGGGGGCTCTCCTGCCCATCTGACTCTGGTCTGCCTGGCCTCTCAAAAGAAGACAGACTCTCCTAAATCCAACGCTGCAGCTCAGTGTTTCTGTTTCTCCAAACAGAGACACCACAGAGACCTGCCTGCACGGACCATGCCGTTATGGCTGGAGAAGCAGGAGCATATCCACCTCACAACCTGCATGGTGGTGTTAGAGCCTGACCAGGGATTCACCACAGTGTCCACTTGTCCCCTCTGTCTCACTGTGATCTCCTTCCTGAGACAGTAGCATACGGTGAGGGGAGGGACTCACCATGTTGCAAATCAGGAACTCAGAGGTAATATCCTCCGGGGAGTGGGGGGGGTGGGGGGGTGGGTTAGCAGGTCTCACCTAATGAAATGCTCACAAACCATCTCATGTAGCTCCTCTGGCAGAGTCAAGCCTCTCCAGCGCTTTGCTGATTTTGCCCTTTGTCTGTTGCTTCAACAACTTCTCCCTGCTAACAATGAGCGGTGAAGCAGGCAAGACAACAGTCCCCTCTGCCTTGCTGCTCTGCAGCCAAAACGCTGCTAGACTTGGATACCTTCATGCCTCAGCTCCTTTGGATGAGACAATGGCTCTTGTCTGGCAGGTTTGAAAAAGCCTGCAGTGCTCATACAGCGTTCTTCTCCATCCCAGCCTGCTAGTACGCTCCTTCTGCCTTTGCTTTCTTTGGCTTCTCATCAGCCCAGGATGCCTGGGGATTTCTTTGACCCAAAAGCATACATTTCCAGGGGGGCCAGGGGAGCCATGGAAATGGAACAGCAGGCAGTATTCTTCTCATCTCTTTGGGGCTCGGGGGGCTTTTCCTAGTGCTCTTCTGACCCTTGCTTGGAGCCTTCCTGTCAACAGTGCTTTTCTGCAACAGGCCCAACTCACGAGCCCCTGTATTCTGAGCAGTGAGCTAAGTAAGCAATCAGTGCACCGAACAGGAACTGTGCATTTGTCTATGCCATAGAAGCCTAACAGTTAACATTTCTAGCATAAGCAGTCCCCAGACGAAGAGTTTGGGTTTGTTTTCGGAGAGCACAGATAGGAAGAATCCTTTGTCAAAATACAGAGCGACTGGCATCTTGTAAAGGACGCTCTCAAAGGCTGCTACTATGGACACCTCTTAGTGGGGCATTTCATAGCCTCTCCTGCAATTAGATGCAACGTGGTAATTCCATGAGTGCCTATCATGTACCTGTTCCGCTCTGTAGAGCTACCAGCAAGAGGGAAGGGAATCTGGGTTCTGCCTGGAGGACTTGGCTGCCTTGAGGAGACAGCCAGACATGGTAGGAGAAATCTGAAAACATCCACTAGGTGAATTGGTGGGAGCCCAGAAGGCTCTTTGTGGTGGACTCACAGGCTCTGCACGTGTTTCAGCAGCAGAAGGCAGTTCTGCGGGGGAATTCTGTACATCCCCCTGACAGTGTCCATGTCAGCAGAGAAAGGGAGAACCCCAAGCTGTAACACTGCAAAGGGGCACGATGTGCCTTCGGAAGCTCTGGACACCCACCTCCAAGCCCTCTGTGGAGGGAAGAAGGAAAGCATCAGTCTGTCAGGGCTCTATGTGCACCCGCTCATGCACACACCCACACCTGTGGGAGTTTGGCTCCTTGGGCTCAGGGCCCGCTTAAGAGAGAGTGCAGCTGGTAACCTGGAAAGGAAGAGAGCGAGAAGAAGCCTCAGTGAGGACGTGGCCCTCCTTCAAGCTGCTTTTAAGCTGAGGCTCTTGCCCTTGGTCCCTGCCTGACCTATGTTGCCCCTGCATTGCAGCCATGCCCCTGCCTGGCCATGTACCATGGTGCTCCAGAGCTGGGCCCCGACCCTAACTTACTAGCTCGGCTCTTCCACTCAACTGCCACTTCTCGCTCTCTGTCACTTCTCCTGTGCCAGTCACAAAAGCAGGTTGTAGTGGAAAAGAGGAGCTTTCTAGAGAACTACTGTTATGGAAAATAGGCTCGCCGGCTACCACAACAGGGTCCGACCCTAGGTTCCCACTGAAAAGTTCAGGGCTAAATCAAAGCAAATTAAATAATTAAGTTTTCATGATGTGCTTGCCGTAATTACAGCTCGAGCTGGGTGCCTCTGAAGAGGGACCCCGAAGAAGAACTCCCTGGGCATTATAACTTTTCAATCTAAGTTCTCCACCCCTCACATGGTAGTTCGGACCAGTAGTAATATCCAGGTCTGGGGTCTCCTGCTCCTTGTTGGCTCTCATCGTTGTTCCTAGGCAGGCTGGTTTTCTCCCTTAGCTTTATTGTTGTGGTTTCTGCTGACAGTTGTGCCTTTGTTTCTTGTTGGGTCCTACCGTTGTCTCTCCAGGTCCTGAGGAGGAGGAGGTGATTCCAAATCATAACAATGAACACTGCCCCAGCAGGGAGCTGAGGCTTTGTCCCTCATGGTCCTGATGCCCTGCACCAGTCTTCTTTCAAAGTCCTGACATCCTCCCTTTCGGAGTGTGAAGCACAGGAATGCAGACTGCTGGTAGCTTCCTTATCTTCTCAGCTTGAAGCAGCTCTGAGGCCCTTTTCTTACTGAACTAGCTAAAAGTTCATTATTTTATCTAAGTGTTGCCTAAGGCTTCAGCAAATTTAGCTCCTCATGCTAAGCAAGTTTTATGGAAGCCATGCTAAGCGGCTACCTCTAGACAGTTTCAGTTCAGTATTCTTTAACACACGCACATCCCCGGCCCCCCCAATCTGGTGCCAGTTACAAGCAGTCTGCCTTCCTGTGCTTCACACTCGGAAAGGGAGGTTGTCAAAGCTTGGAGAGAAGGCCTGCTTGGGCTCCAGGACCCTGGGAAACAAAGCCTCCTCTCCCTGCTGGGACAGTGTTAATTAGGGGGTCTGGCCTATCTCCTCCTCCTCAGGACCTTGGGAGACAACACCTGCTTTCACTGCTGGGGCAGTGTTAATCATTGCGGACTGGAATGAACTCCCTCTTACCCAAGCTATGGGATGTCTCCTTGGGACCACCCCTGCAAGAGGAAAGCAGTCATTCGCAGTCACTCAAACTCCTTTCTTCAGTGCTGAAGAGTGCCCAAGGCAGCTAGGCTGCCCTTGACAGTGTTCTGCCACCCCCCACCCCATGACTGTGGGGGCCATCGTCATAACGACGACAGAGGAGAGTTGAACCCTGCAACAGGCAAGAGCTAGGGACTGCGACTGCGCAAAGAGAACTGCAACTGGCCTAGCGACCCCACCTCCACCTTCCCCTGAAGGGTATAGATAGGTTGGCCTCAGGGCCATCTTTGGCTCTTGGCGCGTGACAGAGGCTCTGCCAACTTGCGGATCCCCTCGGGACGGGGATGCCCTGCCGCAGTTACTTCCCTGGGATTGAGGGTAGGTTGGCTGCTGAGGCAACGCGTGGGTAAGATCAATTAGAATTGGGAAATAAGTATTCTGGTTGAACTAAGTGTCTGTTGATAAGAACTGTTGCTTTGTACTGTTGTAACTTGTGTAGTAAATGTAGATCTTTAAAATAAGTTGTGGAGTCATGCAGCAAATCTCCCTCTCCCCTCCTCCCCTCCCTCGCGCCACACCCTCACAGGCCGGGACTGTAAAGATAGTCGGTCATCCGGCGACAGCCCTGGTCAGCAGAAGCCATGCAAGCCCATCGCCAAGGCGGGGCAGGTGAGAGTAATAGTAAAGGTTTTACCATTGGGTAATTTGGCACAAATTCCAGCTGCAGCATTCCTGCTAACTTGAATCAGCTTCTGCTCTTCCCGTGAGGGGACAGAGGAAAAAGCTCTCTCAGTCAGACCTCCCCAAGGCATTCCTGCATCCGGCAACAAACTCCAAATCCGATGGGCTAGATAGAATATCCCCTTCTGTAGCGTGGGACACGTGGCTCTAGCCTGAGGAGGGAGGGCAACCTCCCATATTCCCCGCAAGAGGGCAAGTGGGGTCCGGACTGCAGCATCTGCGTCATCTCCGCTGATAGACTCTGTATCCGATAGTGCTTGATAAACTGCGAGGAACCCTTGCTCAGGGCTTCAGCTTACCGGTGTGTGGCTCCCCTCCACGTTCGGGACCCAAAGGGAAGGGGGATAAGGAGTGCGCCTGCTGGGGGCCTTTGCCACAGTCCCCGCTGATACGCTGCCTCACTAATCCCAATCTGTAACTCGCAAGGCTGAGGTGGAAACCCTAGAGCCAGAGTTTGATGTTGCTGAACGGAGTGAATTAAGCCTTTAAGGGCTTCTTTGTGCTCCAGCCCCCATCTCCATACTGCTCGTCTCTTTAATAAATTATAAAGTGGCCTGGCAACTGGACTAGCACCTGGAATATGTTTTGCCCAGAACTGCCGCGTCCCTCACCCTTGATTTGATTCTTTTGCATGGGAGGAGGGAGGTGGAAGATTTTCTAACTGGGTAAGGCCATCTGGAGGAGTCATCCTCTGGCCACCCCACTAGATCAGCCCCAGGGATGGGACTTCCTGATTTGGTCCTTTAGATTTCTCGAGGGGAATATTCACCGCCAGAGCAGCAAAGTGCCTCACAACGGTGTCCATGGCATGGGCCACTGCTTCTTCAGGATTGGCCATGAGAAGGCCATTATGAGGCCCTATGACTCTGAGCCAAAGGATGAAGCTTCTTTAACACACACAAACCAAACAACAAGCATGTGCGGTAAGACCGTTTCAGCTTTCTAATACATAACCAAATGTACTGACTTTCTCCCCTTCTGGAGGCCCCATTCCCTTGCCTCAGCCCTAGTTCCAGTGGGGCGTCCCCTGCTTTCCTCAGCCCCGTTGGGAGTTTCACGCTCGCAATGAGTCTGGTGAAGACCACAAAATGTCCGAGCACGAGGAGGCCTTATACAGCCTCTGCCAGCGCTGAAGTTTCCCTCAGCACAGTGATCCGTGCAGTACGTGCTGTACATGCCTGCTGTGCCTGCCTCAGGGCGATGGCGCAGGGCAGCCATTTCAGGTTAGCCAATGGGAGAGGGGAAGGCTTCACAGGTTGCTCTCCTCACAGAAACACAGAGAAGAAGCTAAAAGGGTTTATTGGAAGCAGAACATGGGCTGTGGGACACGATGCGGCAGCATTGCTGTAGCAGCCAGGAGAGAGCCTCCGTCGCTCTGCCTCTTTGCTCTGTGCCATGCCCCATCTCGGGCCACCTGTCTGGCAGCTGCATCCTCGCGCTGTTCCTCTCACCGCCCTGAGACACAGCGGCAGCTAAAAGCTCTGCGCAGAGCCCGAAGCGCTGCCCTGAGCCGCGATGGCCATCGCCTGGAAGGCGCAGCATGCGGGAGGGCGGTGATGCCTGTGGAGGAAGGAGAGCCGTGGGCGAGGGGCTGGGCAAGTGCAGGGCAAGCCTGAGGGTCTCTGGCTGCGGGGGAGGCCTCCGCCTTTGCTCCTGTGCTGGCCAGTGGAGCCAGAGGCACACTGTCCCCCGCATCCTGGCAGCCTCCTGCCAAAGGAGATGCCGCTGCCACGGCTCCTCGGGGCACTGCTGGGGCCAGAGGCGTGCTCTGCAGGTCACCAGCTGCCTCCCTGGCAGCATCTCTGCCCTTCACAACGGGTGAGCAGGGCACCTCCTCAGGACACGGCTCTGGGTCTGCCAAGAGGCTCCTGAGGCTCGGTCTGACCCAGCTCATGACCAAGGCTGTGTTTTTCTCCAGCTCCTCCCATTGCAAAGGTTCTTCTTCAACGTCCTCTTCCTCATCGCTCCACTCCACGCCAGCATCCTCTGGTGCTCCCCGGACTCTCTTCCCAGCTCCCATCTTGCGCTCCCTCCTGGGTGCATGGGCATACAGCCGCTCCAGCACCTCCCACTTGGACCTCGCGTCCTTCAGGAGCTCCACTCGCGTCACCTCCGGTTGCCACAGGTTATAGAAGGAGTTTCTGGCACAGAGCTGAAGCCAGAGAGGGAGATTTGTGAAGGCAGCTGCTTTTCCCACCAGCAATGCCCCCCGTGGCCCTGCCAGCACTGCCACCATCACACTGTTGCAGCAGGACGCAGCGGCTGGCCCCAGCACACGGAGGGTCACCATCTGCCCCGGCCCACCCTTTGCACTCACCTCCTTGGGGCGAACATTGAGGCATCCCGATGCTGTCAGGGAGAAACGTTTCCCCTTGCCCTCCTCTTCCTCGACCTCCCTCTCCTTTGGCCTCGGCTCCTTCCTCTCCAGAAAGGCTTCTCGCAGCTGAGCCAAGCTCTGCCCGGTGCGCGCCACGCAGCTCCTGTCGAGCTCCTCCAGCGTCTCTGTTTTGATTGAGAGCACGGCGAGATACTGCGAGGGGTTGTCGGGGTGTATGCTCAGCGGCGTGCCTTGAAGGCGACAGATGATGCCCAGAGGCTGCTGTTTGGGCCTCTGCACTGCAAGTTGCCATCCTAGTGTGACCAGTCCATGGCCCCTGCACGGGGAAGCTGGTGCACCGGCCCTCATGACCTTCCTTTTGCCCCCACGCCTGTTGCAATCTGGCCCTTGCAGAGCTGTGGCAGCTGTGTTTTTGCCATGCTCCCTGCTCTCCTTCTGCAATGCGCTTGCCAGGTTTGCTAGAGCAATGGTGTATGCCAAGGTCCTTTGTGGCCCGGCTGCCCTGAGCTCCCGGCCATGTCCCGCACTCGCGTCATCAGGACGGCTCAAGGCTGCAGACGCGAGCGCCAGCAGTGCGTGCATCAGAGGTGCGGCAGGCAGTGCGGGGCTGTGTGGAGCAGGTCTCTGGTCCTCAGCCTTCATTTCCATGCACGCATCTGCAAGGATGTTCTCAACAAAGCCAGCAGGCTCAGGCCAGGAAGGGGACATGGACTGTGGTGCGGCCATTTCACTGGGGCAGCTGCCAGCAACGGCTTTGGCAGAGCTGGGTGGCACCTCTGCGAAGTGGGGGCTGCCGAGCCAAACCTGCTGTGAAACACCTTTCGCCATTGTCTCCCACTGCGGGACCTCCCCCACGCCAGAAGAGGCTGATTCTCCTTGGGGATTCTCAGCGGGGGAAACTTGTCCTTCTGCAGGCTGCACCTCAACACCTTGGGACGCTGAGGCCTTGCTCCGCACCAAGTCCTGGCTGTGCGCCATCATGTCCAACTGTTGTGCCTTGGTCTCCTGCGCACAGGCATCTTTGGGAGCTGCCAGCACCTTGCCACCTAGCTCCTGGCACAGTCCTTCAAGAGTTCTTGAAAAAGCCACCCTCAACGGCAACGGTGGCAGCCTTGGCTCTGTCAGGCAGCCTGGCCATGGCTCATCCTGCTCCTTGCATGCTGGCATGCCTCGCATCTGCCTTTGAGGAATGCTCTCTGCTCCCATGACAAAGGAGGTGCCTCCTGGCAGCTGCCGGCTTTGCACAGGAAGACTTGTCCTGGCACCATCAGCTCGCAGCAGCCTTGTTTTTCCCAGCGCGGAAGACCCAGTCCTGGCCTCAGGCAAGCAGCGGACAGGAGCTTGAATTGCCCAGGGAAGAGCCCCAGCTTCCCGCTTGCCTTCTTGAAGGGCAGGCAAAGGAAGATGCACTGCCTTTACATCTTCCTCTGCCAGGCTCTTCCTGCACTCCAGACACATCACAGCAGCACTAAGAGGTGGCAGCTGCTCCCTGGCTTTGGCCCTGCCTCTTGCAGAAGATCTGCAGGATGTCTCCAGAGCAGGCAGCTTGGTTCCACGGGCAGATCCTGCTGTTTTAGCTGCAGAGGCCTCCAGGCCTCCAAGGGTCTGCCTAGCTGCCTTGGGTGCACGAGGTGCTAAGCTGGGCAGATGGAGTGTTTCGGTTTCTCTCTTGAACGCTGCGATGAGAACATCTCTGGCAGTGTTCTTCACAGTCTGCAATCCAAGCCCAGGAGATAGGAAAGTGATTGCAGCCCTTTCCTCCCCTCCCGCCCCCACTCTCCATCCTTCCCACAGGTCAATTTCCAGCACCTCTGATGCCCTCAACAGCGGCAGCGCTCTGCCACGCAGGCAGCTCCCACCCTGCTCCCAAAGGCTGCATGGGGACAGGGCTCATCAGCACTGCGCAAGACAGGGGCAAAGGCAGTTCCCCTGAGGACCCTGAGGCATGGCCTTGCAGGCTGCCATGCAGAGCAGGCAGTCAGCCTGCTGGGGGACAGAGACCTCCTGGTCTCCCCACCGCTTCCTGCCTGCTTCTCCACAGCTGCAGCCAGGCAGGCAGAGGCTTTGCCACCATCGCTGCTCAGCTCGCTACCTTCGCGATGACGTCTTCACGGTCTTGCCAGCTCTGTGGGCCGGGCAGCAACGGCCGCCTGTCCCTTTGCTGCGATGAAGTCGGGGTCGGGATGCGTTGCGTCACTGCATGCGGCTCCCGCTGGCCCCCCTGCAGGGAGAAGGAAGCACATGATGGAGGCGGTTGCGTTCGTACAAGCAGCCCCTCAGGCACAGGAAAGCCCGGCCCCATGTCGAAGGGAAGCTCATGGCCTAGCATAACCCAGCTGTGCTAAGCCTGGAGATGCTCTCTGACCCTCAGCACAGCTCACAGGCTCCATTTGGGCCTTGGAGCACCCCAGTCGGTGTGCTTTGTGCACCAGAAAATCCCCAGCACCAGCAAGAAATACCCCCTGGCCAGAGAAGATCAGGCCTGGCTCGCTTGCCCCACCTCCTCTTCCCCACCGTCCTCATGCTTTCCGTGCGGCTCCCAGCCCTGCTGCCTGCCTCTCCCTCCAGCCCCACCGCTCACCTTGCTTCTGCGCTTCGGCCTCACAGAAAGCCCATCCACGGGCTGGGAGCCGGCATTCGCCTGCCGCCCCTTGTCCATCTGCAGGAGCTTCTCCTGCGCACCTGCCACTCTGGCACTCAAGAGAGCTGCTCCCTCCTCAGCGAGCTGCTCTCCTCAGAGGGCACAGCCAGGGGCTCTGCTCCCAGCATGGACTCGGTCACCACGGGCACCGCCCCATCACAATGGCCTTGGGGGCATGATGCCACCCCCATCACAAAGCCCTGCACGTTGCCATGGGGACCCCCGTGACCACCTCCTGCTGGCCACCAGGGGCACCCGCATCACAAGGCCTTGCTGGTGACCGTGCTAGCACCGACATCACAAGGCCTTGCTGCTCACCGGGGGCACCTCCAGCACCAGGGCTTTGCCTCCCAGCCTCTGGTGCCAGCTTCTGAGCCCAGCTCCGAGCTGCCATCTGTGCCGCAGCAGGAATTTTCCTCTCCCCACCTCTCTGCCTCCTACACCGTGCAGATGCTGCCCTTCTTCAGGCCCTCTAGAGCACACAGCCAGCCACTGCAAGACCACTCCTCTTGCTCGGGCCACTAAGCCTCACCCATATGCCTCACCGTCCAGCCCTAGGCAGAGCGTCCTGCATTCCCGCTGCTTTCTCACAGAAAGGCCAACTGCCCCTCCGCACCTTCCCAGACGGGCCTTCCCAAAGAGGCTGCAGCCATCCACCGCAGCGCTCCAGGCATGCCACGCTGCAGGCCCGCAGCTGCACACAGACTGCAAAGTGCTCCTGTCTGGTCCCCAGGCTGCAGGCATTAGCGGACGGACCCCTGAGACAGGTGCCCGGCTCTGCAGATTTCCCACAAAAGCTGTCAGAGATTCATTTCTCCAGACTGTTGCTCTCTAAGCACTTCCCTATTGGCGTGCACGCACTGCGCTGGGCCCCTCCAGGCTTTCTTTGCTCCACATCACCCTGCACCTTTGCCTTGCCCTCCCACACCATCGCTTCCGCACTCTTCCATGCATCCTCCTCTCCCCTCAGGGGCACCGACTTTTGGGCTCTCCTCACCACCTTGGCCACCGGCTTGAGCCTCACGGCAGCACACGGGCACACTCTCCTCCTGATGAAGCCTGACACCCCCCAGCCTTGGTGCCTCGCTGCTGGCTCGCCTTCGGGATGTCCAGCTGCTGGACCGCCAGGCCACCTGGGCAAGCAGCCCTGCCCTCACCTGTGCACCTCTTCCTACTCACGGGGCTTGTGCTTTTCTTGCTTTTGCCCCCAGGGGGCACGTGGGGACCATCTCTCCACGCCAGCCTTCATGCACAAAGAGGGGCCCACGCTCATGAAACCAAAGCCCTGCTGCCAGCACCAGCTGCACACCCAGGGGCTGACCTGCTGGATCCAAGCACTGCTGCTCAAGCCCATTCCCCTCACTGGCAGCATGCAGGAAAAACCCCACCTGCCCTGCCAGGCCTACAGCCATGTCATCACACTTGGTACTTTCCAGGCAGGATCCTTGTGTTAAGGAAGAGCAAACTGAAACTGTCTACAGGCAGCCGCTTAGCACAACTTCTCTAAAACTTGCCTGGCATGAGGAGCTAAATTTGCTGAAGCCTTAGGCCGCACTTAGAGAAAATAATGAACTTTTACTTAGTCCAGTAAGAAAAGGGCCTCAGAGCTGGTTCCAGCTGGGAAGATAAGGCAGTTACAAGCAGTCTGCATTCCTTGCAATTACTGTTTTTATAGATCAAGCAGCCCCTGATACACAAAAGTATTTTAAAGAGCATATGCCAGGCTGGCAAGGGGAGGGGGCGCGGAAGAACCAGGGGAGATAGATGGAGTCAAAGTGAAGGTGGTGTACAATTAAGAGTTAATGATGTTTGTCATTATTGCGGGGAACAAGGGCACTGGAAGCAGGAATGCCCAGTGAGGCCCTGTGCACTTGGGAATAGAGGGGCCAGCATGAGGCAATCAAATCAGGCCACAATGACAGGAGATAGGAGACTCAGAAAATACTGTGGAAATGGGGGTAAATTTATGGGATGTAGATTTGGATTTGAAGGGCAGGTAATGGCAAATATAGAAGGCTTAGAAGTTCCCTTTCTAGTGGATACTGGAGCCACCCTTTCCCTTTTAAAGTTTGAGCCTAAAGGATGCAAGTCACCAGATAAAATAATGATGCAAGGAGTAGCGGGAAAAGGCGAACGAATGTTATCTAAGCCCTTATTGCTTACTATTGGAGGTAAAAGAGCGTGGGGATGTATTATAATTTCCACAGACGCGCCCATGTGCCTTTTAGGGAGAGATCTCCTGCAAGCCTTGGATACTCAGATCTGTTTACAGCCAGAAGAGGTGGAATTAGTAATTATGGGCTCATGTGTTCTGGCTAAGACACCAGAACCAGAGTCAACTAAGCTGCAAATTCCAACAAGGTTAGAATCAGTTCCTAAACGGTTATGGAGCTCTTCAGGAATGGATGTGGGACTACTGAAATCAGCTAGTCCAGTCTCGATAAAAACAAAGGGGGGATTGCCTCCTGCAGTTAAGCAATACCCTATCCCAAAGGAAGCAGAGAAGAGCATCCAAAAACAAATCGATCATTATTTGAAACTGGGTATCCTTAGAGTCTGTGAATCCCTGTACAACACACTGATTCTGCCAGTTAAAAAGAACAGACAAGACTCTGATGGTGATCCAGAGTATCGGTTTGTACAAGACTTAAGGGCGATAAACCAACAGGTAGTTGCTCCACATCCAGTAGTCCCTGACCCATCAACCATTTGACTACAGATACCCCTTTGGGCAACTTATTTTACTGTGATCGACCTAACAGCAGCCTTTTTTAGTATACCGATAGCTGAAGATAGCCAAGATCTCTTGGCTTTCACTTGGAAGGGACAACAATTAACTTGGACGAGGCTGCCACAGGGATTTACTGGGTCTCCGACTATTCTTTCGCACAAACTCAAAAATGACCTCTCAGATATCGAACTTCCAGGACATTCTGTATTAATACAATATGTAGATGATTTGTTATTAGCAAGTAAAGATTAACACTCTTGCAGAAAAAGGGCATCGAGCATCTCTGTCTAAACTCCAGCTGTGTCAAAGAGAGGTAAAATATTTGGGTTTTATCTTAAAAGAAGGACACAGGTTAGTTGATCCAGAACGAGTAAAGACAATTCTTGATATGCCTCGTCCTGTAGCAAAAAAACAGCTTAGGGGATTTTTAGGAGCTGTAGGATTTTGCCAACCGTGGATTCCTGGGTTAGCAGAACTTACTAAGCCTTTAGTGCAGGCAACAAAAAAGGAGGAGATAGAGCCTGTGGCCTGGGGCCCAGAAAGGGAGAAAGCTTTCAAATCTGTGAAAAAAACGTTGGTTTCAGCCCCTGCTCTAGGGTTACCAGATTATAGCAAACCATTGGAATTGTTTGTCCATGAGTGACAGGGAGTAGCAAGTGGGGTACTCACCCAAAAACTAGGTCCTCACCACAGACCAGTGGCCTATTACTCCACGCAGCTAGATGAGGTAGCTAAAGGCACTCCAGGATGCATCAGAGCAATAGCAGCTACGGCAGCTCTTACTGAAAAAAAACATGACCTGTAGTTTTGGGTCACTCATTGACTGTGTATGTGCCACATGAAGTAGAACTGTTAATGAAACAATACGTGACTCAAGCACTATCCCCACAGAGAGCTCACCGCTATGAACTGATAATACTGCATGCAGATAATGTGACCTTAAAGAGATGCAACATCTTAAATCCAGCAACACTATTGCCTCTACCTGAGGATGGAGAACCACATCATTCCTGTGAGCAGGTGATCGTCAGCTCGAGCAAGCCCCGGGAGGACCTCAAAGACAAACCTTTGGAAAACTCGGACTTAGTTCCGTTTACAGATGGATCATCCTATTATTTGGACGGAAGGCACCACTCCAGCTATGCTGTCACTAACCTCTTTGAGGTACTTGAGGCCAATCCTTTGTCTCTGTCTGTAAGTGCTCAAGGAGCAGAATTAATAGCATTGACCCAAGCCCGTAAGTTCCTTACTGAACATCTGGGAGTTGTTTTTCTTGTTCCAAGGACAGTTTCTCACCACACTGCATGCCCTCTAGTAACCTTACCGGTAGGCCACAAAACCTACTTTCACACTCTTGCTATTAGCATTGGGGCTGGATTGCTCACATGTCCGTTTTCCTCCAGATAATCCTCCACAGATTTTTTATGTCATCAGGAAAAAGTAGCTAATGGAGAAGAAATACGTAATTTGCTGGAAGCAGTCCAACTGCCCAAAGAAATTGCTGTAATACACTGCCCAGCCCATACTAAAGACACTACAGAAATTAGCAGAGGAAATGCTTTAGCCGACGCTGCTGCGAAGGCTGCAGCTCGACAACCTCTGAGAGAATGTATGGGTGTAGTCCCAAGGATGGACCAGAGTGAATGGCCAATTTTAATAGACCCCAAAACCACGTATGAAAAAGACTGCTCAGTGGAAGAGAAAAAACAATGGGAGCAGTGGGAAGCAAAACAAAGTGATGATGGAATATGGACACTTGGAAGAAAACCAATTCTACCAAAAAAAAATAGTTAATTACTATAGCTAGGTGCTTTCACGATAAAGCTCATGGGGGAGCGGAGGCGGTAGCTAACCAGGTACAGAAAGTATGGGCTGCTCCAGGAATCTACGCGGCTGCAAAAAGAATAACAAATAGCTGCCCGACCTGCCAGAAGTTTTCAAATAACAAGCCAAGCTCAGAGTTAGGGGGACGGTCATGGGCCTACTTCCCTTTCCAGAAGCTACAAATAGATTATGCGGATATGCCATCTGCCAATGGCTACAAACACTTGTTAGTGATAGTAGATCAGTTATCAGGCTGGGTAGAAGCTTTCCCAACAAGAAAGGCCGACACACGGGGAGTGGTAAAAGCCTTACTGAAGGAAATCATATCCAGGTATGGGGTCCCAGAAGCCATGGATTCAGACAGGGGTGCCCATTTTACGGCAAGCATAATCACTCAGTTATAGAAATCATGAGGAATAAAAAGAAACCTATTACCCCTTATCACCCACAATCTTCAGGACAAGTAGAAAGAACGAATAGAACATTAAAAGAAAAAACAGCAAGAATATGCACATGTCCTAGCCTAAAATGGCCAGAAGCATTAAACTTAGCTCTATGGGATGTTTGAAATGTCCCATGGCAACCCATAGGACTAACACCAGCAGAAATTCTCTTTGGGAAACATTTAGCTGTACTAGGGACTAATTATTCCAGCTAAGACCAGCCTGTTAGACAGAGATGGACGACTAACCCAGTATGTTCTAAGTATGCAAAAAAGGTTTGAAAATCTTAAAAAAAATATATATATGCGCTCAGTGATATCAATCCACACCACCTGAAATACAAGTGCTTGGTATACAGCCTGGGGATGAAGTTTTAGTTACAGTATTTTCACAAAAATCCAAGTTAAAACCTAAATGGAACAGGCCATATACTGTCATACTATGTTCTTATTTTGCTGTTAAAGTTGAACTGTACTTGTATATGTTGCAAAAGAATGTGTATGTGTAAGAACACTTTGTAATCTTATATTCATAGATAACATTGGTGTAGATACCTCACAGGTATAATGAAATGCCACAGGTATAATGAAACAATACGCGACTCAAGCACTATCCCCACAGAGAGCTCACCGCTATGAACTGATAATATTGCATGCAGATAATGGGACCTTAAAAAGATGCAGTATCTTAAATCCAGCAACACTATTGCCTCTACTGGAGGATGGAGAACCACATCATTCCTGTGAGCAGGTGATCGTCAGCTCGAGCAAGCCCCAGGAGGACCTTAAAGACAAACCTTTGGGAAACCCGGACTTAGTTCCGTTTACAGATGGATCATCCTATTATTTGGACGGAAGGCACCACTCCGGCTATGCTGTCACTAACCTCTTTGAGGTACTTGAGGCCAATCCTTTGTCTCCGTCTGTAAGTGCTCAAGGAGCAGAATTAATAGCATTGACCCAAGCAGCAAAAATTGGTAAGAACCTGCAGGTAAATATCTATACCGATTCTAAATATGCATTTGGAGTATGTCATGTAACAGAGACATGCTAGTCTAAAAGTGCACATGCTAGCCTAAAATGGCCAGAGGCATTAAACTTAGCTCTATGGGATGTTCGAAATGCCCCACGACAACCCATAGGACTAACACCAGCAGAAATTCTCTTTGGGAGACATTTAGCGATACCAGGGACTTATATCCCTGCCAAGACCAGTCTATTAGATGGAGATGAACGAGTGACACAATATGTACTGGTTTTACAGAAACAGTATAAGGCCTTACAAAATCAGGCTCAGTGGTTTAAGCCAGTACCATCAGACATTCAGGTACATGATATACAGCCTGGAAATAAAGTATTGGTAAAGGTATTCCCCCCCCAAAAAAATAATTGGAACCAAAATCGGAAGGGCCCTATATTGTACTGTTAAGTTCTTATTATGCTGTTAAAATTCTAGGAAAAGAGAATTGGATTCACCACTCACATGTGAAACGAGTGGCAGTCCAAGAAGCAAGCACAGCAGAAGTCGCAGTGGGACAATGAATGAAAAAGATCACCACTTGATAATGGATGCACTTGGGGCAGCCCAAATTAATGTTTCCCTAGCTCTTACTTGCATCCAAGCTCAACTGTGGATGCAGTCTACGGTAGCAGCAATTATAAGGGAAGGAGAAGACGGCATTTTACCACTGAAATTAGAAAGCTAATTTGGGATAATGCAACCAAATTTGAAAAAGAATTCCAATCCTGGTGGTATTTGGTCAATTTTACTTATGACCCTATCAACACTAAGGCCACAGCCTTTGTTTTAACAATATGCAATGCTTCGGCATATACAATATACCCAACCATTGCATTAGGATTAAATCACAATGGAGCTATACTCTATCCAATGGAACATAGAGTATGGGCCCAACGAAATGGAAATAAGTGGCAAACTCTTGATGTTAGCGCATGTGTTGTACGGAAACAGCAGGGGTTTATTTGTGAAAGTAACACTATCAAAGCCCAAGACATTTGTCTTGACACTGAACAAAAGGTTTGCCTTTTTGAAATACATCCTGATGAAATGCCTGAAACTGTACTTGTATATATTGGAAAAGGAGATGAGAACCTTTTGTACTCTTATAGTCATAGATGACATTGTTGTAGATGCAAGTAATCATTCAAATATTTGTATTTGTAACTTTACCAGAATCATGGGATGTGATTTTAATTATTCACCTCCTGTTACGTCTTATCAATTGTTACAATCTAATTATACACTAATTCAACATTTACTACCTACCCCCATTGGAATGAATCTCGCACTAGTGAAGAAACTACTACAACATCATGACCTGCGTCGACTGCTAGAACATACCCGAAACAATGGACAAAAAAACCTCTAATCACCATTCATCATGATGCGCAAGAGATGCACCACATCTTGGAAAGGGTAAAAAGGGACGGAGAACATCATGGCTGGGAAACTCTTCTAGGGTGGTCACCAACTGCAACAGGGATTTATAATCACACGTTGCATGCAGCAGTAGTTGTGTTAAGTTTAACTCTGTTATGCCTATTACTTACGATCATATTATGCATAAGATTATGGAAAGTGATAGTATGCCTCGAATGGCTTCGAGAACTCTGTTTAAAGTATTAGCAGCGATGCTTCATAAAAACAAAGGGGGCACTGTTAAAGAATATTGAGCTGAAACTGTCTAGAGGTAGCTGCATAGCACAACCTATATAAACTAAAAAAACTATAAACTATAAACTAAATTTGCTGAAGCCTTAGGCCACACTTAGATAAAATAATGAACTTTTACCTAGTTCAGTAAGAAAAGGGCCTGAGAGCTGGTTCAAACTGGAATGATAAGGGAGTTGCAAGCAGTTGGCATTCCTGTGCTTCACGCTCTGGGAGGGAGGATGTCAAGGCTTTGAAATAAGGCCTACTTGGGCACCAGGACCCTGGGAAAGGAAGCCTCCTCTCACTGCTGAAACAGTGTTAATTAGGGGGTCTGGACTATCTCGGGGTCTGGATTATATCCCCTTCCTCAGGACCTTGGCAGATAACACCTATTGTCACTGCTGGGGCAGTGCTAATTGCTGGAACAACACCTCTTTGTCAGGGCCTGGAGAGACAAGGGCGGGACCCGAGGAATCAAGACACATCTGTCAGCAGAAACCGCAACAGTAAAGATAAACAGCCTGCCTAGGCACAGGGATGAGACCCAATAAGGAGCAGGAGACCCCAGACCTAAATATTACTATTGGTCCAAACTACTGCCTGAGGGGTGGAGAGCTTACATTGGAAAGTATAATTGCCCAGGCATTTCTTTGTTCGGGGTCCCTCTTCGGAGACACCCAGCTCGAGCTGTAATTACTGCACGCGTGTCATTAAAATTTAATTATTTCATTTGCCTTGATTTGGCGCCAAACTTTTCTGCGGGAACCTAGGGTCGGGCCCTGTTATGGTGGCTGACAAGCCTCATTTCCATAACACCGAGCCCGGGGCCCGTCCCCGTGTCCGGGGGGTCCCGCCTCGCCCTCACCTCTCCTCTCCAGCGCAGCCCTCCTGTACTCCATGTATCTCCACTGCCACTCCATGCAGCTCTTCTCCAGGTAGTGCTTCAGCCTCTCAGGCTCATTCTCTGCCTCCCACTTCCTCTTGGTGATTAGCGCAGCAGCATACGCCGTGACGAATGTCAGCGTGTCCTTGTCAAAGGCGATGAAGTCCTTCCCGTCGTAAGCATCCCGCAGAAACCCCCAGATCCTGCTGTCCTCCAGGAGGTCACAGCCGTACGTGCGCTGCACTGTGTGATACCCTGAGACACAAGCAGGGAGACGGGGGCTCAGGGGCAGCCCCGGCCCCACACAGGGGCTTGGACACGGCACCCAGCGCAGGGCTGGGGGCACCCCAGACCTGCAGCCCCCAGCGCTGGTGGCGAGCGGCTGCCGCTGGGAGCCCCGGCCCGCGCTCACCCCCGCTCTGGTTGTAGTGCTTCTGTTGTCCGAAAAGCGGATTCGTTGCCCGGTGTGCAATGAGCCAATAATTACACACTCAGGAGAGACATTTATTTATTTATTTATTTATTTCAGAGTTGCGCAAGCCTGGGTGCTCGGTGGTCTCCCACAAATCGAGCACACCCCCACAACTTTTCAGGTAGCATTTATACAATCAAATTTGCCATATTTGTGACTTTCTTCCTCTTATTGCCATATTTGTGACTTCCTTCCTCTTCTACACTGATTGGTTAATGATTTCTTCACATTTCCCTGGGTCCCACCCCTGCTTCTCAAGGTTCTGATCAATTAATTAACACTGCCCCAGCTGGGTCAGTAGGTGTTATCTTCCAAGGCCCTGAGGAAGAAGACATAATCCAGACCCCTTAATCATCACTGTTTTAACAGTGAGAGGAAGCTTTTTACTTCCCAAGGTCTTGGCGCCCAAACAGGCCTTATTTCTCAGCCTTGGCATCCTCCCTTCTGGAGAGTGGGGCACAGGAATGCAGACTGCTTGTAACTCCCTTATCTTTCCAGCCTGCACCAGCTCTGAGGCCTTTTCTTAACGAACTAGGAGCGTGGCCTAAGGCTTCAGCAAATTCAGCTACTTATGCTAAGCAAGTGTGCGGCTACTTATGCTAAGCAAATTCTATCTAAGATAGAAGTTATCCAAATCTACCTACTTCAAACATTCTTTCTGAGCTTCTCAGGGTTGTCTTGTAACAATTCCCCCCTTTGAGACTTATATGATCATTTTCATATTAGTCTCACTCTTTTAAAATCTTTCCCATATTAGTTTCATATAACACTTAGAAATACATTGAATCACTACATAAACGCATACAAAAATTACTAGCATCAATCCTAGAATTGTTAAACATTTTTTAACCCATGAGCTCACATCAGGGAACCAGGAAGTCAACCATTTCCATATTTCTTCAAATCCGAAAGAAGTATCATCTTTCTGAACCTCATGTAAGATTTCAGTCTGCTTCCAGATTTCATTTAGATCGGTAGAAATTCTCCCGCTTTGATCCACATATACACAGCAACTAGTATTTATTACTGTACATACTCCTCCCTGAGATGCCAATAACATATCTAGAGCCATTCGGTTTTGGGTACTTATTTTAGCAATTTCTGAAACCTCCTCTTGTAAAGCTGCAATGGCATCAGAGGTTTTATTCCCTACTTTTTCAATAACTGCTGAAATATTTACTATTGCTTTTTCAAGTTCACTCACTCCCAATTGTGGAAACAGCCACCTTACGAATGACTGAAACCTAGTAGGTCGATCTATTAAAGGATTATTGACCCTCTTTTGTCTCCTCATGAATGTTCTTAGCCAGGATTTTTGATATTTATTACTCAGTTCTTTTCTTATAGTAACATTAGGGATTATTGCCCCTAAAGTACATGCCCCTGACCAATTAGGAGGTAGCACTTTTCGTGCCTTGTTCCCACACAACCAATACCATCCACTACCTTTCGGAACATGCCACCCATTTAGTTCCCTACTTGGCCACTTATAACCTATTTCAGGTATATGAGAGCAATTTTTATAACCTCCCACCTTAATGGCTCCAGTACAGTTGATCGGTTGCTTTCCATAGGGTACAGTTTTTTTCCCACCATCTATTACTATTATTACATCTTCGGACACATTGGTTATAATCTCCTGTCACACTCTGGACTTCCCATTCCTGTTCGGTTGTTTCATTATATTTCGTTTGATCACTATCATTTCTTATCTGCCTCATAAATTCCATAAAGGAAAAATTAAGAGGCACTCCAATTAGGGGGAAGCCCTTATTGGAATGTTCAGGGAAGTGGGTACACACCCAGCAATCCTTCTGGTTAATTATCTTCATAGATTTCGTAATTACTTCCAAATGGAGATTATGGCTCCAAAATCCTTCCTGATTCCCTTTAATTGTTTGGCTCAGATAACTTAGAAAAACTAACCACCACATTTCTCTCCTGGTTATTTGGGAGAACATCATTTTTACACAGATACCATAGATACCATAACAACAATATTAACCCTATTCCTAACAAACAGATTAAAGCAATTCTTTCCTGAATACAATCTAAATTTAAAACCGATTCGCTTTCAATACAACTCATATATCTTTATATATTTTTAACTTTAAAGGTTGAACTTGTTCAGCTTTCCACGTCTCTCGAGGTACTGCTTTCACTCGGGTGTAGTGGATCCAGGAATCAATTCCCTGCAGTTTCATAGCAGTATTTGTTGTTAGCAGTACAAGATACGGTCCCCTCCACTTTTCTACCAATGGCTCGTCCTTCCAGGTCCGAAGATACACTTGATCTCCTGGCTGGAATGAATGTACAGGTGAATCTAAAAGTACAGGAGATCTTAACTGGATGTACCTACGGAGAGAAGTAAGAACCTTTGCCATAGACAAGAGATAATCACTTAAAATTTGATCGCCCTTAACGTGCATTTGAACTTCATTTCCAGTTAAATTTACAGTGTAAGGTTTACCATACAGAATCTCAAATGGACTAACTTTCTCCCTAACCCTTGGGGTTATTCTGATTCTTAATAATGCCAGAGGTAAAACATCAGTCTATTTCATCTGAGTCTCCTGACACAATTTTCCTATCTGTCTCTTAATTGTTTGATTCATTCTTTCCACTTTTCCACTGGATTGTGGCCTCCAGGGGGTATGTAAGTCCCATTTAATTTGTAGTATTTTTGAGATTTGCTGTACTATTTCTGCTATAAAATGAGGTCCTCTATCTGAAGAAAACCCTTCTGGTACCCCAAATCTTGGTATAATTTCTTTTAATAACATTTTTACTACCTCCCTGGCCTTATTGGTATGACACGGGAAAGCTTCAGGCCATCCTGAAAAGGTGTCAACAATCACCAACAAATATTTATATCCATTACATTTTGGTAATTCAGAAAAATCAATTTGCCAGTAATCCCCGGGCATAAAGCCCCTTTCTACTTCCCCTGGGGGGGCTTCTTCTGAAACACATTAGTCCATTTTCCCTCTGATAATTCCAGAACCCGGGCTAAAGCAATCAGTTCTGCTTTCTGGGCTGATGTATTTGCTGGTAGTGATCTTGCTTCGATTTCTCCTTCCAAAGTGACGACAGCGTATCCAGCCCTTCTTTCTCCCTTTATTATAAAACTGCTTCCATTGGTAAATAATTCGCAGTCTGGATTCTGCAATGGAACATCTCTCAAATCTGGACGGCTGGAATATACTCGCTCAATAGTTTGCAGACAGTCATGAGCCAACCTCCCCCTTCATGAAATGGTAATAAAGATGCCAGATTAAGGGTATTAGACACCTTCATGGTTACATCTTCTTGCTCAAGTATCACTGCCTGGTACTGCACCATCCTACTCGGGGATAACCAGTGATGCCCTTTTTGTTCTAAAACTGCTGCAACAGCATGTGGCACATAAACAGTCACTTTTTGTCCCAACGTCAATTTTCGTGCCTCTTGTATTAACAGCACAGCAGCTGCAACTGCTCTGAGGCATCCTGGCCACCCTGCACTCACTTTATCCAGCTGTCTTGAAAAGTAAGCCACAGGTCTTTTCCAATTTCCTAAAGTCTGTACAAGCACTCCCAAAGCCTGGTGCCCTCTCTCATGTACATAAAGTTGTTTTTCTTCTTCTTCTTCTTTTTTTTTTTTTTTTTTTTTTTTTTTTTTTTTTTAACAGGCAGGATTGGAGTATTGTACTCGGATTGACATTCTCGCAGCAGTCCATACTTTAAGAAATTATTAATCATAGGCTCCAGTCCAACACGGGCCTCTAACTTCATGGGATACTGTTTTCACCTTACCGGTTTAGCTCCTTGTTTTAATTTCACCTTTACCGGTTCTGCACATCTGGCTCTTCCAGGTTTCTCCGTTGCCCACACAAAAGGGATTACTGCGTCCATTACTTCAGAGGGAATTTCACTTGGTCCATCCTCCACCTGTTCGGAATCCAGTGCTTTCTGCAACATATATGCTTGTGCCTTCCAGGCGTTACTTTGTGGAATGTGCACCTTAACTTTGTTTTGATCAAAGGTTATCTGTGCCCCCAGTTTATTCAGTAAATCCCTCCCCATTAGGGGTAATGGGCATTCTGGCATGTATAAGAATTCATGTGTTAACACTTTATTTCCTATTTCACATTTAATTGGTTGACAGAAAGGTTTGACCTCTCGCTTTCCCGTGGCCTCAATTACTGGCATAGAGAATTTACTCATTGGTCCCTTACAGCTATTTAGTACTGAGTATGCTGCTCCAGTGTCTACTAAAAATTTAACTGTTTCGTTCCCCAGCTTTACTGAAACCAGGGGTTCGGCTGGGGAATCCAATTCCTCAACCCCCGGTCCCCGTCAGTCTGAATCCTCTGTACCAATCATGAGCAAATCTGCCTCTGGAACAGATGCAGACTCAGGTTTCCAATGATCTGTTTGTCTCTTCGGACACTCATTTTTCCAGTGCCCCTTCCCCCTGCAAATTGCACACTGATCTCTCCTTAGCGGAATTCTATTTCCCAAATTCCCTCTTACTCTATACCCTCTTCTACGTCCTTGTCCTTTCGGAAAACTCCTTCCCTGAGAGGGAGTTTGTGCTTGGGCAAATGCAGCTGCCAAGATTGCAGCATTTTGCCTCTTATCTTTCAGTTTCTCCTTTTGTTTTTCCTTTCTCTCCACTTCTTCCCTATTATTGTACACCTTATCTGCAATTTCTATTAATTGCGATATCGACATCCCCAACATACCATCTACTTTCTGAAGCTTTCTCCTTATATCTGGTGCTGATTGTCCTACAAATAATGTAGTAAAAGTTATTTTATTTGCTTCGTCCTCGGGATCCAAGTCTGTCCATTTTCGGGCAGTTTCACATAACTGCTCGTAAAATGCAGAGGGATCCTCAGTCTTACCCTGTGCGACTTGATATAGTTTTGCAATATTTTTGGGCTTAGGTACTCCATGCTTTACCCCATATAATATTAACTGTTGGTACTGTTTAGTCATTAACCTGCCTGCCCCTGTGTTTTGATCCCAACCCGGTTCCCGGGTCGGCATAAAACGGTCTGGTCCGTCTCTGGCATTTTGCCTTTCATTTTCCTCTTGAGCTTTATCTAATACCATTCTTTTCTCCTCAGGTGAAAGCAAAGTATTTAAAAGCACCTGTAAATCCTGCCAATCTGGATTATGATTTTCAATTATCATTTTAAAGGATTGATACATCTTTTCTGGATTTTCTCGGTACAACCCGGCAGACTCCTTCCAATTCATTAAATCTGTAGTTGAAAAAGGGACCTTCACATACACAGGCATCCCGTCTGGTCCGACTGCTTGACGCAGCGGGGCCTGAATCGCGGGATTTTGTTGAGCCCGAGTAGCCCGAGTTCTGCCTGCAATCGGGCTACATGCCTCACTTCCCTTATTTCTGCTATTAACACTATCTTGATCTCTTTCAGGAGAGACCAATAATTGTACATCCTCTTCCTCATCACCCGCTTTTAAACATCTTTTCCCAATGCTACAAGCAGAGCAACACCGAGACATTTTCTCTTTGTTTCCCATCATCATTAACACATTTGAATCAGAGATCAACAGCTTACATTTTTTTCTAGTTTCATGATCATTTCTCAGAGAGAAGAACAAATCTACATATGGGACCTCATCCCATTTGTTCTGTCTTCTGCAAAACAATATAAGTTGCAAGATTGTATTATAGTTTAGCGTTCCCATTTCTGGCCATTTTTTCTCATCCTCCAGTTTATACATTGGCCACCACTGAGTACAGTATTCCTTTAATTTTCTCCTTGTTAAAGGATTCCCACCAAACTTTCTCCAATGTTTCAGGATGCATCCTAAAGGAGAACAGGAGGATACCCCCACAGATTGTCCTGTTCCCATATTACCACCCTTAAAAGAACGTTCTTACCAATTACGCTTTCGTACACTCCAGTCGTCACTGTCCAAACGTGTACAAAGCTTTCCTTTGGTTACCACAACCAATTACCCTTGTATCATACCCTTTATGCAATGTCTCTTAATAATTACTGCGTTGCACCTTTGAGTCGCTTACCTGTTCCGACCAGGGAGGGTGCTCACGGAGTCCCCGAACAAAACGGTCGGTGCGCGCTGGAGTCCGATGAGCAGTGTCTCCCCGCCGGAACTGGCAAGACGATCCGGGCAAGGCTTTACAGCGAGGTCCCACCTGGGTCGCCAGAAAACTGTTGTCCGAAAAGCGGATTCGTTGCCCGGTGTGCAATGAGCCAATAATTACACACTCAGGAGAGACATTTATTTATTTATTTATTTATTTCAGAGTTGCGCAAGCCTGGGTGCTCGGTGGTCTCCCACAAATCGAGCACACCCCCACAACTTTTCAGGTAGCATTTATACAATCAAATTTGCCATATTTGTGACTTTCTTCCTCTTATTGCCATATTTGTGACTTCCTTCCTCTTCTACACTGATTGGTTAATGATTTCTTCACATTTCCCTGGGTCCCACCCCTGCTTCTCAAGGTTCTGATCAATTAATTAACACTGCCCCAGCTGGGTCAGTAGGTGTTATCTTCCAAGGCCCTGAGGAAGAAGACATAATCCAGACCCCTTAATCATCACTGTTTTAACAGTGAGAGGAAGCTTTTTACTTCCCAAGGTCTTGGCGCCCAAACAGGCCTTATTTCTCAGCCTTGGCATCCTCCCTTCTGGAGAGTGGGGCACAGGAATGCAGACTGCTTGTAACTCCCTTATCTTTCCAGCCTGCACCAGCTCTGAGGCCTTTTCTTAACGAACTAGGAGCGTGGCCTAAGGCTTCAGCAAATTCAGCTACTTATGCTAAGCAAGTGTGCGGCTACTTATGCTAAGCAAATTCTATCTAAGATAGAAGTTATCCAAATCTACCTACTTCAAAAATTCTTTCTGAGCTTCTCAGGGTTGTCTTGTAACACTTCTGCAGTGTGTCCAGCTCCACTCTGGAAGACTAGTGATTGCCGTATGCGTTCTGGGTCTGCCTGTCCCAGTGGTCCTGACCCTCCTGCTCCATCCAGGCCACGCCCGGCACCGCCCTCTGCATCTCCCTGTCGTAGCCATCGATGAGCTCTCCGTCCACGTAGCCCACGGAGACAAAGGCCGGCAGCCCCGGGCTGGGCTCCGTCACGGCGGTGTGGAAGTAGCGCAGGGAGTGGGAGCCTGTGGGGACACGGGGGGTGGTGAGGGGCCGGGGGGGGCACGTTGGGGGGCATCCGGGGGATCAAGATGTCCCGGGGGGAGCAGTCGGGGGGGTCGGGGGGGGCAGCACGTCCCGGGGGGCAGGTCAGGGGGGCAGCACGACACAGGGGGGGCACGTCGGGGGGGCAGCACATTCCGGGAGGGCAGGTCAGGGAACTCCGGGGGAGCAGCACGTCCCGGGGGGCAGGTCGGGGGGGCAGCACCTCCCGGGGGCGGTTGCAGGCCGGTCCGTGGGGCCGCTGACGGGGAGCCCGGCGCCGGGGGAGGGGCAGAGGGGGGCCCGGGGGCCCCGCCCGCACTCACCGCTCGCCACCGCCGCCGCCCAGCAGCAGCAGCAGCCCCGGCCCCAGCGCCCGCCCCGCTACCGCCTCCTCGCTGCCAGCGCCCTCGCCCTCACCCGGCGCCGAAGCCCACGGCGGCCACGCCCCCGCGCCACCATTGGCTCCGCTGCGGCGCACCGCCATTGGCTGCCCCGCCCGCCAATAGCGGCTCTTGTCGGCTGAGGCGTCCCCAGGCGCTGGGCTGATCCCGGCGCGGCGGGTTGGGAGAAGCGACAGCGAGGGCGCTTGCGGAGGGCGCTGCGCAGCGCCGAGCCGCGGCTCCCGCTCCGCCTTGTCGCACGGCCATTGGCCCCGCCGGCGGCCGCCCGCCAATGGCGAGGCGCGGCAGCGGTGACGCCCCCGGGCGCCGGGCGGATCCCCGCGGAGCGCGTGGTGGGCGGGAGGGTGGAGGCGATGTGGGAGACCGAGGCCGATGTGGGGACGGAGACGACGTGGGGATGGGGATGGGGATGCCATGGGGATGGGGCCACTGGGGGGATGGGACGCCGTGGGGCTGGAGACGATGTGGGGATGGGGACAGCGTGGGGCTGGAGATGGAGTTGGCTCTGTCACAGGGACAGGGGGACACTGTGGGGATGGGGATGATGGGGGGATGGGGATGATGTGGGGACGGGGACGCCATGGAGATGGGGACGATGTGGGGACGGGGACACCATTGGGATGGGGATGGAGTTGGCTCTGTCACGGGCAGGGGGACGTGGTGGGGACAGGGACACCGTGGGGACAGGGACACTGTGGGGCTGGAGATGGAGTTGGCTCTGTCACAGGGATGGGGGGACGTGGTGGGGACAGGGGTCAGCTCCGGGGATGGAGTTTGGCTCGGCCAAGGGACGGGGACCCGGCGGTGGAGATGGGGACCCGAGGATGCAGGGCCGGGGGCAGGGATAGGGACAGGAGACCACGGGGACATGGCGATGGGGACACGGAGCCAGCAGTGGGAGCTCAGGGAGTGGCGCCCATCGAAGGCCGAGTGCTGGTAGGTGGCCCCCGGCCCACCCCCGGCACCCATAGGTCTACTGGAAGATGTGGAAACCTGCCCAAGGTGGCACCCATGGGTGAGGAGCTGCCCAGGGCCCCAGGCGTCTAGCCCCGTTGCACCCCTGGAGCCAGGCATCCAATCCCATCAGCACCCACACCCATCCATGTGTTGTCCGAAAAGCGGATTCGTTGCCCGGTGTGCGATAAGCCAATAATTACACACTCAGGAGAGACATTTGTTTATTTATTTCAGAGTTGCGCAAGCCTGGGTGCTCGGTGGTTTCCCACAAATCGAGCACACACCCCCCAACTTTTCAAGTAGCATTTATACACACAAATTGCCAGATTTGCGACTTTCCCTTTTACACTGATTGGTTAGTGATTTCTTCATTCCCTGGGTCCCACCCCTGCTTCTCAAGGTCCTGATCAATTAACACTGCCCCAGCTAGGTCAGTAGATGTTATCTCCCAAGGTCCTGAGGAAGAGGACATAATCCAGACCCCTTAATTAACACAGTTTCAACAGTGAGAGGAGGCTTTGCTTCCCAAGGTCCTGGCGCCCAAACAGGCCTTATTTCACAGCCTTGACATCCTCCCTTTCGGAGAGTGGGGCACAGGAATGCAGACTGCTTGTAACTCCCTTATCTTTCCAGCCTGCACCAGCTCTGGGGCCCTTTCTTACCGAACTAGGAGCGTGGCCTAAGGCTTCAGCAAATTTAGCTACTCATGCTAAGCAAGTGTGCGGCTACTCATGCTAAGCAAATTCTATCTAAGATAGAAGTTATCCAAATCTACCTACTTCAAACATTCTTTCTGAGCTTCTCAGGGTTGTCTTGTAACAATTGCACCCATGTTATCACCCATGGGCCCAGGTGGCCACCCATCAGCACCTGTGACCACCCATGGACCCAGGTGTCCAGCCCCATTGCACCCGTGTTATCACACATGGGCCCAGGTGGCAGCCCCATCAGCACCCATCAGCACCCATGGACCCAGGTGTCCACCCCCGTTGCACCCATGGACTCAGGCGTGAGGTCACATCACCACCCCTGAACCCAGGCCCCCCACCCCATTGCACCCATGGTCCCAGCCCCCTGGCCCATTGCACCTGTGTCCCCAGCCCCCCACCCCATTGCACCCACGTCCCCAGGCCCCTGCCCCATTACGCCCATATCCGGAGCTTCCCCGACTCATTGCACACATATCCCCAGCCCCCTGCCCCATTGCGCCCATGTCCCCAGGCCCCTGCCCAATTGCACCCACCTCCCCAGCCCCCCGCCCCAATGCACCCATATTCCCAGCCCCTCTGCCCCATTGCACCCACATCCCCAGGCCCCCGCCCTATTGCACCCATATCCCAGGCCCCCACCCCATTGCACCCTATCCCCAGCCCCCTGGCCCACGCAGATGGGGCCACACTGCAGCAAGCCCAGCGCAGGCCCCCAAGCTGCCTGGCAGCTGCAGCACAGCACACAGGAGCAGAGACCAAGGGTGCTGGCTTGGTGCAGCCGGCGGAAGAGAAGGCGTAGGGGGATCTCACTGCTGCCTGCAAGTGCCTAACGGGAGCGTGCAGAGAGCATGGAGCCAGAGACGTCCTGAGGGGCCTGGGGACAGGTTGAGGGCAACGGCACGGCTTGTGGCAGGGAAAAGTCCCCTCAGAGACTGCAAATGGCCTTGGAAGCCGAATGGTGGTGCAACACTGGAGCAGGGTGCCAGGGCCGTGCGGGAATCCATCGCCAGAGACAGTCAGAGCTCGACCCTGACAGGCCCTGCGAAACCTCCTCTGCTTGCCTCCACTTGCAGCAGGAGGTTGCAGCAGACACCTCCGGAAGACCCTTCCCACCCCAGCTGCTCTCTCACTCTGCGACTGCTTGTAGGGCTTTCTCTGCAGCCCTGACTGCCTTCCTTGGCAGCGCCTGCACTAGTCTTTCTCCTGACAGTTCCCTGACACCAAGTAACACAGCGGGAACAGCTGCCGAGGGTTTATTTGGAGCAGCACATGGGCTGTGGGACACGACGCAGTAGCATTGCTGTAGCAGCCAGGAGAGAGCCTCCGTCGCTCTGCCTCTTTGCTCTGCGCCATCTCCCATCTCGGGCCACCTGTCTGGCAGCTGCATCCTCGCGCTGTTCCTCTCACTGCCCTGAGTCACAGCGGCAGCTAAAAGCTCTGCGCAGAGCCCGAAGCGCTGCCCTGAGCCGCAATGGCCATCGCCTGGAAGGCGCAGCATGCGGGAGGGCGGTGATGCCTGTGGAGGAAGGAGAGCCGTGGGCGAGGGGCTGGGCAAGTGCAGGGCAAGCCTGAGGGTCTCTGGCTGCAGGGGAGGCCTCTGCCTTTGCTCCTGTGCTGGCTGATGGGGCCAGAGGCACACTGTCCCCCGCATCCTGGCAGCCTCCCGCCAGAGCAGATGCCGCTGCCTCGGCTCCTCGGGGCACTGCTGGGGCCAGAGGCGTGCTCTGCAGGTCACCAGCTGCCTCCCTGGCAGCATCTCTGCCCTTCACAACGGGTGAGCAGGGCACCTCCTCAGGACACGGCTGTGGGTCTGCCAAGAGGCTCCTGAGGCTCGGTCTGACCCAGCTCATGACCAAGGCTGTGTTTTTCTCCAGCTCCTCCCATTCCAAAGGCTCTTCTTCAACATCCTCTTCCTCATCGCTCCACTCCATGCCAGCATCCTCTGGCACTTCCCGGACTCTCTTCCCAGCTCCCAGCTCCCGTGCCCTCCCACGGGGCCGGAGGGAAGACGATGACTTGTGCTCCTCTTGGGGCTCACAGGCAACCTGCATGGGGAGAGCAGGAACACACCCCTGTGTGATATCAGCTGGCCATGCTCAGCATCCTGGTGCCCTGGGATATAGGAGGGGGCAAAGGGTTTGGGGTGGGGGGATGCTGTGAGTGGCCGCGAGCCCCAAGGGGAGGCACATGCAGCTGGCTGGGCAATGGCACAAGGCTTGTCTTGGGGCCGTAGCAGCAGGGCTGGGCCGGGGGCCACGACGGGCAGCGGGGGATGGAGGTGGCCGGGTGCATGGCACAAGGGGGCTGGCTCGCTGGCTGTGGGAGGCGGCTGCTGCTGGGGCTGCCCCTGCCCTCCTCGCTCAGCATCCATGCCCCAGGGCTGGATGCTGTGCAGGCCGGGGAGGGCACGTCAGCCCTGGGCCTCTGGCACTTGGAAACGCAGAGCACCAGGCATCTTCCCCAGGGCAGAGAGTGCAGAGCGTAAAGGGCTGGGGGGACAGCTTCTCACCATGGCCGCGGGGGACCCATGCGATGGGGCAGCTCTTCTCACCCACCCTGCACACCCCAGACGCTGCTCACACCGCACCTCCCTTTGGTGGTGGGTGCCGACGCCATGCTCCTTGCTCACCTGGTGAGGAAGGCCTGCGGCCAGGGCAGAGCCTTCTGCTGCGCTTTCTTCGGGCAATGGTGGTTGGAGAGGCAGGCTGTTGCTCTCCCCACAAGGGCCTCCGCACAACTGCGAGGCCTCTGGCGCAGCCTCTGCGGGAAGCGATGGAGGCAGAGGAGCATTTTCCCCTGCATCCTCAGGGCCTCTGGCTGCAGGGGAGGCCTCCGCCTTTGTTCCTGTGCTGGCCAGTGGAGCCAGAGGCACACTGTCCCCCGCATCCTGGCAGCCTCCTGCCAAAGGAAATGCTGCTGCCACGGCTCCTCGGGGCACTGCTGGGGCCAGAGGCGTGCTCTGCAGGTCACCAGCTGCCTCCCTGGCAGCATCTCTGCCCTTCACAACGGGTGAGCAGGGCACCTCCTCAGGACACGGCTGTGGGTCTGCCAAGAGGCTCCTGAGGCTCGGTCTGACCCAGCTCATGACCAAGGCTGTGTTTTTCTCCAGCTCCTCCCATTGCAAAGGCTCTTCTTCAACGTCCTCTTCCTCATCGCTCCACTCCACGCCAGCATCCTCTGGTGCTCCCCGGACTCTCTTCCCAGCTCCCATCTTGCGCTCCCTCCTGGGCGCATGGGCATACAGCCGCTCCAGCACCTCCCACTTGGACCTCGCGTCCTTCAGGAGCTCCACTCGTGTCACCTCCGGTTGCCACAGGTTATAGAAGGAGTTTCTGGCACAGAGCTGAAGCCAGAGAGGGAGATTTGTGAAGGCAGCTGCTTTTCCCACCAGCAATGCCCCCCGTGGCCCTGCCAGCACTGCCACCATCACACTGTTGCAGCAGGGCGCAGCGGCTGGCCCCAGCACACGGAGGGTCACCATCTGCCCCGGCCCACCCTTTGCACTCACCTCCTTGGGGCGAACATTGAGACATCCCGATGCTGTCAGGGAGAAACGTTTCCCCTTGCCCTCCTCTTCCTCGACCTCCCTCTCCTTTGGCCTCGGCTCCTTCCTCTCCAGAAAGGCTTCTCGCAGCTGAGCCAAGCTCTGCCCGGTGCGCGCCACGCAGCTCCTGTCGAGCTCCTCCAGCGTCTCTGTTTTGATTGAGAGCACGGCGAGATACTGCGAGGGGTTGTCGGGGTGTATGCGCAGCGGCGTGCCTTGAAGGCGACAGATGATGCCCAGAGGCTGCTGTTTGGGCCTCTGCACTGCAAGTTGCCATCCTAGTGTGACCAGTCCATGGCCCCTGCCCGGGGAAGCTGGTGCACCGGCCCCCATGACCTTCCTTTTGCCCCCACGCCTGTTGCAATCTGGCCCTTGCAGAGCTGTGGCAGCTGTGTTTTTGCCACACTCCCTGCTCTCCTTCTGCAATGCGCTTGCCAGGTTTGCTAGAGCAATGGTGTATGCCAAGGTCCTTTGTGGCCCGGCTGCCCTGAGCTCCCGGCCATGTCCCGCACTCGCGTCATCAGGACGGCTCAAGGCTGCAGACGCGAGCGCCAGCAGTGCGTGCATCAGAGGTGCGGCAGGCAGTGCGGGGCTGTGTGGAGCAGGTCTCTGGTCCTCAGCCCTCATTTCCATGCACGCATCTGCAAGGATGTTCTCAACAAAGCCAGCAGGCTCAGGCCAGGAAGGGGACATGGACTCTGGTGCGGCCATTTCACTGGGGCAGCTGCCAGCAACGGCTTTGGCAGAGCTGGGTGGCACCTCTGCGAAGCGGGGGCTGCCGAGCCAAACCTGCTGTGAAACACCTTTCGCCATTGTCTCCCACTGCGGGACCTCCCCCACGCCAGAAGAGGCTGACTCTCCTTGGGGATTCTCAGCGGGGGAAACTTGTCCTTCTGCAGGCTGCACCTCAACACCTTGGGACGCTGAGGCCTTGCTCCGCACCAAGTCCTGGCTGTGCGCCATCATGTCCAACTGTTGTGCCTTGGTCTCCTGCGCACAGGCATCTTTGGGAGCTGCCAGCACCTTGCTACCTAGCTCCTGGCACAGTCCTTCCAGAGTTCTTGAAAAAGCCACCCTCAACGGCAACGGTGGCAGCCTTGGCTCTGTCAGGCAGCCTGGCCATAGCTCATCCTGCTCCTTGCATGCTGGCATGCCTCGCATCTGCCTTTGAGGAATGCTCTCTGCTCCCATGACAAAGGAGGTGCCTCCTGGCAGCTGCCGGCTTTGCACAGGAAGACTTGTCCTGGCACCATCAGCTTGCAGCAGCCTTGTTTTTCCCAGCGCGGAAGACCCAGTCCTGGCCTCAGGCAAGCAGCGGACAGCAGCTTGAATTGCCCGGGGCAGAGCCCCAGCTTCCCGCTTGCCTTCTTGAAGGGCAGGCAAAGGAAGATGCACTGCCTTTACATCTTCCTCTGCCAGGCTCTTCCTGCACTCCAGACACATCACAGCACCACTAAGAGGTGGCAGCTGCTCCCTGGCTTTGGCCCTGCCTCTTGCAGAAGATCTGCAGCATGTCTCCAGAGCAGGCAGCTTGGTTCCACATGCAGATCCTGCCGTTTTAGCTGCAGAGGCCTCCAGGCCTCCAAGGGTCTGCCTAGCTGCCTTGGGTGCACGAGGTGCTAAGCTGGGCAGATGGAGTGTTTCGGTTTCTCCCTTGAACGCTGCGATGAGAACATCTCTGGCAGTGTTCTTCACAGTCTGCAATCCAAGCCCAGGAGACAGGAAAGTGATTGCAGCCCTTTCCTCCCCTCCCGCCCCCACTCTCCATCCTTCCCACAGGTCAATTTCCAGCACCTCTGATGCCCTCAACAGCGGCAGCGCTCTGCCACGCAGGCGGCTCCCACCCTGCTCCCAAAGGCTGCATGGGGACAGGGCTCATCAGCACTGCGCAAGACAGGGGCAAAGGCAGTTGCCCTGAGGACCCTGAGGCATGGCCTTGCAGGCTGCCATGCAGAGCAGGCAGTCAGCCTGCTGGGGGACAGAGACCTCCTGGTCTCTCCCACCGCTTCCTGCCTGCTTCTCCACAGCTGCAGCCAGGCAGGCAGAGGCTTTGCCACCATCGCTGCTCAGCTCGGTACCTTCGCGATGACGTCCTCAGGGTCTTGCCAGCTCTGTCGGCCGGGCAGCAACGGCCGCCTGTCCCTTTGCTGCGATGAAGTCAGGGTCGGGATGCGTTGCGTCACTGCATGCGGCTCCCGCTGGCCCCCCTGCAGGGAGAAGGAAGCACATGATGGAGGCGGTTGCGTTCGTACAAGCGGCCCCTCAGGCACAGGAAAGCCCGGCCCCATGGCGAAGGGAAGCTCATGGCCTAGCACGACCCAGCTGTGCTAAGCCTGGAGATGCTCTCTGACCCTCAGCACAGCTCACAGGCTCCATTTGGGCCTTGCAGCACCCCAGTCGGTGTGCTTTGTGCACCAGAAAATCCCCAGCACCAGCAAGAAATACCCCCTGGCCAGAGAAGCTCAGGCCTGGCTCGCTTGCCCCACCTCCTCTTCCCCACCGTCCTCATGCTTTCCGTGCGGCTCCCAGCCCTGCTGCCTGCCTCTCCCTCCAGCCCCACCGCTCACCTTGCTTCTGCGCTTCGGCCTCACAGAAAGCCCATCCACGGGCTGGGAGCCGGCATTCGCCTGCCGCCCCTTGTCCATCTGCAGGAGCTTCTCCTGCGCACCTGCCACTCTGGCACTCAAGAGAGCTGCTCCCTCCTCAGCGAGCTGCTCTCCTCAGAGGGCACAGCCAGGGGCTCTGCTCCCAGCATGGACTCGGTCACCACGGGCACCGCCCCATCACAATGGCCTTGGGGGCATGATGCCACCCCCATCACAAAGCCCTGCACGTTGCCATGGGGACCCCCGTGACCACCTCCTGCTGGCCACCAGGGGCACCCGCATCACAAGGCCTTGCTGGTGACCGTGCTAGCACCGACATCACGAGGCCTTGCTGCTCACCGGGGGCACCTCCAGCACCAGGGCTTTGCCTCCAAGCCTCTGGTGCCAGCTCCTGAGCCCAGCTCCGAGCTGCCATCTGTGCCGCAGCAGGAATTTTCCTCTCCCCACCTCTCTGCCTCCTACACCGTGCAGATGCTGCCCTTCTTCAGGCCCTCTAGAGCACACAGCCAGCCACTGCAAGACCACTCCTCTTGCTGGGGCCACTAAGCCTCACCCATATGCCTCACCGTCCAGCCCTGGCAGAGCTTCCTGCATTCCCGCTGCTTTCTCACAGAAAGGCCAACTGCCCCTCCGCACCTTCCCAGACGGGCCTTCCCAAAGAGGCTGCAGCCATCCACCGCAGCGCTCCAGGCATGCCACGCTGCAGGCCCGCAGCTGCACACAGACTGCAAAGTGCTCCTGTCTGGTCCCCAGGCTGCAGGCATTAGCGGACGGACCCCTGAGACAGGTGCCCGGCTCTGCAGATTTCCCACAAAAGCTGTCAGAGATGCATTTCTCCAGACTGTTGCTCTCTAAGCACTTCCCTATTGGCGTGCACGCACTGTGCTGGGCCCCTGCAGGCTTTCTTTGCTCCACATCACCCTGCACCTTTGCCTTGCCCTCCCACACCAGCTGCCTCCCTGGCAGCATCTCTGCCCTTCACAACGGGTGAGCAGGACACCTCCTCAGGACACGGCTGTGTGTCTGCCAAGAGGCTCCTCAGCCTTGGTCTCACCCAGCTGCTCCCGTTTGCCATGGATCTTCAACAAAGTCCTCTTCCTCATCGCTCCACTGCACGCCAGCATCCTCCGGTGCTCCCCGGCAGCTGCTTTTGCCACCAGCAATGCCCCCCGCAGCCCTGCCAGCACTGCCACCATCACGCTGTTGCAGCAGGGCGCAGCGGCCCATCTTTTACCACCTGCCCCAGCCCATCTTTTGCCCTCACCTCAGTGCACTTCTCTCCCCCGGCACCCTGAGCGATGGTGCTGCTGCCAGGGCAGAGGTGGAGGATCCCCTGGAGCGGCTCCTCCAGGAGCTGCCCAGGGAAAAGCTGTGCCCAGCCCCAGCCCCAGCCCCAGCCCCAGCATGGCAGAGGGGAGCTGCCCTCTCCCAACCCACCCTGGCAGTGCCAGCCCCACCTCAGCCTGCTCCTGAAAGGCTTCAGCGTGGTCTTGCAGGGAGCTGGAGCTGCCTCGGGGGGGCACATCCCTCCCAGGGATCCCCTCCACCTCTGCTGTGGGACCGAGAACATGAATGCATTGAAAAGGAGAAACAGGGAAAGCATGGGAATGTTTTTCTCCTTTTAGCCTTCGTTTCCATTTTAAATTGGTCCCTCTTTGACCAGCTCTTCAGAAATCAAGCTTGCCTCTTCAGTGGTCAAATGGGACAGAGCTCCATGAACTGGAAGGAGCCAACTCGCTTGATTTATGCTGCTTGTGGCTCTAGCCCTGGAAAGGGAGCTGCATGCATCAGAGACTCTTTGAGCATAGCCTGAGGCAAGAAGAAGAAATAGGTAATTGGGACTCCTGACTGAGCTCTGCCTTTATAACACTGGAACTCCGATTGCTTTCAGGGCCCCTGATATCCCTTCTGGAACTAGGGCTAACTTGCTTCCCTGCACCCCTTCCCTGCTTCTCACATGGCAGTATTTCATGTGTCATGAGGATACTTGGAAGTGTGCAAGTGGCAGTTTCTCCTCTGGTGTTAATCCTCTCTTTCACACCACAGAAAACTTGACCCGAAACCTGCGTATTGCAAGGGACAGCTGGGGACCTCAGAAGCTGAGTGCAATAAAGAGGTTTTCTGCCTTGCTTGGTCTTGTTCCTGGCAGGAGTCTGCTTCAGGCTGGGCTGCCTCTTGCCAGATTTTCTCATCTGAAAAGGATACAAAGGAAAAAGAGAAGCGGGGGGAGCAGGGGGTATTGCCAAGGTGCGGAAAACAGAGAATCGCAGAAAGGGAGCCAGGAAAAGTGTTGCCCATTTTCTGCTCTCCTGCTCGAGGAATAGCAGGAAATGGAGAGCAGAAGGGAAGAGTGTTTTTTCTGTTCTTCTTCAAGAGTCTTCAGGCAAGCATTTGTTTATCCTTGGAAACCTATTCAAGGCACTGGAAGAGCTCAGGGCCCCCTTGGTGGGGCAGTGACACTCCAGTTTCCCAGGCTGTGCCTGGATCAAGCACACATTTACTTGCCCTGGGGGCTCTCCTGCCCGTCTGACTCTGGTCTGCCTGGCCTCTCAAAAGAAGACAGACTCTCCTAAATCCAACGCTGCAGCTCAGTGTTTCTGTTTCTCCAAACAGAGACACCACAGAGACCTGCCTGCACGGACCATGCCGTTATGGCTGGAGAAGCAGGAGCATATCCACCTCACAACCTGCATGGTGGTGTTAGAGCCTGACCAGGGATTCACTACAGTGTCCACTTGTCCCCTCTGTCTCACTGTGATCTCCTTCCTGAGACGGTAGCATACGGTGAGGGGAGGGACTCACCATGTTGCAAATCAGGAACTCAGAGGTAATATCCTCCGGGGAGTGGGGGGGGTGGGGGGGTGGGTTAGCAGGTCTCACCTAATGAAATGCTCACAAACCATCTCATGTAGCTCCTCTGGCAGAAGTCATGCTATCTCAAGGATGATGCAATGGGGAAAGCTCAGTCGTGTGTTGGAAACCAAGGTGTGGCCAGAGGCAGTGTGACTGAACAGCATGGAAGCCAATTATAGCCCTCCAGCGCGTTGCTGATTTTGCCCTTTGTCTGTTGCTTCAACAACTTCTCCCTGCTAACAATGAGCGGTGAAGCAGGCAAGACAACAGTCCCCTCTGCCTTGCTGCTCTGCAGCCAAAACGCTGCTAGACTTGGATACCTTCATGCCTCAGCTCCTTTGGATGAGACAATGGCTCTTGTCTGGCAGGTTTGAAAAAGCCTGCAGTGCTCATACAGCGTTCTCCTCCATCCCAGCCTGCTAGTACGCTCCTTCTGCCTTTGCTTTCTTTGGCTTCTCATCAGCCCAGGATGCCTGGGGATTTCTTTGACCCAAAAGCATACATTTCCAGGGGGGCCAGGGGAGCCATGGAAATGGAACAGCAGGCAGTATTCTTCTCATCTCTTTGGGGCTCGGGGGGCTTTTCCTAGTGCTCTTCTGACCCTTGCTTGGAGCCTTCCTGTCAACAGTGCTTTTCTGCAACAGGCCCAACTCACGAGCCCCTGTTTCTGAGCAGTGAGCTAAGTAAGCAATCAGTGCACCGAACAGGAACTGTGCATTTGTCTATGCCATAGAAGCCTAACAGTTAACATTTCTAGCATAAGCAGTCCCCAGACGAAGAGTTTGGGTTTGTTTTCGGAGAGCACAGATAGGAAGAATCCTTTGTCAAAATACAGAGCGACTGGCATCTTGTAAAGGACGCTCTCGAAGGCTGCTACTATGGACACCTCTTAGTGGGGCATTTCATAGCCTCTCCTGCAATTAGATGCAACGTGGTAATTCCATGAGTGCCTATCATGTACCTGTTCTGCTCTGTAGAGCTACCAGCAAGAGGGAAGGGAGTCTGGGTTCTGCCTGGAGGACTTGGCTGCCTTGAGGAGAAAGCCAGACATGGTAGGAGAAGTCTGAAAACATCCACTAGGTGAATTGGTGGGAGCCCAGAAGGCTCTTTGTGGTGGACTCACAGGCTCTGCACGTGTTTCAGCAGCAGAAGGCAGTTCTGCGGGGGAATTCTGTACATCCCCCTGACAGTGTCCATGTCAGCAGAGAAAGGGAGAACCCCAAGCTGTAACACTGCAAAGGGGCACGATGTGCCTTCGGAAGCTCCGGACACCCACCTCCAAGCCCTCTGTGGAGGGAAGAAGGAAAGCATCAGTCTGTCAGGGCTCTATGTGCACCCGCTCATGCACACGCCCACACCTGTGGGAGTTTGGCTCCTTGGGCTCAGGGCCCGCTTAAGAGAGAGTGCAGCTGGTAACCTGGAAAGAAAGAGAGCGAGAAGAAGCCTCAGTGAGGACGTGGCCCTCCTTCAAGCTGCTTTTAAGCTGAGGCTCTTGCCCTTGGTCCCTGCCTGACCTATGTTGCCCCTGCATTGCAGCCATGCCCCTGCCTGGCCATGTACCATGGTGCTCCAGAGCTGGGCCCCGACCCTAACTTACTAGCTCGGCTCTTCCACTCGACTGCCACTTCTCGCTCTCTGTCACTTCTCCTGTGCCAGTCACAAAAGCAGGTTGTAGTGGAAAAGAGGGGCTTTCCAGAGAACTAGTGTTATGGAAAATAGGCTCGCCGGCTACCACAACAGGGTCCGACCCTAGGTTCCCACTGAAAAGTTCAGGGCTAAATCAAAGCAAATTAAATAATTAAGTTTTCATGATGTGCTTGCCGTAATTACAGCTCGAGCTGGGTGCCTCTGAAGAGGGACCCCGAAGAAGAACTCCCTGGGCATTATAACTTTTCAATCTAAGTTCTCCACCCCTCACATGGTAGTTCGGACCAGTAGTAATATCCAGGTCTGGGGTCTCCTGCTCCTTGTTGGCTCTCATCGTTGTTCCTAGGCAGGCTGGTTTTCTCCCTTAGCTTTATTGTTGTGGTTTCTGCTGACAGTTGTGCCTTTGTTTCTTGTTGGGTCCTACCGTTGTCTCTCCAGGTCCTGAGGAGGAGGAGGTGATTCCAAATCATAACAATGAACACTGCCCCAGCAGGGAGCTGAGGCTTTGTCCCTCATGGTCCTGATGCCCTGCACCAGTCTTCTTTCAAAGTCCTGACATCCTCCCTTTTGGAGTGTGAAGCACAGGAATGCAGACTGCTGGTAGCTTCCTTATCTTCTCAGCTTGAAGCAGCTCTGAGGCCCTTTTCTTACTGAACTAGCTAAAAGTTCATTATTTTATCTAAGTGTTGCCTAAGGCTTCAGCAAATTTAGCTCCTCAGGCTAAGCAAGTTTTATGGAAGCCATGCTAAGCGGCTACCTCTAGACAGTTTCAGTTCAGTATTCTTTAACACACCCACATCCCCAGCCCCCCCAATCTGCTGCCAGTTACAAGCAGTCTGCCTTCCTGTGCTTCACACTCGGAAAGGGAGGTTGTCAAAGCTTGGAGAGAAGGCCTGCTTGGGCTCCAGGACCCTGGGAAACAAAGCCTCCTCTCCCTGCTGGGACAGTGTTAATTAGGGGGTCTGGGCTATCTCCTCCTCCTCAGGACCTTGGGAGACAACACCTGCTTTCACTGCTGGGGCAGTGTTAATCATTGCGGACTGGAATTCACTCCCTCTTACCCAAGCTATGGGATGTCTCCTTGGGACCACCCCTGCAAGAGGAAAGCAGTCATTCGCAGTCACTCAAACTCCTTTCTTCAGTGCTGAAGAGTGCCCAAGGCAGCTAGGCTGCCCTTGACAGTGTTCTGCCACCCCCCACCCCATGACTGTGGGGGCCATCGTCATAACGACGACAGAGGAGAGTTGAACCCTGCAACAGGCAAGAGCTAGGGACTGCGACTGCGCAAAGAGAACTGCAACTGGCCTAGTGACCCCACCGCCACCTTCCCCTGAAGGGTATAGATAGGCTAGCCTCAGGGCCATCTTTGGCTCTTGGCGCGTGACAGAGGCTCTGCCAACTTGCGGATCCCCTCGGGACGGGGATGCCCTGCCGCAGTTACTTCCCTGGGATTGAGGGTAGGTTGGCTGCTGAGGCAACGCGTGGGTAAGATCAATTAGAATTGGGAAAGAAGTATTCTGGTTGAACTAAGTGTCTGTTGATAAGAACTGTTGCTTTGTACTGTTGTAACTTGTGTAGTAAATGTAGATCTTTAAAATAAGTTGTGGAGTCATGCAGCAAATCTCCCTCTCCCCTCCTCCCCTCCCTCGCGCCACACCCTCACAGGCCGGGACTGTAAAGATAGTCGGTCATCCGGCGACAGCCCTGGTCAGCAGAAGCCATGCAAGCCCATCGCCAAGGCGGGGCAGGTGAGAGTAATAGTAAAGGTTTTACCATTGGGTAATTTGGCACAAATTCCAGCTGCAGCATTCCTGCTAACTTGAATCAGCTTCTGCTCTTCCCATGAGGGGACAGAGGAAAAAGCTCTCTCAGTCAGACCTCCCCAAGGCATTCCTGCATCCGGCAACAAACTCCAAATCCGATGGGCTAGATAGAATATCCCCTTCTGTAGCGTGGGACACGTGGCTCTAGCCTGAGGAGGGAGGGCAACCTCCCATACTCCCCGCAAGAGGGCAAGTGGGGTCCGGACTGTAGCATCTGCGTCATCTCCGCTGATAGACTCTGTATCCGATAGTGCTTGATAAACTGCGAGGAACCCTTGCTCAGGGCTTCAGCTTACCGGTCTGTG